>NW_012267344.1:826657-867783 GCF_000151885.1 Dipodomys ordii | reverse complement strand
ACAGCACCACTTTCCTGCTTTTTTCTTTTTGCTTATGTGGTGCTGAGGAATCGAACCCAGGGCCTCGAGCATGCAAGGCAAGCGCTCTACCACTGAGTCACCTTCCCAGCCCCTGCCTTTTCTTTTTATGTTTCATTTTGTGCCGATCTTGGGGCTTGAACTCAGGGCCTGGGCATACGGCCCTGAGCTTTTGTGCTCAAGACTGTATCTACTACTTGAGCCACAGCTCCACCTCGGGCTTTTTGGTAGTTCATTGGAGAGAAGGGTCTCATCAACTTTCCTGCCCAAGCTGGCTTGGAACCCTGATCCTTAGATCTCAGCTTCCTGTGTAGCTGGGATTATAAGCGGGAAACCACTGGTGCCCAGCAGGGAATGTGCTTTTTAGTGGGGTGTGTAGAAGACCCCTTATTTTCAAGAATGCAACACTAGTCAGATCAAGTCATAACTTGGTTAAAATCGCAAGTTGAAGTGGCTCACACCTGTCATCCCAGGAAGCGGAGATCTGAAGATCATGGTTCAAAGCCAGCCCGGGCAGGAAAGTCTGTGAGACTCTGATCTCTAATGAACCACCAGAAAACCGAAAGTGGCGCTGTGGCTCAAGCGGTAGAGTGCTCATCTTGAGCTGAAGAGCTGAGGGACAGCGCCCAGGCCCCAAGTTCAAGCCCCACCACTGACAAAAAAAGAATTCAAGCAGGTTTGGCTTTCCATGAGTCACTGAGACACCGATGGGGGGGATCAATGACCCCATTCTTGCTGTCTTCTGTTTCTGCCTCTTTTAACAGTGTGAGTAGACAGAAAAAAATGAGGCGTGTGTGTGTCAGAGAGAGAGAGCTCAGATTCCAGCTGCCTTCCGTTTTCTGGAATGCATACTTAGCACCTGGCACCTGGGGCGGGGTAAAGGGATTGTGGGGGGGGGATGAGTCCAGCAGATGAGTCCCACCTTCCCCGACACCCCAACAACCCACACATTGGCCTGACCTGAGTCACGCAGCCCTCTCTGCTGCCGCTCACTGAGCTGTGCTCCGGGCTTAGCTGTCAGCCCTGGGGTGTGTGTCCACCCCAGATGCTGCCAGGCTGGATGAGATGGCACCCCACCCACAGACCTGCTCTTTTGGGGGGGGCAAGGGGGTTCTCATGTCTTAGCAATGTAGAGGAAGCTCAAAACAATTGTGAAGCGAGAGCTGAGCGTTAGTGGCTCACGCCTGTCATGCTTGCTACTCAGGAGGCTGAGGTCGGAGGATCGCAGTTCAAGGCCAGCCTGGACAGGAAAGTCCGTGAGACTTTTTGTTGTTGTTGTTGTTCCAGTCCTGGAGCTTGATCTCAGGGCCTGGGCGCTGTCCCTGAGCCTTTCTACTTCAAGGCGAGCGCTCTACCACTTGAGCCACGGCACCACTTCTGGTTTTCTGGTGGTTCATTGGAGATCTGAGTCTCCCAGACTTTTCCTGCCTGGGCTGGCTTTGAACAGCAATCCTCCAGATCTCAGCCTCTTGAGGAGCTAGGATAACAGGGGTGAGCCACCGGCACCCAGATTTACTTGTGTTTTTGCCTAGCATTGCTGACAGGGCTGTGAGAGACAAGAGTTGTTTGGTTTTGTGTTTTGCAGGCTGAGGTAGAGACGTGGAGCATGAAGTTTGCCTGTTAGAGGAATTCCATGATTGAGGGTCAGGATAGATGGAGACCCCCCAGAGGTGCACAGCCTCCCTGGTTAACAAAGGGTCAGCACCTTTAATTACCCTTCAGAATTATAAAAACATTATCCTGCAATCAAACCATTTCAAACTACTTAACCAAGCCTTGTAATTAGCCCATCGGACTCTCCCAGACAGCCAACAACCGTCTAGACACGCAGGGCCACCTTTTATTATTTGGTGGTGGTGGTGGTGATGGTGATGGTGTGTGTGTGTGTGTGTGTGTGTGTGTGTGTGTGTGTGTGAACCTAGCATACGGGCGCTATCCCTTAGCATTTTTCCTGCTCAAGGCTGGCGTTCTACCACTTGAGCCACGCTTTGGCTTCCAACGTTTCTCGGGTTCATTGAAGGTAAGAGTCGTATGCACTTTTCTGGCCTCTCTGGCTTCAAACTGAGATTCTGGGAAAGTTGGTGAGACTCTTTTTTTTTTTTTCCCAGCGGTCCTGAGACTTGAACTCAGGGCCTGGATGTTGTCCCTGGGCCTCTTTGTGCTCAAGGCTAGCGCTCTACCGCTTGGAGGCACAGAAGGCAATTCTGGCCATTTCTGAGTAGTTTATTGGAGATAAGAATCTCACAGCCATTCCTGCCAGGTGTGGCTACAAACTGGGATTCTTAGATCTCAACCTCCTGAGTAGCTAGGGTGACAGGCATGAGCCATTGGTACCTGGTTTGTGACTCTCAATACAAGACACCTCCAAAAAAAGAGCCGGAAGTGGAGCTGTGGCTCAAATGGTGGCTGAAGTTTATCATCCTAGCTCCTCAGGAGGCTGAGATTTGAGGATCATGGTTCAAAGCCAACGCGGGTAGGAAAGTCAAGTGAAACACTTATCTCCAGTGAACCACCAAACAAGCCAGAAGTGGAGCTGTGGTTCAAGTGGTAGAGCACCAGCCTTGAGCAAAAGAAGCTCAAGGATTGCTGGGAAGGTGGTTTAGTGGTAGAGTACTTGCCTAGCATGCATGAATCCCTGGGGTCGATTCCTCAGTATCACATACACAGAAAAAGTTGGGAGTGGGCTGGGAAGGTGGCTCAGTGGTAGAGCACTTGCAAGCCTGAGGCCCTGGGTTCGATTCCTCAGCACCACATAAGCAAAAAGAAAAAAGCCGGAAGTGGTGCTGTGGCTCAAGTGGTAGAGTGCTAGCCCTGAGCTGAAGCGCTGAGGGACAGTACCCAGGCCCAGAGTTCAAGCCCCACGACCGGACCCCAAAAAAAAAAAAGAAAAAGAAAAAGTTGGGAGTGGTACTGTGGCTCAGGTGGTAGAGTGCTAGCCTTGAGCAAAAGAAGCTCAGGGACAGTGCCGAGGCCCTGAGTTCAAGTCCTAGGATTGGCAAAAAAAAAAAAAGAAAGAAAGAAAGAAAAAACCTCAGGGATAATGTCCCGGGCCCTGAATTCAAGCCCAAGGACCAACACACACACACACACACACACACACACACACACACATTTCCTTGTAGCCAAAGAACCCACCAGACAGGTTTGTAGCCGCTTAAATGTTGTTCTCAATTAGATGAAAGATGTAAGCAGGGATACCCAGCATGCTCTGAGAACTGCTTCTCTCCTTGGAACCCTGAGACTGAATTCTAAGTCCAAAGCTGGACCAGGCCAACTGGGTGAAACCAGAGCTAATGCTGGAGCTGAGCCTGGCTGGGCTCCAGCTGTTAATCCTTGATAAACGGAACTGGCCTAGAAGAGGTTGGAGATCTTAAACACTTGAGCCTTGGGTTCAGTCTGGCTGGCCACTTCTTATCTGGTCAGAACACAAATGACACCTGGCACTCTGGGGATCAGGGGAAGGGCTGAGTTCTGAGGACTGTGGGTTGAAGTCAGCCTGGGTTTTTGAGAGTTCATCTCCATGAAAAGAGAGAGAGAGAGGAAAGAAAGAAAGAAAAGAAGGAAGGAAGGAAGGAAGGAAGGAAGGGAGGGAGGAAAAATATGAGAAAGAAAACCATAGAGCCCATCTCTAACCAGCAAAAAGTCAGGCTGGAGGCATGGTTCAAGTGGTAGAGCACCAGCCAAACAAACAGCCAAGCCTTTCCTCCTAGACGTGGTCTTAAAAAGTACACGAGGGAACAGCAGTGACCAAACATTTCAAATTCCAGGGATCTTTTGATTTTAAGCTACACTCCCAGATGCATTTGAAATGAAGCAAGATGTACAGATTTCCACCAAAGCACCTTGTCCCACCCCCCCCACCCTCCACCCCCATTGGACCATTTTAAACAAGGTTTTGGGGGGGGGTTGTTTTGTTTGTATACACACACACACACACACACACACACACACACATACATATATATATCCCGGAGATATTCTGGCAGGCAAGCAGATTGGAAATTTTTTTTTTTAATTCTATCGTGATTTACCTTGTGGATGAGAACACACCATTTTCAATGGGGGAAAAAAAAAAAAAGGTGTTTGTGGTTGCTCCTGGAATTCCTGGGCAGGATTAGATTTGCTTTTCATTCCTTACTTATCAAGCCCTGGGGCTTACAGGGAAGATCTGACTCTGTCTCTTCATCATGACTGGACAGGTTTTGGACAGGGTGTGTGTGTGTGTGTGTGTGTGTGTGTGTGTGTGTGTGTGTGGACAGGTTTTGGACAGGGTGTGTGGGGGGGGGGAATTCCTTTTGCTTCTGCTTTTGTTTCCTACGCTATGATTTGGAGTTGCCCAGAAATAAGGTAGCCGAGAAGGAACTACCAGAGGAAGCAGACAGGCCTGTGATAGGGTGAATAAGAATGAATATGAGGTTAAAACCAGTGGGAATTCCCACTGGAAGCCGGATGAATGAATATGGAGAGACAGAATCCAGGCAGGGGGAACTAGAGAGTTTGGTGACTCAGAAATCCAGCCTGGCTTAGTCCTGGAAATCCACAGAGTCAAGGCTCCTTTGATCTTCCCTCAGCTTGGAGGACCGCCCCCCCCAAAAAAATACCACATCAAAATTCAGATCAGTGACAGGGCTGGGCTCCGGTGGCTCACGCCTGTCATCCTAGCTACTTTGGAAGCTGAGATCTGAGGATCATGGTTCAAAGCCAGCCCGGGCAGGAAAGTCCATGAGACTCTAGTCTCCAGTGAACCACCAAAAAAGTAGAACGTAGAACTGTGGCTCCAAGTGGTAGAACGTTAGCCTGGAGCTAAAGAGCTCGAGGACACAGCACCCAGGCCCTGAGAGTTCAAACCCCAGAACCCCCTTCTTCCCCCCACCCCACTTCAAACAAGAGACAGGCATCCTTGGCCGGTTCTATCCTGGCTCAGGGTCATTGGGAAGCTCAAAGGTGTTGATCTGTATACCCTGCCCATTCTCAGACCAGGAGGGGAAGAGACAAAGGTATTAGGTACACCAGATGTGGAAAACACAGCTGGAATGCTCACATCATGTCCCCTCCCTTCCTTCCTTCTTTCCTTCCTTCCTTCCTTCCTTCCTTCCTTCCTTCCTTCCTTCCTTCCTTCCTTCCTTCCTTCCTTCCTTCCTCCATTCTTCTCTCTCTCTCCCTCCTCCTCTTTCCCCTCCCTCCTATCCATCCATCCTTTCCTTCCTTCCTTCCTTCCTTCCTTCCTTCCTTCCTTCCTTCCTCCATTCTTTCTCTCCCTCCCTTCCTTCCCTCCCTTCCTTCCCTCCCTCCTCCCCTCCCTCCTTCTCTCTCTCTCCCTCCTCCTCTTTCCCCTCCCTCCTATCCATCCATCCTTCCTCTCTCTTTCCCTTATTCCCTTCCTGCCTGCCTTCCCTCTGCTTCCTCTTCCTTCTTTCATCTTTCCTTTCCTTCCCCCCCCCTTTTTTCCTCTCTCCTTCAGAGGCTTCTGAGATCGTGGTCCCGCCGGGGAGTGGCATGACCGTTCTCATAAAGCAGGGGACCCCAACTGCGGCTGGGAGACCCTGCTACATCATCGTGGCTCGTAGGCAGGTGACCATGTTGCTCGTCAAACCTGGAGAAAAAGTCTCGATCGTCTTCAGCTGCCCGGATCCAGAGAGGTACTTTGTTCTGGAGATCCAGAAAAACATCGGTGAGTTCCTGCCGAGAAACTTGCACAGGATCTGTTCTAAACCCCTCTCCCTGTTCTTGGGTTACCATCCCAATGTTGGGCATGAATTCATTTGTTTAAGCTTGAAGAGAGCCTTGTGCACCTGTCATCCTAGCTACTCAGCAGGCTGAGATCTGAGGATCACGGTTCAAAGCCAGCTTGGGCAGGAAAGTCCATGAGACTCTTTTCTCCAAGGAACCACCAAAAGCCAGAAGTGGTGCTGTGGCTCAAATATAGAGTGTTAGCCCTGAGTTTAAAAAATAAATAAGAATTCAGGGACAACACCCAGGCCCCGAGTTCAAGCTTTAGAACTGATACAAAAATTAAAATGTTAACCAGGCACCTGTGGCTCACGCCTGTCATCTCAGCTTACTCAGGAGGCTGAGATCTGAGGCTCGTGGTTCAAAGCCAGCCCAGGCAGGAAAGTCTGTGAGACTCTTCTCTCCCATGAATCACCCGAAAACCAGAAGTGGTGCTATGGCTCAAAGTGGTAGAGCGCTCGCCTTGGGAGAAAATGCTCAGGGCTAGAGTCTAGGGTGTGAGTTCAAGTCCTGCAACTGACAATCAAATAAAAGTAAAATGCTTTTGTGGCTGCTTTGCAGATTGCATGTCAGGCCTGTGTCCTTTGGGGGAGGTTCGACTTCAGCCCCCGACATCAGAATTACCCAGACTCAACAGAACTTTCATCTGGGATGTGAAAGCCCATAAGAGCGTGGGCCTGGAGCTGCAGTTTCCCCTGCCCCGACTGAGACAGATCGCGCCCGGCGAGAAGTGTCAAGATGGGACCTCTTACTCCATCAGCGGCCGCATCGATGCCACCGTGGTCCAAATCGGAACCTTCTGTAGTAACGGCACCGTGTCCCGGATCAAGACACAAGAGGGTGTGAAAGTGGCCTTGCACCTGCCTTGGTTCCTCTCCAGAAACACCTCTGGTTTCAACATCACCAATCGATCATCGTCTATAAAACGTGAGCACACTCTCCCCTCCCCTCCCCTCCTCTCTTCTCCCCTCCCCTCTGCAGAATGAAGCTTTCACAGCTTCAGATCATCAGGATTCTTGGGCTGGGATGATAATAATGTCAGAACTTCTGACTGGGCACTGGTGGCTCACGCCTGTCATCCTAGCTACTCAGGAGGCTGAGATCTGAGGATCGTGGTTCAAAGCCAGCCCTGGGCAGGAAAGTCCAGGAGACTTTTATCTCCAGTGAAGCACCGGAAAACTCCAGAAGTGGAGCTGTGGCTCTGTGGTAGAGCGATCACCTTGAGCAAAAAGAGCTCAGGGGAAAATTTTTTTCTTTTTTGGGGGTAGAGGGATGACTCATTGGAGATAAGAGTGTCATGGACTTTATCTCCTCAGCCTGGTTTTGAACCATGATCCTCAAGATTTCAGCCTCTTGAGTAGCTACGATGATAGATGTGGAGCCATTGGTACCCAATTTGAAATCTTCCTTCCTTTCTTCCTTCCTTCCTTCCTTCCTTCCTTCCTTCCTTCCTTCCTTCCTCTCTCTCTCTCCCTCTCTCCCTCTCTCTCTTTCTTTACTTCTTTTTCTTTCTTTCTTTTTTCCTGTCCCGGGGCTTGAACTCTGGGCCTGGGCACTGTCCCTGCGCCTCTCTGTGCTCAAGGCGAGCACTCTACCAAGTTGAGCCAAAGCACCACTTCCGGTTTTCTGGTGGTTCACTGGAGATCAGAGTCTCACCGGACTTTTCTGCCTGGGGTTGGCTTTGAACCGTGATCCTTCAGATCTCAGCCTCTTGAGTAGCCAGGATGACAAGGGTGAGCCACTGGCACCCATCTTTTTTTTTTCCCCCTAACATACCAACCCCTCAGCCACAGATAACCAAGAATCATCATTTCTTCTCCCCTCCCCCCCCGACCTTTTCTTTCTCTTTTCTGGTCTGGGTTCCATCTCCGCAGGCCTGTGCATCATCGAATCTGTGTTTGAGGGTGAGGGCTCAGCTACCTTGATGTCTGCCAATTACCCGGAAGCCTTTCCTGAGGACGAGCTGATGACCTGGCAGTTTGTCATCCCTGCCCACCTGCGGGCCAGTGTCTCCTTCCTCAACTTCAGCGTCTCCAACTGCGAGCGGAAGGAGGAGCGTGTGGAATACTATATTCCCGGATCCACCACCAACCCGGAGGTGTTCAAGCTGGGGGATAAACAGCCTGGGAACATGGCAGGAAACTTCAATCTCTCCCTCCAGGGCTGTGATCAAGATGCCCAAAGCCCTGGCATCCTCAGGCTACAGTTTCAAGTTTTGGTCCAACATCCACAGAATGAAAGCAGTAAGTGAGCCCTGCTTGTCTACCCCCCCAACCCCCCCCCCTTCTCTGGTGTCCATCCTAGGACTTGAACTCAGGGCCTGGGCACTGTCCCTGAACTCTTTTGCTCAAGGGTAGTGCTCAACCACTTTGAGCCACAGCTCCACTTCAGGTTTTTCTGGGGGTTCATTGGAGATAAGAGTCTCAAGGATTTTCCTTGCCCAGGCTGGCTTTGAACTACGGTCCCCAGATCTCAGGCTCCTGAGGTAGACAGGATTATAGGCAGGAGCTACCTGGCTCGGGCACTCCTCCATTCTTCTCCCCTTCCCCTCCTTACTTCCTTCTCTGCTTCCCAGCTATTTTGCCTGGGGGAGGTACCTGTTTCTTACCTGTGATCGCCTGAGCATTTAGACTTTGGACACTGAACACACTGAACACAATCTCGGAAGTAAGTTGCTAGGCAGTGAAGCCAGGCTTAGTGGTGAACACCTGGCATACAATTGTTGGGTTGTTTTTTTTTTTTTAGTACAATAAGAAAATAGTATAGCTGGAGGCGAGGCTCACGCCTATCATCCTAGCTACTCAGAAGGCTGAGATCTGGAGGATTTGGGTTCAAAGGCAGCCCCAGGCAGAGAAATCCATGCAGATTCTTTACCTCCCATTGGTGAGCCCCAAAACAGAACTGGAGAGATGATCCAAGCCGTTGCATGCCAGCCTCCGGCAAGGAAAAAAAAGGTATCTAAAGAACCACACCTTGAGCAATAAAGCAAAGTGAGAATGTAAGGACCTGAGTTCAAGGCTGAGTACTGGCGCGCGCTCACACACACACACACACACACACACACTCATAAAAGCCACTGCAAGATGGGCCTAGAATGAAAATTGTATGGAGGAAGAACTAGGGTGAGGTCATATCACCCCCGGGGTACAATCGTTAGGGTGGCACTCTCTTGGAGGTACCTTCACCTGGTTACGTAAGAACTGGGTCATCCTGTAACTCTGCCCACCGGGTTCTTCACCCTGAGGGAGTAGTGTGGAGGTGGGCGTGACTTCCGGAACCTGAAATCTATGAAGAATGAAGGATGGAATCTAACCAATGCCCTTGAATGAGGGCTTTTATGAGGCTCTGTCCAGAAGATCTCTCTCTCTCTCTTTCTCGCTCTCTCTGTCTCTCTCTGTCTCTCTGTCAGTCTGTCTGTCTGTCTCTCTCATTTATTTCCGTGCTGAGACTTGCTGGGTACTGTTCCTGAGCTCTTTTACTCCAATGTCACTTTGAGCCACAGCACCACTTCCCGTTTTCTAGTGGTTTATTGGAGATCAGAGTCTCACAGACTTTCCTGCCCCGGGCTGGCTTTGAACTGCGATCCTCAGATCTCAGCCTCCTGAGTAGCTAGGATGACAGATGTGAGCCACCAGTACCTGGAGTCCTTAATTTTTTTTTTTCATTTTTCTTTCTTCCTCTTCTTTTTGGTTGTGTTTTGCTTCGTTGGTTGGTTGGTTGTCAGTCCTGGAGTTAGAACTCGAAGCCTTTCAAGAGTGCTACCACTTGAGCAATACCTCCAGCCCTTTTTCACTTTATTTTCCAGTTAGGGACTTTTGCTTTTGCCTAGATTGAACTCAAGTCACCAGCCTCCTATCTCTGCCTTCCTAGTAGCTAGAATGACTGGTTTGTGTCACTACGCCCAGCCTTTTAAGTATGTTATTTCTTTTTCTTTTTCTTTTTTCTTTTGGTTGGTTGTGGGGCTTGAACTCTGGGCCTGGATGCTGCCCCTGAGCTCTTCAGCTCAAGGCGAGCGCTCTACCACTTGAGCCACAGCGCCACTTCCTGTTTCCTGGTGGTTCATTGGAGATAAGAGTCCCAAGGACTTTCCTACCAGGGCTGGCTTCAATCCATGATCTGCAGATCTCAGTGTCCTTAGTTAGCTAGGATGATAGCCACCAGCCCCCCGAATATTTGTCTTTATTATTTCAAGTCAACACTTCGGTTTGTGGCTACATCTCATCTTGACTCATATCTGTTTTGTGGTTTCAGATAAAACCTACGTGATTGACCTGAGCCAAGAACGAAGCATGTCACTCACCATTGAGCCCCGACACCTCAAACATGGCCGCAAGTTTGTCCCTGGCTGTTTTGTGTGTCTAGAATCTCGGACCTGCAGTACCAATGTCACCCTGACAGCGGGCTCCAAACACACCATATCTTTCCTTTGTGATGACCTGACTCGTTTGTGGGTGAACGCAGAGAAAACTATAAGTATGTCCAACCCCAGTGCTCTGGTCTCTTCCCTCTGCCCCTGACTCTTTTTCTTGGGGTGTCATAGGTAGATTATAAATCATCTGATGTGAGCTGGGGGATCAGTGGTTCATGCCTGTCACCCTTGTTACTCAGGAGGCTGAAATCTGAGGATTGTGATTCAGGGCCATCCCAGGCAGGAAAGTCTGTGAAACTCTTTATCTACAATGAACCACCTGAAAACTGGAAGTGGAGTTGTGGCTCAAAGTGGTAGCACGCTGACCTTGAGCGAAATGCTCAGAGACAGCGCCCAGGCTCTGAGTTCAAACCCCATGACTGACAAAAAAATAAATGAAGTCAATCATCTGATGTGCAATGCCCATCCAGGGCCGAAAAGCAAGATCAACAAGAGAGCAGCAGAGAAGATATCAGTGTGTTTATTTCCTTAGGATCAGCCTCAATTGAAATAATACACTCCAGAGATTACCACAGGTGGCGAACACCTGTAATCCTAGTTATTTAGGAGGCTGAGATCAGATGATCAGCTCAACGCAAGCGCTCTACCACTTGAGTCACAGCGCCACTTCTGGTTTTCTGGAGGTTTATTGGAGATAAGGGTCTCACAGACATTCCTTCCCAGGCTGGCTTTGAACCACGATCCTCGGATCTCAGCCTCCGGAGTAGCTACAAATCTTTTTCTTATCTCAAAGCAGTGCCTCTTTTCCTGAGAAGAGCCAAGCAATCAGGCCAAAGCAGGAACTTTTTGTCCCCCAAATCCTGGGGCTTGAACTCAGGGCCTGGGCACTGTCCCTGAGCTTCTTTTGCTCAAGGCTAGCTTATATACCACTTCAGCCACAATGCCACTTCTTGTTCTGAGGAATCAAACCTAGGGCTTCATGCATGCTAGACAAGCACTCTGCCACTGAGCCACCTGCCCAGACGGCAGACACTTTTAAGCAATACACTGATAGAAAAGACAGTTTTTCTCCTAATCCCTTGGCTTTTTCTCTCAAGGCTGGTGCTCTTCCACTTGCACCACACCTCTACTTCTGGTTTCTTTTGGGTAGTGTAGTAGAGATAAGAGTCTCCCAGACTTTCTCACCCTGGTTGACTTTGAACTACAATCCTCATATCTCAGCGTTCTGAATAGCCTGGATTACAGGCGTGACCTACAGCACCTGGTTCAACCAGAGCCTATCTCTCTCCTCACTGCTCATAGAAGTTTGTCTCCCAGGTTAGTGAAGAACAAGTAAGTTCCAGCAGGAGGGAAAAACACTAATTCAGGAAGATGCCAGAAGAGGGAGAATGGAGAACAAAATTCAAAGCAGGGCAGCCTGAGGCTGACTTGAGAAAGTAGGGATGGGGCGGGCTGAAGTTGCTCCGATCTCTTCTGTATTTGAGTCCCACACACCTTCTGTTCCAGGCTGCCTGGACCCCCGATATTGCTACAAGAGATCCTATTCTCTGCGGGTACCTGGCTACATCCTTCAACTACCAGTAGAGCTGCGTGACTTCTCGTGGAAGCTGCTGGTACCCAAGGACCAGCTCAGCCTGGTAATAGTGCCAGCCCAGAAGCTCCAGCAACACACACAAGAGAGAGTCTGCAACACAAGCTACAGCTATCTTGTGGGCAGTAGCACGGGCAGCCATGACTTTGGTTACTTCTGTCTTGGAGGTTCCATTGAGCGGATCCTGGTGAAGGAGAACAGCTCCGTGACCCTGCGTACATTTACCTCTAGCTTCCTGCAAGATGTCTCCAGACAGAGCCTCACTGTGTCCTTCATCCCAAACTTGAAAGGTAAGAGAGGGCATCCTCCACCTCCCTCTTCCCCACCTCCACCCCCTCCCATCCCCACCGTGGCCTTCCTCCTTTGAGCAAGGGGCTACATCTTAGGAGCCCCTTAATTAAGTGGTGAATTTGGAGAGGAGATTAGCACAAGAGATTAGTTTCCTTCCTTCCTTCCTTCCTTCCTTCCTTCCTTCCTTCCTCCCTCTCTCTCCCTCTCTCTCTCTTTCTTTTTTATTTTGTCCATTGTGGGGCTTGAACTCAGGGCCTGGGCGCTGCCCCTGAGCTCTTTCTACTCAAGGCTAGCACTCTACCACCTTGAGCCACTTCCGGTTTTCTGGTGGTTCATTGGAGAGATAAGAGTCTTCTGGATTTTGCTGCCTGGGCTGGCTTTGAACCACGATCCTCAGATCTCAGTCTCCTGAGTAGCTAGGATGACAGGTGTGAGCCACCAGTACCCAGCTTTTTTTTTTCCTTTTTAGTGTAAATATTATACAACATATACAATATATTATATTAAATATAATATATAATACAGCATAATACAGAATCTATTATAATGTACATTACACATAATTTATTATTATATCATATATAGCATATATAATATATAATAACATGTAATAATGTACAATGTATAATAATAAAATATATATGCGCACATATATGTGTACATATAAATATGGATATATATATACACACACATATGTCTACATCTATATATGTATTGTTCTAAAGGTGATATACAGAGAGCTTACAGTTTCATAAGTCAGAAAATGAGTATCTTTCTTTTCTTTTCTTTTTTCAGTCCTGGGGCTTGAACTCAGGGCCTGGGCACTGTCCCTGAGCTCTTTTGCTCCAGGCTAGCTCTCTACCACTTGAGCCACAGCACCACTTCCAGTTTTGGAGTGGTTGATCGGAGATCAGAGTCTCATGGGGACTTTTCTGCCCGTGCTGGCTTTGAACTATGATCCTCAGCTCCTCCTGCGTAGCTAGGATGACAGGCAGAACCATTGGCACCCAATGAGTACATTTCTCTTTTGGACAGTGTCACCCCTTCCATCACTCCGTCTTTCCTCCTTTTTCTACAGAAGAAGGCATTTTCACAGTGACCCCAGATACTACAAGTAAAGTGTACCTGCGGACTCCTAACTGGGATCGAGGCATGCCAGCTCTCTCCTCGGTATCCTGGAACATCAGTGTGCCTCGTGAGCAGGAAGCCTATCTGACCTTCTACCGGGAGCGGTCAGGTGTGGTGTGCCAGTCTGGCCGTGCATACATGATCATCCAGGAGCAGCAGAGCCAGGCCGAGGAAATCTTCAGCTTGGAAGATGATATCCTCCCCAAACCTAGATGCTACCATCACAGCTTTTGGGTCAATATCTCTAACTGTAGCCCTGCGAGCAGCAAGCAGCTCAATCTCCTCTTCTGGGTGACTCTTACCCCAAGGACTCTAGGTAAGGAGCGTTAGGATCTTTCAGAGATGACAAAGGAGAGAAAAATTGGCATCGGAAGCCCTAGAGGTAGAGCTCAAGTGGTAGAGCATCAGCCTTGAGCAAAACAAGAAGAAAGAAAAAGAAAAAGCTAAGGAAGAGTAAGAGACCCTGAGTTCAAGCCCCAGTACTGGCAAAAATGAACAAATAAAATAAGCCATCAAAACCCTCCCCTCCCAAAAAGAGATAGAATGATAGATTGAGTGGTAGAGCATCTAACTAGCCAGTGTGATGCCCAGCGTTCAATTTCTGACTTAAAAAAGAAAAGAAGTAGCAGAAGAAAAGACACTGGTGGCTCACGCCTGTCATCCTAGCTACTCAGGAGGCTGAGATCTGAGGATGGTGGTTTGAAGCCAACCTGGGAAGGAAAGTCCATGAGACTCTTATCTCCAATGAGCCACCAAGAAACCAGAAATGGGGCTGTAGCTTAAAGTGGTAGAGCGCTAGCCTTGAGCACAAAAGCTCAGGGACAGTGTCCAGGCCCTGAGTTCAAGCCCCAACACGGGCCAAAACCAAAACAAAAACAGAAGATTTAAAGAAAGTCAGTCAGACAAGACACTGCATGGAGTTTTTCACGTCTACCCCCAAATATCTAAAGTGCTAGCCAGGTGCTTTCCATAGCTTATTGGAGGACAAGACAGTTCAACCCTCTCCCTGCAGGGAGAGGCTTCCTTACAATATGGCCATCCTAGAAACATTAAGATATCTTGCAGGTGGACACCAGTGGCGTGCATCTGTCATTCTAGCTACTCAGCAAGCTGAGATCTGAGGATTGCAGTTTGAAGCTAGTGTGTGTGTGTGTGTGTGTGTGTGTGTGTGTATGTGTGTGTGTAGAGGGGAAATGGCTGGCGGTGGCCATCTTGGAGACTCCTGGAGTTTCAGCCTGGTGCTAATCCTCGCTCATTTCCTCATCGCTGTCTCCGTGTCTCTGCTCATAGACCTGCCAGTGATCATCATCGCCGTGGTCGGAGGTGGAGTTGTGTTGCTCACTGTCCTTCTACTCATTATTTGCTTGTTGAAGAAAAAGTAAGTGGACTGTCTTCTCTCACTGGCTATGGCTGGTTCGATCATACAGACCAGATAGGTTGTTAATGACTCACTTTTCCTCTCTAGCTTCTGCATCCCCTGCTCCCCACCCCGCCATGCCCCCCCCCAAAGATTTTGTTGTTGTTGTTGTTGTTGTTGGTCATGGGACTTGAACTCTGGGCCTGGGCACTGTCCCTCAGCTCTTCAGCTCAAGGTGAGCGCTCTACCACTTGAGCTATAGCGCCACTTCCAGTCTTCTGGTGGTTCATTGGAGATATGAGTCTCACAGATTTTCCTGCCCTGGCTGCCTTCGAACCACAGTCTTCAGATCTCAGCCTCCTGAGTAGCTAGGATGACAGGTGTGAACCACCAGCATCTGGCCCAAAGATGAATGTTTCAGATTGCCAGAAGTGAACCCTGGTGCTTGTGACTCATACTTGTTATCCTGGCAGGTTCAGGGCAGCAAGATGGGAGCTTTAGTGGGGACACACAAGACACTGTGGGAGCAAAATTAGATACTAGGGAGTGTCCATGATAGGCGTCAAGCAGGAATCTTGGGAACTGGTCATTGTGGCCAGAAAGTCTGAATTTATAAGCAACAGTACCATTATTTGTATCTCATTCTCCCAAAAAAATACCAGGAATCCAGTCCACAGTGAGTGAAGTACCAGCCTGTATCACACGGTCCATTCTGCTAATTTGGATAATGGTCTCCACTCTCGATTGTCATTATTGCCCGCTGTTGGGATCAGAGAACAGAAAACTTAGTTGTCCAAGACAAGAGAACGCTTATGTCCAGTCATCTGTGAGTGCAGACCCAGAATTAATTAATTAGTTAATTAATTAATTCTGGCAGTACCCAGCCAGAATTAATACAGTTAATTAATACAGTTATTAAACAACTCTGGCAGCATATCCTGAGGGTTTTTTTTGTTTTTGTGGTGGGTTTTTTTTTGATTGTGGGGCTTGAACTCAGGACCTAAACACTGTCCCTGAGCTCTTCAGCTCAAGGCTAGCACTCTACCACTTAGAGCCACAGCGCCACTTCCTGTTTTCTGGGGGTTCATTGGAGATGAGAGTCTCATGGACTTTCCTACCCAGGCTGGCTTTGAACCATGATCCTCAGATCTCAGCCTCCTGGGTCACTAGGATGACAGGGGTGAGCCATGCAGGGCCCCAGCATATCCTGAATTTTGTCATCATTCTGCGTCTTTCCTATGTTAGTAATTTCTACTAATGAGGAGTTTCACAGTGTCCAACTCTAGCAGGAAATGAAGAATCGAACCCAGGACTTCCTGCATGCTAGGCACGTATCCTACCACAAAGCCCCCTCCCCAGCCCCTCTCATCTTTCTTGTATCCTTTGTGACACACAGGAAAAAGCAGCTCAACAAAGGTCCGGTGGTGGGAATCTACAATGGCCACATCAACACCCAGATGCCCAGACAGCCGAGAAAGTTCCCGAAAGGTCGGGCAGACAATGACTCCCACGTGTACGCCGTCATCGATGACTGCATGGTGTATGGGCATTTGCTACAGGAAGGATCGAATGGGTCCTTTCTCCGACCGGAAGTGGACACCTACCGTCCTTTCCAGGGCCCAATGGGGGACTGCCCCCCATCTCCACCTCCCATAGGCTCCAGGGCCCCAACTACAAAGTTGAGCAACGATGAAGCTCTCCCTTGTGCCCCTCCAGAGTCGGAAAGTGAACCTTATACCTTTTCACATCCTCATCCACATGACGGAAGCCAAAGAGACACAGATATACCTTTGCTGGAGACCCAACAGCCCGAAAAACCAGCAGCAGAATAACTTTAGCATCCTTCTAGAGACTTTGCGGAGATATACAGCGCCAAGAGATCCCCTTAACCAGAACCTCCTCCAAGAAAAGGGATCGAATAGGGGAAGAGGGAAGAAGGGATCCTGAGTGCCACGAACTTCCAATTATCTAGTGGACTTGCTCTGGTCACGAAGCAGAAGCGATGGATTTTGGCTGGGGTTAGTGTCTGGTCATGAGGGTTCATGGCTGTGTGAATTCTAAACCTGGCTCGTGTTGTGGAGTAGATGTGTTGACAGGAGAGAGATTTGCACGGTCTAGCACGGGGCAGCCCTAAGCCCTGGGTTCAGCTCATTTGTCACCTTGAAGTGACAATTTGTGCATGTGTTTGTGTGTGCGCATGCACATGCATCCTGGGGCTTGAACTCGGGGCCCAGATACTGTCCCTGAGCTTTTTTGTTTTCGTTTTTTTTTTTTTTTTGCACAAGGCTAGCATTCTACCACTTGAGCCACAGCGCCATTTCCAGTTTTCTGAGTGGCTTATTGGAGATAAGAGTTGTCATGGACTTTCCTACCCGGGCTGGCTTTGAACTGTGATCCTCAGATCTCAGCCTCCTGAGTAGCTAGGATGACAGGCGGGAGCCACCAGCATCTGTGTTCATTGGCATAAATGTAAGCCAGTCCAGCTCAGCGTGATGCATCTCTGATGCTGTGGCCAGTGTTCAGAGGGGGACAGTCAACCGAGATCCTAAATCTATCAGTCCATCTTAGAGAATCGGTTCCTATGGGTCACCAATACTTAGCTGGAAATAATTTATTGAATGTACATATTTTTAGCTAGCCTTTTGTTTGTTTCCTATGCTTTTTTAAATAAACAGATTTACAAATCAACTGTGGATTGGATTATTTGAATGCTCTTATGGTTTCCTGTTCTTTAGAGTCCTCGGTTCTATGACCATTATTCTTTTTCTTCTTTTTTTTTTTTTGTCAGCTGTGGGACTTGAACTCAGGGCTGTCCTGAGTTTGTTTGTTTGTTTGTTTTTGCTCAAGGCGAGTACTCTACCACTTTGAGCCACAGCACCACTTGCAGATTTCTGGTGTTTCATTGAAGGTAAGAGTCACACCAGGACTTTTCTTGCTCAGGCTGACTTCGAACCCTGATCCTCAGATCTCAGCCTCCTGAGTAGCTAGGATGACTGGAGTGAGCCACCAGTGCCTGGCTTTCTCTGGCCATTTCTCATGACATGCTCCCCACGGGAGATGTTTGTTGCTGTCTTATTCACCCTTTCCTTGGCTTATCCTACGGAAAGCTGCACTTGGACTCAAACTTCTCGATTCATTTGCTACCACCCAGTGTAGAAGCCAGTTTTTGTTTTGCTGTGTGTGGGCAGGGTGTGCTGGGACTTGAATTCATACTTTCGTTTGGTGTGTGTGTGTGTCTGTGTCTGTGTGTATGTGTGTGTGTTTTTGTGTGTGTGTGTGTGCTTGAACTCGGCCTAAATGCTGTTCTTGAGCCTTTTTTTTTTCTTTTCTTGCTCAAGGCTAGCACCTTACTATTTCAGCCACAGCTCCACTTCTGGCTTTTTGGTGATTCATTGGAGATAAGAGTCTCATGGACTTTCCTGCCTAGGCTGGCTTTGAACTGTGATCTTGGCCTCCTGAGTAGCTAGGATTTTAGTGAGCCACCAGTGCCCAGGTGAATGTTTTGGGATTTTTTAAAATTTTCCTTGTTTTTGTTGTTGTTGCTTTTGTGCTGGTACTGGGGCTTGAACTCAGAGCAGGAAAAGTACATGAGGCTCTTATCTCCAATAAAGACTCTTACCTTCCAAAAAGCCAGAAGTGGAGCTGTGGCTCAAGTGGTAGAACATAGCCTTGAGCACAAAAAGCTCAGGGATAGCACCCAGGTCCTGGTTTCAAGCTCCAGGAATAGCACCAAACAAACAAAATAACCCCACGACATTAGGGTTAACCTGGAAACACAGAGACCTCATCTCAAAAGATAGGAGAGATGCTGGGCTTACCAGTGGCTTACATCTGTCATTCTAGCCACTCAGAAGACTGAGATCTGAAGCTCATGGTTCAAAGCCAGCCCAGTCAAGAAAGTCCAAAAGACTTATCTCCGATAAACCACAAAGAGCTAGAAGTGGAGTTGTGGCTCAAAGCGGTAGAGTGCTATAATCTTGAGTACAAAAGCTCAGAGACAGCGCTCAAGCCCTGAGTTCAAGCTCCAGGAATGGCAAAAAGAAAAAAAGATGGGAGTTGGCCACAGATCTCAAATCTAAGTGGGAGCAAGCATTAGTGGCTGATAAAAGATGGGAATGATTTTTCTTTCCCATATCGCCACCTGCTGCCGGAAGCAGGTAATGCCTGTCTTCAGGCTGTCCAAGTGGCTGCTTTTCTACCCCTTGCTCACATAAAGAGCCTTGGATATTCTCAGGAACGTAGCCATTCACACTTTTAGAATGTCCCCCACTCCTACCCCAGGCACTTCTGTCCTTCTAAGAAGGCTGAGGGGCAGTTGGAAGGGTCCAGAACTGAGCTAGAAGACATGGATTTGAACGAGGAATTCTATGGATTGGCTTCCTGTGAGAATAGACCAGCATGAAGTATGCCCATGGCTTACAAACTGCCTGCCCCAGCCAATCAAACTGCTATCAATGATACCTCACGAAAGCCAAGATACAATGAAAACCAGCCAGTGCCCGTGGCTCACTCCTTGTCATCCTAGCTACTCAGGAGGCTGAGATCTGAGGATCCAAGTTCAAAGACAGCCCAAGCAGGAAAGTCTGTAAGATTCTTATTTCCAATTAACTACCCAAAAAAGAAAGCTGAAAGTGGAGCTGTGGCTCAAATGGTAGAGTGCTAGCCTTGTCAGTCATGGGGCTTGAACTCTGGGCCTGAGTACTGTCCCTCAGCTCTTCAGCTCCAGGCTAGTTTTCTACCACTTGAGCCACAATGCCACCTCCGGTTTTCTAGTGGTTTACTGGAGATAAGAGTTTCACAGCTTTTCCTGCCTGGGCTGGCTTTGAACCATGAACCTCCGATCTCAGCCAGCCTCCTGAGTAGCTTGGATGACAGGCGTGAGCCACTGGCACCCAGCTCCTTGAGACTCTTATCTCCAGTGAACCACCAGAAAACCAGAAGTAGTGCTGTGGTTCAAAGTGGTAGAGCATTAGCCTTGAGCAAAAGAGCTCAGGAATCAAGCCCAGGCCCGGAGTTCAAGCCCCATGACCGATTAAAAACAATAAAGGTGGACAACAGATTAAACTGGCAATTTGATTACCTCAGTGACAATGGGTGAGGATGAAGAGAGGAGACATACCACCCTGGCAGTACCAGTGACTGTCATATTTGGCTTCTAGATCAGCTGAGTGTGAAGATGAAGGTAGACCACCTAGCTTCCGGAGGCAGGAGCATAAAACCCCCACAGCAGGCCCATGAACCTCAGAAATGAAACCCCCAGCAGGAGCGGAGTAGGTGCTCCCTCTCTTCTGGAAGTGGAGACAGGGAGAGCACGTGATAAGCCTCCAGCAGATGAAAGCGAATTCTATAAAGAGAAGCTTGCAGCTTAATCAGCCATATTGTTATCAATGTGAATTTCCTGCCCCTTGATCAATGTGCTGTGGGAGGTAAGGAACAGAGCCTTGTTTCCAGGAAACACACACACTTAAGTATTTAGGGGGCACAAGGCCATCACCACTGGACGGACCTTCAGCAAAGAAAAAGAGAAAACATGAGTGAATCGGATCCTAGCTATTTCAGGAGGTTGAGCTCTGAGGATTGTGGTTCAAGGCCAGTCAGAGCAGGAAAGTCCTGCTGAGACATTTTTCTCTCCAATGAACCATTGAAAAGCCGGAAGCGAAGCGATGGCTCACGTGGCGGACGGAATCTAGCCTGGAGTGAATAAGGCTAAGCGACAGAGCCCAGGTCCTGAGTTCAAGCCCCAGGATGAACGCTCCCCTCTCTCCCCAAGCCCCTTCTTGGACCCTTTTCCTGTCTGCAGGGCCAGATTACTTTCCTTCCTCCTCTTCCTCAGCATTGTGGAATCTTCTCCCTGCCTCTCCAAAACCCTGCACAGACTTCAGCCACTCTACAACAACTTTATTTGCAAACAAGGGGAATCCAAGGGATCCCAACATGATCATGAACAGCCCAGTCCCCCCCCCCCCCCCCCCCCATCCTCCCTGGGCCCTGGTCCTTCTTCTCAGACTTCAGGACCCTCCTCCCTCCTTGGGCCTCTAGGCCTCCTCCAGCCTCAGGGATCCACTTCCTCCCACGGCCCCGCCCCTCAGGCCTCTGACCACGCCCCAGCCCCGAAAGCTCCGCCCCCAAAGTCTTCCCACGGGTTCCTACCTCCCGAGGCCCCACCCTTTCCCCCCCACTGTGGCCACGCCCCTCTTACGGCCACGCCCCTCCCGGGTACCTCCCACCAGCTTCCCCCTGCCCTCTCCGCCCAGTCGTTCTGAAAGTCCCGCCCCTCAGAGCTTCCCATTGGTCCCTCCTTCTCTGGTCCCACCCAGTGACCCGCCCCTCATCCCCACCCACCCACCCCAAGCACCGGAACTACACGATGGCGAACTGACAGACGTAAGGCAGCTGGTCGCGGCAGCGCTTGTCGAACCATTTGCCGTTGGCGGCCCCGGCCAGGGCGGCGCAGTTCTCGGCCTTGCCGCCGTCGGGTTGCGCCGTGATCTCCGTCTCCCAGTTCTTGTAAGTGATGTGTCCTCCGGTCATGTCCACCCAGGCGCCTTCGTGCGCCATGTCGTTGAGGCCTAGCCAGACCTCGGCCTCGCCGCCCAGGCTCTGGCGCGCGTACTCGTACAGGGCGTCGTTCTCGGAGCCCGCCTGCGGGGCGGCCAGGGTGCCCCCGCGCGAGATGCAGTCCTCGCTCGCCTCGTGGAAGGTCTTGGCCTGGCTGAAGGCCAGAAAGCACTTCATGTGCACCTTGGTGCCCTTCAGGCAGACTGGGGTGGCGGGGTGCGGGGGGTGGGGTGGGGAAGGGGGTCGGGGGGAGAAATAGCCGTGATCGAAGGTTTCTCTACCAGCCACACCCTGATCAGGGGCAAGCCCACCCTCCTCACTCCCATTCTGCTTCATCCCTGGTAACAGACACCCCCCCACCCCCCCCCAACTTCAGACAGGTGCTGACCCACCGTGGCTCCCCCCCCCCCCAGGATGAGCAGTCCCCTAACCACAATTTCACATCCCTCATCCTATGCTACCTTGGGTCTGCCCAAAGATAGGTCAAGACCAAGGTTTGATTATCTATCCCGTCTACCTAACTATATGTTTTGTCTTGAGGTTTGAACTCAGGGCCTGGTGGCTGTCCCTAAGATTTTTTTTCCCCCTCTTAGGTTAGCACCCTACCACTTTGAACTACAGGTCCACTTCCAGCTCTGGGGAATAATTGGATACAAGAGTGTCTTGGACTTTCCTGCCCAGGCTGGCTTTGAACCGCCATCCTCCTCTCCCAGCCTCCTGAGGAGCTAGGATCGCAGGTGTGAGTCGCCAGCGCCCGGCTAGCAGATAGGTTTTAAAAGGGGGAAAATCAGGCTTATGTGCCCCTAAATGCTGGATTCTGGAGCTGCAGTTCCTTTTTGGTTGGTCATCTTTGATCCTGACCTTGGTCTTTTGGGGGACAATGTCCCAACACACCACTTAGCCGTAACCAAGCCTGGGTCTTATGCACGGTCTGGGAATGGGGGAGACAGGCCCATAAACCTGGTGACCTGGCCTGACAGGTCTGGGCCTGTCACCAGCTGGAGGCCAGAAGCCATCGATTGTCCCTGGTGGGCTCTTTGACCAGAAGTTTACAACACTCACCTGTCTGCAGAGCTTGTTGCTCCTTCAACAGCGCCACCTCCTGGGCAAGGCTGTCCAAGCGGCTCTTGAATTCCTCAAACATTTTTGGGCCCATCACATCTAGGATGGAATCAGGCAGTGGTAGAGACAGAGACATTCATGTTGGAGAGTCCATGGGAGCCAGGGACTGAGCAGTAAGACTTTTCAAAGAACCCCAAAGGGGTACAGGGAAAGGGGTCCCCTTAATAATATCTCGATGTGCCTTTGCTAGTGTTACACTGCTCCTAACTCCATTCCTGTGTGTTGGGGGATGGGGAGAGGGGGTTACTCCCTCACTCTTGTACTCATCAGGATTGTTGGAAAAGATGGGGGAGCTTCATGGAATTGGGGTACAGCCACCCCATCAGCTCCTAAATAAGAGCCCTGGAAAACAGGATCACAAGGCTGGGGAGGGGGGGGCATCATTTGAGACCCAGAGCAAGGGCCACTTCCCTACGTTGGAAGGACAGACCAGACCAGCAGGGCAAGGATTCCAGCCTGGGCTATGAGTGGCAGAATGTAGGTACTTGTATGTGTTTCCCAGGTCCCACAAATATGGGAAAATTGCTAGGGAAATTGTTCAACCTCCTTCTCTCATCTGCACCGTGGGGTGTTATTACCTTTGCTCCCCAAAACAGCTAAGGGACAGTGCCAATGCCCTGACTTCAAGCTCCAGAGCTGGCACGTACACACACACACACACACACACACACAATTTTTGGTTATTTGATTGGAACAGTGGCTCACTCCTGTAATCCCAGCTGCTCAAAAGTGGAGGTAGAAGACTGTTTTTCTCTATTTTTTTTCTTTTTGCTTATGTGGTGCTGAGGAATCGAACCCAGGGCCTCAGGCATGCAAGGCAAGCGCTCTACCACTGAGCCACCTTCCCAGCCCCAAGACTGTTTTTCTCTATCAGTATTTTCATGAACTTCAGTTAGACACCAGGGAGCCCCAGAAGCCCTGTAGCTCCCCCTCTCCCTTCTTTTCCTGTGTTGTGATTTTGGCTCTGATACTCTGTCTTCTCTGCTTCATTCCCTGCTCTCAGGCCATTGAATTGTTCCCTCTACCTCTGAGCCCCAGGGGGTGACATCCTTGATCTGGGGATCGAAGTTGAAAGCCAACCCGAGCAGGAAAGTCCATGAGACTCTTCTCTCTAAGGAACCACCAGAATATTGGAAGTGGATTTGCGGCTCAGAGTGGTAGAATGCTAGATTTGAGCAGAAGAGCTTAAGGACAGTGCCCAGGCCTAGAGTTCAAGCCCCATCACTGACAAAATAAATAAAATACACACAGCAAGCCACACCTCTCTTACTAGCTACTCAGGAGGCTGAGATCTGAGGATCAAGGTTCAAAGCTAGCCTGAACAGGAAAAACCATGAGACTCATTTCCAAATAACAAAAAAAGAAAATGGATCTGTGGCTCAAAGTGGTAGATTGCTAGCCTTGAGTGCAAAAGCTCTAGGAAAGGGCCCAGGCCTTGAGTTCAAGTCCCACGACTACCACCAACCACCAGAAGATCACAGCAGAGAAAACTTAAGATTGAGATCACAAGGCACAAAGCCTTAGAGCGCCTCCTGTTGGCCTTTGAACATTTCCAGACTGTTAAGTCAAAGGATTGATACATTTTTTCCGTCGCCCAGGCTTGAATGCTGCACTTTGTGCTTGCTAGGCAGGTGCTTAGCCACATTTCTTTAAGATATTAAAGAGTTTGGTAGTGGGGGGGGGCAGATGTTAGTTTAGATGATCTGGAAGGTTGTTCCCAACTGGAAGAGTCAGTGATTCTGAACCATTCTGCCAAACACCCTTGCTATGAAGTACTTAAGATCCCACAGACAAAGCTGATGGCTCATGCCTATAATTCTAGCTACTCTGGAGGCTGAGATCTGAGGATCATGGTTCAAAGCCAGCTTGGGTATAAAAAGACTGTGAGACTCTTTAATGAACCACCTAAAATCTGGAAGTGGTGCTGTGGCTGAAAGTGGTAGAGCACTAGCCTTGAGCAAAAAGAACTCAGGGACAAAGCCTAGGTCCTGAGCTCAAGCCCCACAACAGAAAGAAAAAAAAATTCCACAGACAAGGAGCAGGTGGGCTGGGAAGGTGGCTTAGTGGTAGAACGCTTGCCTTGCATGCATGAAGCCCTGGGTTCGAGTCCTCAGTGCCACGTCAACAGAAAAAGCCAGAAGTGGGGCTGTGGTTCAAGGGGGCAGAGCACTAGCCTTGCACAAAAGAAGCTTAGAGGCAGTGCCCAGGCCCTGAGTTCAAGCCCCATGACTGGCCAAAAAAAAAAGGAACAGGATGAGGTTCTACAGGAAGATGGGGGAGAAGCCCTGAGCCCCAACTTACCTTTCTTGGCCCCAGCAGCCTTCTTGACCTTGGGAGTTGGTGACTCGGCCGTGACGGGAGTCAGGAGGTAGAAGAAGCAGAGGAGCAGATAGGCTCCCCAGAGCTCCATTCCGTGAAAAGCAGGGACTGTGGATTGCTCTGGAAAGCACTGGCAGCTGGGGCCCAGGCTGTATGTTTGAGAAGCAGCAGCCACCAGGACTCCTGTCCAGGGAAATCAAGGCTTAGCTGCAGGCTGAGTACAAAACCCTGTCCCACACCGAGAGGTGGAGCTCAGGGTCGTTCAGGGGCCTTGCTAGGCCTCTGCTTCCTGCCCAGGGCCCACACCCTTGGCACCTTCCTTCCCAGGGCACGGAGCCAGCCAGGCCAGACTTTTTTTGGCAGGCATGCCAAAAAGAAGGGGGGGGGGAGGAAAGTTTGGGAGCCACAGAGCAAGGAACACCCACCCTGCCTACTAAAGGGAATCAGATGGTCAGAAGTCTTGAGGATTCTGGGAAATTCCAAATAGTCTCAGCTCACAGCTCATGTCTGTCAGGCAGATGGATGCATCGGGAAGGCCTCAAACCACATGGGCTAAGAAGGAACATCTCCCATTTGAAGGAAACTGAGGCTCAAGGAGGTGAGAAGCCTTGCTCAAGCTACCCAGACATTAAAAGACAGAGTGCTGGCCAGGCGCTGGAGGCTCAAGCATGTCATCCTAGCTACCCAGGAGGCTGAGATCTGAGAATCGAGGTTCAAAGCCAACCCTGGGCAGGAAAGTTCGTGAGACTCTTATCTCCAATGAACCACCGGAAAACCAGAAGTGGCTCTGTGGCTCACGTGGTAGAGCACTCACCTTGAGCTGAAGAGCTCAGGGACAGCAGCCCAGACCCAGAGTTCAGGCCCCACAACTGGAAAATAAAAAAAAGAAGACAGAATGCTGGACGTCTCTCCCTGCCTGATCAGTTAGGCTACAAATGACTTGTTCATTACAAGAGAAGCCTCAGCTGGAATCTCAGGAGGCTGAGATCTGAGGATCATGGTTCGAAGCCAGCCTGGGCAGGAAAGTCCATGAGCTTCTTGTCTCCAAGGACTCACCAGAAAGCTGGAGATAGAGGAGGCTCAAGTGGTAGAGCACCACCAGCCTTGTTCAATAAAAGCTAAGGGTTCAGGCTCTGAGTTCGAACCCCAGGACTGGCACCAAAAAAAAAAAAAAAAAAAGGGTGGGGGAGAAAATACCGGACCATACCATGGTGTCAGCTTTCCCCTGCCTTCTCGAAATCTGCAAGCCTCTTTCTTCAGGCTCAGGGAGGGGCCTGTTGTGCAGCCCCAGGGGGAGGAGTCTGGCCTGGCTGGCTCCGTGCACTGGGAAGGAAGGTGCCAAGGGTGTGGGCCCTGGGCAGGAAGCAGAGGCCTAGCAAGGCCCCTGAACGACCCTGAACTCCACCTTCAGAGTGGGGGACAGCTTTGTGTTCACAGCTGGGTCTTCTGAGACAATGTGGGGCCTGACCATTACATAACCTAATGAAGAGTGCCTTCCTGGAACTCTGGGTGGGTAAGGCAGATGAAAAATGAATGTTCTTCTTGCTGGGTGTAGTTAGCACAGTAATCCCAGCTGTGTAGGAGGCAGAGTTTTTAGGAGGTTTGCGGTTGGAGGCCAGCCCACCCCTCCCTTCATTGCAAATGTTTGCAAGACCCCATCTCAAGAAGCCAGGTAGAGTGTTCCACATCTGTAACCTAAGCCACAGATAGGAGGATCACATTCCAGGACCACCTGAACAAAAACAAGATTCCCCCTCCCCATCTGAAAAATAAACAGTAAGGACTGGAGTGTGGAGTGTGGTTCAAGTGGTAGGGAGCCTGCCTGGCAAGTGTGAGGCCTGTCGATCCCCAGTTTTCTCTGGCTGGTTGCATTCCAATATTGCAGTCAACTATAGTCAACTTCCACAGACCTGGTGACAAGCTGTGATGTCACTGTGTGTGTGTGTGTGTCTATCCTGGGGCTTGAACTCAGAACCTCGGTGCTGTCCCTGAACTTTTGTGCTTAAGGATGGTGCTCTACCACTTGAGCCACAGCTCCAATTCTGGAATCCTTTGAGGAAACACCACTAATTGCAGATAAGAGTCTCCCAGACTTCCCTACCCCAGCTGACTCCAAACTTGATCCTCCATTCTCAGCCTCCTGAGTAGGTAGGATTGTAGGTGTGAGCCACCAGTGTCCGTCCATCTTTCTGGTTCTAGATTTCCCACTGGCACTATCCTAGTGGCCTTGACCAGCCACAGCAGCTGGCAAGGGTAATTCTAGCCAGGAGAGTAGATTATTTCCAGGAAATGTCTGTAGCTAACATCTACCCACCAGGGTATCATTACAATTCCCTGGGCCCAAAGAATGATCCTAACAAAGCCTTTAGAGGCAGAACAATTAAAGGAAGAAGGCTCAAAAGACACAATGTAATTTCTAAGTAAGTGTGTGTGTGTGTGTGTGTGTGTACGTACATGTGCGTGCAAGTCAAAGAGCTCAAACTGAGGCCAGGTGCTGACCCTGTCCCTGAGCATTTTTGCTCAAGGCTGGCACTCTACCACTTTGAGCTACAGTACCACTCCTGGATTTGTGTGCGCATGCTCAATTGGAAATAAGTCTTTTGGACTTTCCTGCTCAGCTGGGCTTTGAATTACAATCCTTAGATCTCAGCCTCCTAAGTAGTTACAATCCCAGGCATGAGGCACCAGCACCTGTTGATGTTGCTTTCTTGAAATGTTTATATAAAGGACACAAAAGACAATGATGTTGAGCACTGGTAGCTAATGCCTATAATCCCAGCTACTCAGGAGGCTGAGATCTGAGGATTGTGGTTCAAAGCCAGCCCAGGCAGGTAAGTCCATGAGGCTCTTATCTCCAGTGAACCACCAGAAAACCAGAAGTGGAGCTGTAGGTCAAAGTGGTAGAGCATTAGCCTTGAGTAAAAAGCAGCTCAGGGACAGTGCTCAGGCCCTGAGTTCAAGCTCCAGGACCAGCATACATGCGTGCACGCGTGTGCAGATGCGCATGTGTGCGCGCGTGCACACACACACACACACACACACACAGAGCAAACAAGCAAGCAAAATACAGCTGAGCCATTTCACACATATCTCAAAATGACCACCCACTGAAATCAAGCCTTAAAAACGAAGGCTTGGGCTGGGAAGGTGGCTCAGTAGTCGAGTGCTTGCCTAGCATGCATGAAGCCCGGGGTTCGATTCTTTAGTACCACAGAAACAGAAAACCCAGAGGTGGCACTGTGGCTCAAGTGGTAGAGTGCTAGCCTTGAGCAAAAGCTCAGGGACAGTGCCCAGGCCTTGAGTTCAAGACCCAGGACTGGCAAAAATAAAACAAAAACCAAAGGCTTCTAAGTTTTATTCAATCTGGGCCTCCTCTTCAGAGACAGGACAGGCATGTCATGCTGGAGACCCTCACACCAGGCCCTGCAGATGTGGCCTGTGGAGTCTTCTGCTTACAGTGTGCTCTATTAGATGCTAAATTCCTGTTACGTCGCCTCATTTGTCTGAGTAACTGCAGCATGAAGATGCCCTGGCTGAAGCTCCATCATGAATCAGTTTCTTCCCCAGGGCCCTTGAAGTGTGAGGCCCTATCCATAAAGACTGAATTCTGCACAGTGAGCAGAGCAGCCGACCTCCTGTCCCAAGAGTATGAAAGCTGCGGACAATGGATGACGGCTCCTCTCAAGCAGCTAAAGCTAATCATGTTGATAGAACACACAGGCTTATGTAACGCCAGGGAGTGGTTGTAGCACACAAGCAATTTCACAAGAGTGATAAGAGAGGTTGGCGAAGGACCAACATGGCTGCAAGGGCCCTGACCCAGAAGAGCTCCATGTGGCTCTCTTCCACGCAGGATGGGGGAAGGCTGGCCAGCGAGGGAGAATACATAAGGTCCAATGAACAGTTCTAATTGTTTTTGGTTGCTGCTCCTGGGGCTTGAACTCAGAGCCTGGACTTTTGTGCTCAAGGCTAGCATTCTACTGCTTGAGCCACAGATCCATTTCCATTTCCTTTTTTTTTTTTTTTTTTGGTCAGTTGCAGGGCTTGAACTCAGGGCCTGGGCACTGTCCCTGTACTCTTATGCTCAAGGCTAGTGCTCTACCACTTTGAGCCACAGCACCACTTCCAGTTTTTAGTGATTAATGGGAGATAAGAGGCTCACAGACTTTCCTGACTGGGCTGCCTTCGAACCTTGGTCCTCAGATCTCAGCCTCTGGAGAAGCTGGGATCTCCTAATCATTAATGCAGTGCTTGCTTGCTGCAAGTGTTTTGGACTCTGGCCTGTGGAAGCCCATGGTCCCCTCTTCTCCCTTGCTGAGTCCCAAATCAAACAGCACCAGGACAGCTGAAGGACTCCAGTCAGACCAGACCAGACCAGACAATAAATTTAATTTTGCATGTATAAATGTTGTCTGCAGGTATAACAATGAAGAAAAAAACATATATACAAACTTCAGTTTCAGTAAGAGAGTAAACCATGAAGTCGAGGGTTGAAGGGGCGAGAGGCCAGTCACCCGAGGAACCCCACTTTTTGCCTCTTGGGTCCCAGACTTTCTTCCTTGTGTAGAATACTCTGCAGAGCTGCGTGCAGTACCTTGCCTACACGCTTGCCGGTCTGCGGCATGGGACGGGAGTGGAGAGAGGAAACGGCTGATTTAATCGTGAGGCGCGCGCACTCTGACAGGGCAAGCTCCCCTCCTGCCAGCCAGCCTGCCACTCCCAATACCAGATGCATCCCACCTTTCAAATGTTTTTGTTATTTTTTTAAAATTCCCCTCCCCTCCCTTCTTTGGTGGTGCTTATGCCGAGGTTTGAGTTCAGGGTCTGGGCACTGTTCCACTTGAGTCATAGCTCCATTTCTGACTTTTATTTTTTTTTTTGGAGCTAAGACTTTCCTGCCCAGGCTGGCTTTGAACCACAAACCTCAGATCTCAGCCTCCCGAGGATGACAGGCACGAGCTACTGAACCTGGCTCTTTTTTCTGGTTCTATTGGTGTGATACTGGAGCTTGAACTCAGGGCCCGAGTGGGGAACCCTAGCTTTTTCTCTCAAGGTTGGCACCCTACCACAAGAGCCATAGCTCCACTGCTGGTTTTCTGGTGGTTCATTGGAGAGAAGAGTCTCATGGACTTTCCTGCCCGGGCTGGCTTTGAACCGTGACCCTCAGGTCTCAGCCTCCAGAGTAGCTGGGATGACAGGCGCGAGCCGCCAGCGCCCGGCATAGCCAGTCCCCTGGACCTATCCGATGGCCCCAGAGCTACTCCACAATCCCTCTGGACATGGTGATACCGTGATGACCTGAGAAAAATGAACCAGATCCACCTGACTGCTCCAGGCAGTTCAGAGAGAAGGCTGAGGGGCATGTGTGGGATGAAGGCCTGGAAAAGCCCAAGGCCCTACAGGGGCTTCTAGCCCCAGGTACAAAAGTGAAGCAAACCTGCTCAAGTACTGGGGTGCTGCTGAGAGCTTGAGCCAGGGGATACGCCAACCACTTCATCTGACTCCTGAGATGCCCCCTCCCCACTACTCTGCCAACCTGGGACATGCTCCCCACCCCTCCACTCTCCCTGTAAGGGACAGGAAGCAGCCAACCAGGGGCTACCTCCAGTCCAGGCCCCACCCTCCTTTGGCCCCGCCTCCTGGGCTAGGTCAGCAGACATCCAGCCTATCAGCTCTTTCCTAAAGCCCCCTGCCCCGCCCCCCCCTTACCTCCATCATCTCAAAGATGCTCTCGGGGTCCAGACTGCCCTTCCCCACTTTCCTCATGCACGTCACCGCTCCCTTGCTGGTCACGGACAGCAGCAGGCTGGCCAGGGAGCAGGCTTCCTCCTGTAGGCTGGCATCCACCACGTGCCGGCAGCCGATCTGCAGGGTCAGGATGGCACACGACTCGTGGGGGTGGGTAAGGGGGGGAGGGAGGGAGGGAAATGCACACCCAGGTTCACCCCACTGAGGGTGCGGCAGGGAGATCCACACAGGTCAAGGTCTGGCACCCACTTTCTCCCTCAGATCTCCTAAGGGTGACTGCTCAGCCTATGAAGCAGTCCACACGGGCGGAGGCTGGAGGAGCCCCCATCTGAAGCGGAGGAGAAGCCCCCGAGGACAAGCCTGCACCTTGCACAGGGTGACGATGCAGGGGACGTTCTCCACGCCCAGTCGGATGCAGTCATAAGGGTCATCAGACAGTTCGATGTCCTTGGAACCCTCTTCATCCATCAAGACATGAACCCTTGGTATTCTGGAAGCAGAAACACAATGAAGAGCTCAATTACAGGGAAGAGGAACAGCTCGTTGGTCGTGGGGCTTGAACTCTGTCTGGGCCTGGGCGCTGTCCCTCAGCTCTTCAGCTCAAGGCTAAGCGCTCTACCACTTGAACTACAGTGCCACTTCCTATTTCGGGTGGCGCATTGGAGATCAGAGTCTCACAAGACTTTTCCTGCCCAGGCTGGCTTTGAACCTCAATCCTCAGAGCTCAGCCTCCCGAGTAGCTAGGATGACAGGCATGAGCCACCAGCGCTCAACAACTTAAAAAAAATTATCATCCTCTGGTAGAAACTGGCTCCCGGTGAACTCTGCTTTAGAGACCAGCACAGGTAGCTCATGCGTGTAATCCTAGCTATTCAGGAGGGTAAAGATTGTGGTTTGAAGGCAGCTTGGGCAGGTGAGACTCTGTATCTCCAACAAACCACCAAAAAGCAAGAAGTAGAACCATGGCTCAAGTAGTAGACTACTGGCCTTGAGCAAAAAAGCTTAGAAACAGCACTTAGGCCCTGAGTTCAAGCCCTAGGACCAACACATAACACCCACATGCCTGTGTCAGCCTCAGACTATGACTGTCCGATTTCCACCATTGCCTGGCTTCCTATTTTACAGCAATAGAAATGTCCTGTGTTCCACAGTCAGTTCTCTGTAGGGCCCTTGGGGCTGTGTCCAGGAAGATTTTACCTTGTGTTGAAGAGAGCAGCCTTCACAGCAATAGAAATGGCATCAAACAAGTTTCCTCCGCATTCTAGCAGCTAAGGGGGGAGAGAGGGGGAAGAAAAACCAAGGATCAATTTATTACTGTTAGGACGACCTCTCTACGACAGATTCCTAATTAATGCTGAGTACCTATAGAGAAAATAAATGTAAGGATCCAAGGCAGCTGGGCACCAGTGACTCTTGCCTGACAACCTAGCTATTCAGGAGGCTGACATCTGGGTAACACAGTTCAAAGCCAGCCTGGGCAGGAAAATCTGTGACTCTTTAGCTCTAATGAACCACCAAATAAGCCAGGAATATAGCTGTGGCTCAAACAGTAGAGCACCAGCCTTGAGAAAATAAAGATCAAGGACAGTGCCTAGGCCTTAAGTTCAAGTCCCAAAACTGGTACGCGTGCACATGTATGCATACACACTCAGACAAAACAGGAGACCATTTTTTCTCGGGTAAAACTCATGCTGGAGGTGCTAAGATCCATGGGAAGAGGGAAAAGCAGAGGGAAGAAAGCAGGCCAGGTGGACCCCAGCAAAGGTGCAGTGTGGCTGGTCTAATAGCAGGACACTTACCAGCACATCCACGTAAAGCACCCAGCAATGCTCCCGGGGGCTGATGCAGAGCGCCTTCAGGTCCACGCTGCTCTTATTGTTAAAGGTCCGGTAGAGAGTGTTGGCAATCTCCGTGCCAAGGTCGTCCCCACCTCGACCTTCAAATTCAGGGGTGGCGTTGGCTGAACTACACAGAACAGGAAATTGCAAAGCGACATGAGCTGAGTGCTCGCACCTATCATCCAAGATACGCAGGAGGCTGAGAACTGAGGATCGGAGTTCATTCGAAGTCAGCCTGGGCAGGAAGTCTGAGACTCTGATCTCTACTAAACTACTCAAAAAGCCGGAAGTGGACCCATAGCTCAAGTGATACAGCACCAGCCTTGAGTAAAAAAGCTATGGGCCAATGCTCAGGTCCTGAGTTCAAGTCTCAAGTACCAGCACACACAGCCCCACAACAAAAACATCTAACTGAAAGCTTTCCAGATGTAAACATCAGCATGGCCAGGCTTTATTCTGGTTTCCCTGAGGAATGTGGAAGAGTCTGGTGCTGTAAGGAAAGTCCCCGAGGGCTTGGGGGTAGCTCAGGGATAGAGTCTGGCCTCCCACAGCAGGAAGCATTGGGGTGAAGCATTTGGGATTAAGTCACTGGAAGGAGAAAAAGATGGTTATTTCCCATTGGTGAGCTTCTACACATACACAATATCCCAGCGCCGCGTTGGATCTGTGTGTGACTGGCAAGTGTTATCAGAAGCCATTTTTAGCCAAAAAAGAAACGAGACTGCTATGGGCACACATGCCTCAGCTGGTAATAATGAACTCTTACCTTCAGTATATAGACCCTCTTCTCCCAGAGGCTCAGAATCTGAAGTCTGGCTTACAGAGTTGTCATACTAAGCACAGGATACCTACTTTTATTTATTGTATGTGTGTGTGTGTGTGTGCATGTATGTGCACGCGCACTCGTGCTGATCCTAAGGCTTGAACTCAGGGCTGAGGCCCTGTCCCTAAGCTTTTTTTTTCCTTCCCCTCAAGGCTAGCACTTTACCACTTGAGCCACAGCTCCACTTCCAACTTTTTAGTGGCTTACTGAAGAAAAGAGTCTCATGGACTTTCCCACCCAGCTGGCTGTGAACTGCGATCCTCAGATCTCAGCCTCCTGAGTAGCTAGGAAGACCGGCATGAGCCACTAGCTCCCAGCTTCATGCCTAGGTTTTAATAGCAGAACCATGGTATATGAACTTTCCTGGGATGATTTACGTGACATGAAATCCAGAAGAGAGCCAGATGTCGGCCTCTGATTGATCCTGTTGGAAGTAAGGAAAACTGAGGCCGCAGATTATGTAACTGGTCCCAGGCCACTTGATCAGCGCATGGGGAGCTAAGTTGCTAGCCTGGAAGACTGTACTTTCCCTGCTAGGCTTCCCTGCACTGTCTCCTGAACCGGCGCTTCCATGTATCTGACTTGTCGTCTAACATCAGCCAGCTCAGCTTTTCCTTAGGCTTACCTCTGCCTCAAGTTAATGAATTCTCATAATGGACTTTTACCAGGCCACAAATGTAGTCAACAAAAACTGCCAAATGAGATAAAAAAGCTTGGTGCCTCATACCTGTAATCCTCTCTACTCAGGAGGCTGAGATGTGGGGATCATGGTTCAAAGCCAACCCAAGCAGCAAAGTCCAGGAGACTGCTATCTCCAATGAATCACCAAAAGCCAGTAGTGGAGCTGTGGCTCAAGTGGTAGAACACTAGCTAGCTTTGAACAAACAAGGAACAGGGCTCAGGTTCTGAGATCAAGTGTGTGTAATGGTGTATGTGTGGGAGAGAGAGGGAGAAAAGAAAGGAGAGAGAGAAAGAGGCTGGGCACTGGTAGCTCATGCCTGTCATCCTAGCTACTCAGGAGGCTGAGATCTGAGGATCCCGGTTCAAAGCCATCCTGGACAAGAAGTCTGTGAGACTCTTATCTCCAATGAACCACCAGAAAACCAGAAGTAGCACTGTGGCTCAAAGTGGTAAGAGTGCTAGCCTTGATTGAAAGAGCTCAGGGATAGTGTCCAGGCCCTGAGTTCAAGCTCTATAACAGACAAGAAAAAAAAAAAGAGAGGAGAAAGAGAAACAGACTAGTAATCCTGGCTCCCTACTCAGACCCTTTCAGGAGGGGTGTGGCTTTTTTGGGCATAAAAGCAAGTGCTTTCTGCACTTAATTATTACCAAAGCAATACTGAGCCTTAATTTTTTTAAAAAAAAACACCCAAAAAACATGACTCATCCAAAACTGTGTGAAAAACAGCTTGCTGGGTTGGATGAAGTCAGGACACTGTTCCTCCCGGTTCTCCAACCCTCCCCACCCTCCTGACTCATTTCTCCCCACCCCCACCCCCTACTTGGCACCAAGCTGGGTTAAGGTGGAGTAGGCGGAGATCAAGGCCATATCTCTGATCTACCTGGAATAAGACTAAATACTAGGCCCATTGTTGCTTTCTTGTAATCAATCCAGCCTGAAAAAAAATGGAGGCAGCCTCACAAACAGGCCAGGGTACAGCAGGAAGAGTGACTTAGCTAGCTCCCCAGACAGGGCTAACTTGGAGCCAGTTCATCCCTCCCCAAGTTAGAGTTACCTACCCAAGGTGGATTCATTCCTCTGTGCATAAGGAGATTCCTTATAAATGAATACAGGAACCGTAGTACATTCTGAACCTTTCACTCTCTTCTTCCAAGTTTCTGGAAGTTTAGCTGGCACTTCTAGAGGTTTCTGCAGACTGCCTCTCTACTTTGTCCCCACCCCAGCCCTTCAGGCTTGAATGGGGCCCCTTCCAGCAGCAGTAACTAGTGGCTCCATCCACCAACGTAAGTTTCAAAGACTGGTTCGACTGGGGACCAGTTGTTTGTGCCTGTAATCCCAGCCCCTGAGAAACTCTGAGACTGGCAGTTCAAAGCTAGTAGCATGGGCAGGAAAGTCTGTGAGACTCTTTACCGCCAGTAAACTCAGAAAAAGCCAGAAGTAGAACTATGGCACTTGCCGTGTGGAAAAGAAGCCCAGGGACAACACTCAGGCCTTCAGTTCAAGCCCCAGGACTGTCACTGAAAAAAAAAAAAAAAAAGGATTGTGATGCATGCTAGACCCTAAAACATCTATGAGTGAAACTAAGTTAAAAAGTCTCTGATGCACACATGTAATGCCAGCAGAAGTAAGAGATTGGAAAGTCTGAGACCAGCCTGGGCTGTACAGTAAATCTGACATCAACCTAGATTGTATTAGTAAGCCCTTGTCCAAAACAAGAAAACCCCAAAAAGCTGAAATAAAAGTAACAGTAAGCTGAGGCCGGTGGCTCACACCTGTCAGCTACTCAGGAGGCTGAGATCTGAGAATCGAGGTTCAAAGCCAGCCTGGGCAGAAGAAGAGTCCCCGTGAGACACTTCTCTCCAATGAACCACTCAAACACCAGAAGTGGCGCTGTGTGTCATGTGGTAGAGCATTAGCCTTGAGTACAAACAGGCTCAAGGACAATGCCCAGGCCCTGAGTTCAAGCCCTACAAGGAAAAAAGTAAAAGAAAAGAAAAATAACAATTAAAAAAAAGGCAAAAAAGCAGAAACAATCCAAAACAAGCCCAGGTGCTAGTGGCTCATGCCTGTAATCCAAGCTACTCAGGAGGCCAAGATAGACGATCACAGTTTGAAGCCAACCCAGACAGGAAAGTCTGTGACACTCTTAACTCCAGTGAACCACCTGAAAACCAGAAGTGGAGCTGTGGTTCAAAGTGGTAGAACAAGTCTTGGGTAAAAACTGCTCAGGGTCAGCACCCATGCTCTGAGTTCAAGGCCCACGACCACCACCACCACCAGCAGCCTCTGAGAGAGGTAAAACTAATCCTAAACAAAACGTCAGACTCCTGGCAGGCACTGGTAGCTCATACTGGTAGCTCATACCTGTAGTCCTAGCTACTCAGGAGGCTGAGATCAGAGGATTGTGGTTCAAAGCAAGCCGGTGTAGGGAAGTCTGTGAGACTCTTATCTCCAGTTAATCACAGAGAAAAGCTGAAAGTGGTGTGGTAGTTGGTCAAGTGGTAGAGCGCTAGCCTTGAGCAAAAGGAGCTCAGAGACAGGGCACAGGCCCAGGACTGGCCAAAAAGAAAATCAGGCTCCACCACACGCCACCTAGTGGTAGCCCAGGGCAGCACACAGCTCACTCCATCCCTATCTCCCTTTGGACTTTAGGTGGAAAACACCCTCCACCTATCTAGCAAACCACAGATACAGAGAGAGGTTATATTATCTGCATCCAGGTCCTGTTTAGTGAGAGTACTTCTCGGTATCTCAGGAGCAGGACTTAGGGTCAAATAGGCCAGCACCTTTTTCACAGGGCTTCGAGATATCAAGACAGTCCACATTCCTAAGAACAACATAAATGTAATCATTTCATGGAGACAAAAACAAAAAAACCCAAAGGGAAAAGAGTCAGCAAGAAAGCAATTAGCTGGTAGAGATTTCCCTAGTACTGGGAATTTGCATAATTAAGACCTGGAAGTTGCTGCTAAGGAATTAAATCAAACTAGGCCCAGAGGGACTGGACGGACCCCATTCTAACACCAATTACTTTGTCCCCTTGGGTAGCAGCTGTCTTCAAGCTATGGACCCTGTTGAGTGTCTCAAGCTCTCAGGCAGGAGGTCATGGTACTGCTGGGGGCCATAGCTGTTCCTCTAGAAGCCTTTCCTTTTTACTGGGCAACAACAGAAGAACCAGTCGGTTTGTACAATCAAGAGCTACACCTTTAAGACGTAGGTGACGCCAGGTGCTGTTGGCTTATGCCTGTGATCCTAGCATTTTGGGTGGCTGAGATCTGAGGATTTCGGTTCAAAGCCAGCACAGTAAAGTATGGGAGATTCTTATCTCCAGTGAACCACCAGAAAACTGGAAATAGAGCTGTGCCTGGAAGTGGTAGAGTGCTAGCCTTGAGCAGAAAAGCTCAGGGACAGTGCCCAGACCCTGAGTTCAAGCCCCAGGACCAACCACAAAAAAAAAAAGGTCTCAGGTAAAGTTCTGAGTGTTTGGCAGCCTGTTCTACTTCTGCAGGAAAAAGGGTTTGTGACTCTCTCCTGGAGAGTTTGCCTCCAAAACTGACACTAACCAAGCCACTTAAAAGATGTCGGGTGTGCATGGCTCACACCTGTAATCTTACACCACTTAGGAGGTTGAATTCTGAGGATCATAGTTTGAAGCCACCCCAGGCAGACAAACCTGAGACTCTTATCTCCAATGAACCACCAGAAAGTTGGAAGTAGAGCCGTGGATCAAGTGATACAGCATCAGCCTTGAGCAAAAAAAGCTAAGAGATAGCACCCAGGCCCCAAATTCAAGGTCTCAGTATCTCTGCATGTATGGGCATGCACCCACACGCACAAACACACAAAAGCCAACGTATGCAGCCTTGAGGATTGAGAACTCCCTAGACCTTGCTTGGTCCCTACAAAGGAAGGAAACAAGCAGCCTCTCAGGCCAGCTAGGAAAGCCACTTCTAGAAGCCAAATCTCGGGAAGAGATAGTCACCTGCTTTAATAGCTGGGATGAAGAAGGAAGGAAGAGCAACCAGCTAGCCCAGGGTCATGTTCAGACACAGAGCCAAAATAAAACACCTCCAGTACCACGCATTCAAGTGCAGCCTTTTCTTTAGTGTGTCTGAGCCGACTACCTTTGTTCTGCCCAGGGTGAATGAGGCAGAAGATAATGAAGGGGAAGCAGAGCAAAGCAAATTACAGTCCTTGGCACAGTGTGTCTGCACCCCAGGGGCTGTTCTTTGCACTGAAGTGGGCAGATCAAGGCCAGGAGAGGCATTCTGCTTCCTCCAGGAGCAAAGGATGGTGGTCTAAGTTGGGGACACAAACAAGGTCACTAGCTTCTACACTGACTCTCAAGGATGGGCCAGTCCCCCTGGACAACTCAGATGGTGAGAGCCTCTGAGCAGAAAGAGACTGTTTGCTGGAAAGATGAACTGGAATTGGTTTTGGACCTCCAAACCCAGTATCCTCTGACACATTGCAGGTTGCATGAAATAGAGTATATGCTGGGCACCGGTGGCTCACGCCTGTCATCCTAGCTACTAAGGAGGCTGAGATCTGAGGATAGAGGGCAGGAAAAGTCTGTGAGACTCTTTATTTCCAATAAGCCACCAGAAAACCAGAAGTGGCGTTTAGAGTGTTCGACTTGAACCGAAGAGTTGAGGGACAGCGCCCAGGCCCAGAGTTCAAGCCCCACGACAAAAGAAAGAAAAGAAGGAAGGAAGGAAGGAAAGACAGTATAAATTCAAAGTAAGACAGCCCTGAACTGACCTTCTGGGCTATGGAGAGCCTGAGAAAGTTGTCTCTCTTCTATGAATTCCAGTGTCATTTCTCCCACAGGAGTACTATAAAGATCAATTAGCTAGCCAGGTGCTGTGGCTCATGCCTGTAATCCTAACTACTCAAGAGCCTGAGATTTAGGGATCAAGGTTTGAAGCCAGCCTTAAAAGTCTGTGATATTCTAATCTCTAATCAGAAAAAGCTGGAAGTGAACCTGTGGCTCACCCTTGAGCAAAAAAGAACTAAGGGATCAGAACAAATAAACAAATCCAAATTAAGCTGGGCATTGGTGGTTCATGCCTGAAGTCCTAGCAACTCAGGAGGCGGAGATCTGAAGATCGACGTTCAAAGCCAGCTGGGGAAGGAAAATCTGTGAGACTCTTATCTCTAATTAAGCACCACAAAAGCCAGAAGTGGAGCTATGGCTCTAGTGGTAGAGTGCTAGCCTTGAGTAAAAAAGCTCAGGGACAGCAGCATCCAGGCTGAGATCAAGCCCTAGGACCAGCCCAAAAATAAATAAATAGAAGACTGGGCACTGGTGGCTCATGCCTGTAATCATAGCTACTTAGGAAGCTGAGATCTGAAGATCATGGTTTGAAGCCAGCCCAGGCAAGAAAGTCAATGAGACTCTTATCTTCAAGAACCTACTCAGAAAAAGCTAGAAGTGTCACTGTAGCTAAAGTGGTAGAGTGCTAGCCTTGAGCAAAAGAAGCTCAGGCACAGTACCCAGGCCCTAAAGCGAAGATGAACTTACTGTATGAAAATGGGTTTGCCTCTGTGGAGAAAAGGGCTGTCATAGAGACAGGAGCAGAGAGTTAATTGTGAGGTTGGCCCCAGCTAGCATCAGGGACCAATCTCTGAGTGCTCCATGGCCAAAGTAACTGACAGGAGTCTACTGGGCCCAGATTGTGTTTTATGTTTTTCATGGTTTAGTGTGGCAATTGTACGTGGCAAACAGAAAATGCCTATGGGACTTGTCGCCACTAAAATCTGAGGTGCTGAATCTCTAGTGGACTTTCCTGGGCAGAAAGGGCCCAGAGAAGCTGGTGTGTTCCCACTGCTATATTGTTTTGCAGCCACAAATACAGTGCCGTGTAATAAGTTTGGAGTTTCTCTGGCATATCTCTGAATGTGAAGGGAGGTCTCGGGAATAGCAGTGCTACATGCCAACACCTGATATGCGCCAACGGAGACCAGCTGTCAACACATATGTTCTAGACGTAGACACTGAGAGGAGCCAGAAACCAGTAAAAGCCCCAGTCCCTAGAAGGGGAGAGAGGTAACATTCCTCAAACCTTTCTTGGGAGATAGCTAATAGCCATCTGTTTGTCCACTCTGCCTCAACTTCCTCTGTTATTACCACAGTTATTATCTGCATTGTTAGGATAAAGACATTTAGGCACAGAGAGGCTGACTATACAGCCTGAGATCCAACAGCTAGCAAGAAAAGGAAATGACCTTGTAGTCCAGGGCTGGCTAGACTCTTGCCAACACCCTTGCTGCCCGCCTGGGAATCACCTCCTTGGAATGTCAGGCTGCTTGGCTGACCCTGAGCCTCATTTGGCAAGCAATACATAAGCAGTTTTCTGCAGAGTTTGAGCAGGAAAAGTAATGGGGCACTTATAACCCAATGAATCCTATGTATCCGTGTATGATACATTTTCAAAGCACCACAACCCCTATCTTGTCATGTGACCCTCATAACACTGTGCTACCTGGCTGTGGAATGTCTTCCTTAGACAGGGAAAGTAAGGCCTAGCAAGGCCAGATGTCCAAGACAATGGTAGGCAGTCCTAGTACCTGGCACAAAGGAGAAAAATGGGTAAACTAAATGAATTGGTTTTTTGTTTTGTTTTTCAATGGTGGAATTATCTCATGCTGTGGCTTGGCTTTGTCACTCAAGGCTGGTGCTCTACCTCTGAGCTATACCTCTACCTCCAGAGGAGTCTCACGGATTTCCCTGCCTAGGCTGGCTTTGAACTGTGATACTCAGATCTCAGCATCCTGAGTAGCTAGGATTACAGGGGGTAAGCCACCAGACCCCCGCTGATAACTGAATGATTAAATGCAAAATAGGAGTACTCTACAGGAAATCAGAAGTCCCTTTCTGAATCTTCCATCTTTTAAATCGTCTCTCTTTAAAACCATTTTCCCGGTACTGACCAGTCAACAAAGAACTCCAGGTAGCCTTCATCCGGTCTCTCCAGCTTCGGTGTCCCCATTTCTGCTTTCACTCCCACCAGGATGTCTGTGTGGCCCTGCAGACATATAGAAGAAAGGTCCTCACTCACTCAATCAGCGCTGGCAACCAGGAACCAGTGGCCCCTCCATTTCTCCACTGAAGGTCCCGGTGTCGGGACCTTAGAATGTGGTGTTTGGAGATGAGCAGCCCCCGAGTTCTGGCACAACACTGTGAATTTGGCTTGGATCATGGAACTCTCCAGGGGAAATTCATACAGGAGGGGGGGGGAGATCTCATAGAGGGTTCCCTAGGGCTGACCCAACCTCTCTCCTCCTGGACAGGAACGCCTCAGCACTTACCAGCTTGATCCTGGCAGACCCGCTGGTGTTGGACACCACATCCGTTTCCACCTCCACACAACGGTAGTCCTCACAGCCACGGCCGTCCACGCGGAGATCTTCCTAAGTCCAACCAACCATCACCTTTAGCTCTTTTATTTATTTATTTATTTTTGTCGGTCATGGGGCTTGAACTCTGGGCCTGGGCGCTGTCCCTCAGCTCTTCAGCTCAAGGCGAGCGCTCTACCACTTGAGCTACAGC
>NW_012267344.1:797816-825086 GCF_000151885.1 Dipodomys ordii | reverse complement strand
TCTCCTCTCTCTTCTCTCTCTCCTCTCTCTTCTCTCTCCTCTCTCCTCTCTCTTCTCTCTCTTCTCTCTTCTCTCTCCTCTCTCTCCTCTCCTCTCTCTTCTCTCTCCTCTCTCTCCTCTCTCCTCTCCTTTCTCCTCTCTCTCCTCTCCTTTCCTCCCACCATCTTTTAGTTTATTCTCAATGGGAAGGGTCCGGGCCAGGAGTTGGGCACTAGTGCAGCGGCTGCCTCTACCCGTGGCATTGTCTATTTCAGACTCTCTGTCCCTCTTGTCTCCTCCTCATTGCAGCTTTTTCTTCCTGCCTCTCATCTTTCCCCTTCTCATCGAAAGGCCGCTTGCCTCATGTGCCTGCTAGAACAGTGTCCCAAAGAAAAGTGTGTGTGGGGGGGGAAATACCTGCTCAGGTGGGGTGCGCAGTCTCCCTCCCTGCGTGTACCCAGCTTCTTGGATGTCCCTATTTGGTGGAGGTGATCACTGGGAAATTATGAATCGCTGTTGGAAAGGAAAAGAACCAATCTCAGGCAGAGGAGTAGTGGGGGGATTGGGGGAGTGTGGGCCCTGGATATCTAGAGAGAATGTTTGCAAGGGTCACACCTTGAGGTGGAGGTCTCAGGGTGCCCGCCAGTTTTAAAGGAGCCACATTGATACATAGAAAAAGGTCGCCGTTCTTATTGAAACTTTATTTTCTTTCTTTCTTTTTTTTTTTTGGTCAGTTGTGGGGCTTGAACTCTGGGCTTGCTGAATGATGTTATAAGTGATATCTGGGCCTGAGTGAAGGTGTGAAGAAATGTAAATGATACAGTGTTCATTTTAAAACTCTACTAAAACAATATTTTCACTAATCACTCTATTGTTGCTAGACCTTTTTTTCTTTTTTTGGTCATGGGGCTTGAACTCTGGGCCTGGGCGCTGTCCCTTGAGTTCTTCAGCTCAAGGTCAGAGCTCTATCACTTGAGTCACAATGCCACTTCCAGTTTTCAGGTGGTTCATTGGAGATAAGAGTCTCTCGGGCTTTTCTGCCCGGGCTGGCTTTGAACTGTGATCCTCAGATCTCAGCCCCCTGAGTAGCTAGGATGGCAGGCGTGAGCCACCGGCACCTGGCTCTGAGCATTGTTCTGATGCACAAATTTTTATGAATATTGTCCTTAACACAGCCAGCTGGGGAAATTGAGGTACAGAGCTTAAGTGCCTTCGCACAAGGTCACAGATTACATATTTAATAACTGACAGAGACAGGATTTGAGTCTCGAACATTCAAGCTCCTGTACTTCTACCCACCCCCTCCTCAATTTTTGTTTTTAGGGTACTTAGGCCCTTGTGCTCGTTGTTGTTCTACCACTTGAACCATCCCTCTCCGGGCCTTTTGCTTTAGATAATTTTCTGGGTACAGTCTCACCGAGCGTAGATTTGAGATCTTTCTACCTATGCCTCTTTGTTTTGTTGAGATGGAGTCTTGGTAACCCCTGCCTCCCCCCCCCATCCATTTCCCAGGCCCCATTGATGGCCATGAACTATGATCCTCACTGTCTTTGTTCCACTAGTTAGCTGGGAATATAGGTATGAGCCACTCATCTGGCAAGCACACCTGCAGTCCTGTCACCTAGTGCAGCCACCAAGAAAACTTGATTTCATTGCCCACAGTATCTGATAAAAGAGGCTCCTTGTTTGCTAAACCGCCCTTGAAACTACATGTAGGTTTAACCCCAAAACAAGGAGTCAGTTCAAGCAGGAATTCCCACATCCCCCTTTTCTAGTGGAGTACAGATGACAAGTTCCTGTGGGTTTCAGGCCATCCCCTTAGATAAAGGGACACAGGTAGAATTTTAACTCCCAAGTAGCTGAGAGCCCTCAACAGTGAAGGAGGGTGGGGAGTAGAGTAAACATTAGTGAAGAAAGCCAGATTCCAGCCATGTGCCACGCTCTCAGAACAAACATCCGCCAGCTCTCCAGACATCCACAAAGTGTTTGCCTGCCTTCAAGTTGTCCGAGTGTCTCTCCCCCACCCTCCCAGTTCTAAGGGGCCTCAGGATGGGAGAAGCCTAAAACACTTGCCTAAAAGGAGGTTAAGATTTATTATAGCTGGAGAGTCCAGGTCCCTGGAGCTATTGCAGGACGCACAAGACAATAAAATAAAGCGCTCAAGCTGTGTGGTAATTAGAAGAAAAGCCAGTCCCTAACAAGATGCTAATTGTACAGGCCTTGCACCAAATGCAAGACTAGCAGTCAACCATCAACATTACAATCATAGGGTATTACACACACAGAGTAAATCTCTCCCACCTAACCTTGGTTAATTAAAGCTATAAAAAATAAAGCCCATTACAGAAGAGCTTGGGGGCAGTGCGGAACCTGTGGTGCTGAACTTACAGAAAACTTAAAAACCGAACAGGGGATATTTTACTCCTTAGGCTTAAGCAGACCTGGCCACATTTTAGGCGTATTCACCAGTACCCCGAGACCCTAGAAAAGCACAAAGTGATCTACTGCTTTTCTTATATCTATTTATTTATTTAGCCAGTCCTGGGGCTTGAACTCTGGGCCCAGGCGCTGTCCCTAAGCTCCTTTTTGCTCAAGGCTAGTGCTCTACCACTGGAGCCACAGCGCCACTTCCAGCTTTTTCTGTGATTAATTGGAGAAGAGTGTCTTGTGGACTTTCCTGCCCCGGCCTAGCTTGGAACCACGATCCTCAGATCTCAGCCTCCTGAGTAGCTAGAATTACGTACGGACATGAGCCATCCACGCCTGGCTTCCTTTTCCTTTAAATACTTTGCATCTGTCCTGCCCGTACCTTGTCTTAAGTAGGTATTAAATAACCTGTCCTGGTTAGCCAGCAAATGTCTGTCTGTCTGATACTAGACATTGTAATTTGGGATTACAGTGTTAGGAGAGTCGACAGCAGGGTGGGTAACGCTCACTCCACATCAGAGGCAGGCATATAGCTAGTGCTTTATTCTCAATCAGAGGAAGTGTTTTTCACATATATTTTATTTTGAGAATCAGCAAGGCATTTCCTATGTCTCATGAAGTCCTGTGTGAGAAAGAAAGGGGCGGGGGTCACACATCCATGGCAGTATCCACACCCCCAACAGCCCTGAAAGGAAGAGCAAGGTAGAAACAAGAAAGGTGACACCTCAATGTCACCCAGCAACGCTGGGGGAGGCTAACGCCATGCCGCCTCTTGTTCCTTCCTGTTTTGGTGTCTTTAAAATTATTTGCATTCTTCTTTGGGAACAGTTGTCCAGAGACAAATAGCCAGGTCTCTCACTCCTGGCTGTCAGGAAAGTAAGAAAGCCAGAGGTACATGTTCCTAATTTAACCATCCCAATGCAGCCTAAATGTGTGTGTATATGTGTGGCCTCGGGAAGGGGGTCTTCAAAGTCTCTCCCAACCTATAGTCCTCAAGGTGCATGGAATTTTGTCTTGTTTTTGGTTCCCAAACTAGGACTGGGGCTTGAACTCTGGGCCTGGGCACTGTCTGTGGGCTTCTTTTGCTCAAGGCTAGCACTCTAGCCACAGCGCTACTTCCAGCTTTTTCTGTGATTTCTTGAAGCTAAGAGTCCTCATGGACTTTCCTGCCCTGGGCTAGCTTCAAACCCCAATCCTCAGATCTGAGTCCCTAAGATGATGATGGCTGTGAGCCACAGGTGCTTGGCGACTGGTGTAACCTCTTGGATTACGTGACTATCTGCTGTTCAGGGTCAGCAGAGATGGAAAGGGTGTCTGGAGACAAAGTACACTTCCGGCCACAGCCCAGTCGCCGACTGCGACCTTGGCATGTGAAGTGTGTTTCTAAACCGAGCATTCGCAACACAGATTCCAGAAAGACTGGTTAGTTAGGAAGATAATGACTTGGCGGCGCGCAGATGATTGGGCAGCTAGTCTGGAGAGTTGGGCTTTGTCACTGACATACTTTATGACTCGAAGCAAGTCACTTAAGCTTTCTAAGACTCATCTCTTCCCCTCCCCCTCAAAGAAAAAGGTTATCTTGCAAGGTTATAAAACTCAGAGTCCATCCAGGATCTACAAATATTTCGACATTGAAAAGTATAACTTTCAAGATTTTAAGGCTTCTTCTATTCACCATTTTGTAATACACATTTTGTAATATACATTTATTTGTGTGTGTGTGTGTGTGTGTGTGTGTTGGTCCTAGGTCCTGAACTCAGGGCCTGGGCACTGTCCCTGAGCTATTTTGCTCATGGCTAGCATTGTGCCACAATAAGCTACAGCTCCATTTCCGGTTTTTCAGGTGGCCAAGTGTAGATAAGAATATCAGGAACTTTCCTGCCCAGGCTGGCTTTGAACCACAGTCTTCCAATCTCAGCCTCCTTTGGAGTAGCTAGAGTTACAGGTGTGAGCCATTGGTGCAAGGCTGGCTTTGACTCTTCCCTGTTTATCCATCTGTCAGTCCTGTCTCTCTGCATCCCAAGAAGACTCACTCAGAGAGAGTCTCAGCGCACAGGAGACAAATGCAACATGGAGGCAGGAATGCCAAGTTTTTCTCGAGCGTTCTGTTCGTTTGTGGGCCCAATGCAGAACTGGCGTTTGTCTTTGCTTGTTTGTTTTTGGGGGTTTGTTGCTGTTTCGTTTTGGTGTTTCCTTTTTCCACAGGAGCAGTTTTTAGGTGTACCTGTTAGAGAAAGCTCTAGCTCTTGGTCCCTCCAAGAGCCAAGCTCCTACCTGGGTGATGTCGCAGTGGCTGAGTGTCGCAGCACAGTGCAGGGCCGGGTGTCCTCAGCACCCCCAGGGGGGAACCTTAGCGGGTGGGGCTTTGCCTAGCATGGGTGGGCTTTCTCCCAGAGAGAGCAGCATCCTGGCACCTGACCCCCACAAGAAATGATCCCCGGCAGAAAGCACACCGTAGGGATTTAACCTTTCGGTGACTCCTGGGCTCAGGCGACATGGCCCTCCTGCTGTCTAAGGGCAGGATCTATCTCGTAACCGTGGGCTGGGGTCCTGCTGGGTCCCACCTTCCAGTCCAGAATGCCTTTGTTCAAGCCTGAGGCCATGAACGCTCGGGATCTACCGGTACCGGTAGCACCGGCTCTCTACGTATGTAACCGTTTATGGGCAAGCTAGCCAAACGGTTAGTAACCCAGGTTCCTGGTGGAAACGGACTTACCCTTCCCCCGTTCATCTTCTGGTTACTAGGCAAAATTCAGCGGTTGTAGTAACTAAAAAAAAAAAAAGGTCAGCTTTGGGGGTGTATCCTGTCTCCACCACTTCCTCGAGATGTGAACTTAATGCCTAGCTCTCTCTGCTTGAGTGTCTTCCTCCCCAAGCAGAGAGAAGGAAAGCCAGGGGTTCATTCCTACAAGGCAGAGTGGATGTGGGGATCCGACGGCTTGAGCAGTGTCCGCCGTGTCACGTGGTAGCTGGCATGCGGTGAGATGTTCAGGAAGAGTCCCCGCCTCACCCCTCCAGCCGGGGCAGCAGGCCAGGTAAAAGTCCATCTTGGAACCTACCCTTCCAGAAACCAGATGGCGGTTCTGCGTTCACTTGACTTAGTTTCACAAGCAGGCTGGCCACCGGGGGTGGCTCGCACCTGTCATCCTAACTACTAAGGAGGCTGAGATCTGAGGATCGAGGTTTGAAGCCAGCCCGGGCGGGAAAGTCCATAAGACTCTTCAGTTAACCACCACAAAAGCCGGAAGTGGAGCTGTGGTGCAAGTGGAACTTAGCTTTGAACAAAAAAAGCCTAAGGACAGTACCCACGCCCTGAGTTCAAGCTCCAGAAATGGCACGTAACACACACACACACACACACACACACAGTTTCACGAGCTTATGAAAGCATCAGTCATGACTAAATATTCTCCAGTAGCCAGATTGATACTGTGTGGCTTTTATGAAGGTTTTCCTCTTGGGTTACAAACTGGCTAAACCTTTAAGGTTGCAGTAGGCTCTGTGCCTTTGTCCTAGAGAGTGAGTTAGTCCCCTCTCCAAACATTTTATCCAAGATCCACTGATTCCTTGAGCTTTATTTATTTGTTTATTTATTTAGTCAGTTGTGGGGCTTGAACTCAGGGCCTGGGCTCTGTCCCTGAGCCTCTTTGTGCTTAAGGCTAGCACTCTGCTACTTTGAGCCACAGCACCACTTCCAGTTTTGGAGTGGATCGTTGGAGCTGAGAGTCTCACGGGGACTGTTCTGCCCAGGCCAGCTTCCAACTGCGATCCTCAGATCTCAGCCTCCTGAGAGGCTAGGATGACAGGTGTGAGCCCCTGGCGCCCGGCCAGCTTCATTTCTTTGCTGCTATGTCCGGCAAGCTGGATCTGTGTTTGGAAGAACCCTTCACAGCCTCTGTGTTCCTGAGGGCCCACAAATAGCTGCTGGTCCCACTTGGTTCAAGGGTTAGGCACCAGCAATAAAATGGGCTCTGGAAGAAGGAAGTTCTTGTTTTGGTTTTGTTTGCTCATGTGTATGTTTTCTTGTCTTCATTGACATGGTCTTGTTGTATACTCAGTCAGGGAGCCCTCTGCCTCAGTCTCCCAATGCTTGGATGACAGTTATGCATCACATTGGCTTACTGATTTTTTTTGGGGGGGTGGGGGCCTTGAACTGGGGATCTGGGCACAGTCCCTGAGTTTTTTCATTCAAGGCGAGCACTCTACCACTTTGAGCCACGGAGCCATTTCCGGTTTTCTGGTGGTTTGTGAGAGGTAAGAGTCTCACAGATTTTCCTGCCTGGGCTGGCTTTGAACCTCAATCCTCATATCTCAGCCTCCTGAGTAGCTAGGATGATGGGTGCGAGCCACCAGAGCCCGGTGGCTTGTTGATTTATTTTTTTTCCTTATGTTTTGGCAGCATGGGAGTTTGAACCTGGGGTTTTACACTTGTGAAGCTGTCATGCTACTTCTGAGTCATCCCTCTAAATCCTGTTTTTTCACTGATTAGTTTCAGAATGGGGGCACCCCTGAACTGAGATCTGCCTATGCGAGGCTTTTCTTTGTCAGTGGCTCGTCCAGCTACCTCATCTAGCTTCCCGCTGTGGTGGTGGGACAACTCAGACTTTTCTGCCAGGGCTACTACTGTGTTCTCAGCCCCCCACACCCCCAAGCCCCACAAGTATCTAAGCCACATCTTGAAGGTTTATTATCGTTATTATTATTATTGCCAGTCCCAGGGCCTGGGCGCTGTCCCTGAGCTTCTTTTGCTCAAGGCTAGTGCTCTACCACTTGAGCCACAGCGCCACTTCCGGCTTTTTCTGTATCTGTGGTGCTGAGGAACGGAACCCACTTTGCCACTCAGCCACATTCTTAGCCCTAAGTTGTCACAAAGACTACTGAATCGTGTTCACCTCTCACTTTAAAGCTCACTTGGAGAAAGTGTCACCATATTGCGATGTAGAACAATAAAACTCATTTCTCCTATTACAAAAAAAAAAAAAAAAAAAACTGTCTTGGAAATGACTGCTTCCGGGGCCCGCAGCTGAGGGACCTCTGAGGAGGAGGAAGTGGAACTCTGGGTTTTCTGCTTGGTCATTCCTCCCAGAGCAAGAGGAAAAGCAGCCATGCATTGGGCTCTGAGAGCAAGCAGAGCTGGTGTTGTGTGTGTGTGTGTGTGTGTGTATGTACACACGCATGCATGTGTGCTGGTCCTGGGGCATGAACTCAGGCCCTGGGTACCATCCTGAGCTTCCCCCCCTACTTCAAGACTAGAGCTCTACCACTTGATTCACAGCTCCACTTCCAGCCTCTGGGTGGTTCATTGGAGATAAGAGTCTCAAAGACTTCCCTTCCTGGGCTGGCTTGGAACTGTGATCCTTTGAGCTCAGCCTCCTGAGTAACTAGGATTATATGTGTTAAATCCTGGCCTCAGCGCTGCCTTGTTCTCTGTGGCCTTGGGAATATTACCCAAAGCCTTGAAACTTTTTTTTTTTAATCTCTGCAGTGGAGAAGCAGCTCAGGGGCTGGGCTGGGTTGTCGCATGAATTAGAACTAAAATGAGCCACTTTGGTGTAAATCTTCCAGCGCAATAGGCACTCAGTGAATATGGGTGCACGGCCACCCCTTCCTGTATCCAGTACTGCGTGTCTATTCTGAAACTTAAGGTTTTCACCCGAGTGTGAAAGGGATCCCGATTGCCACTCTGTGAAGCAGGAGAATTTGAATGAACTCTGTTAGGTGGTCTTCAGTGTTCTGTCGGCTCAAAATGCCAAATCACACAGTGGCTGTATTTTTTTTTTCAGTGATTTTATGTGTGGTCTTGTTTTAAAGTTGTCGTTGTTTCTCGGTGGTATTGCCACATGTGTCACACCCTCAAAAAGAGAAATGAGCGTGTTGCTCAAATAAGTAGTGGCTTCAACTCTAGTGTTTGTGACATGTGTTATATCACAAATAAGTAGTGGTTTCAACTCTAGTGTTTGTGACGTGTTATATCACAAATAAGTAGTGGTTTCAACTCTAGTGTTTGTGACGTGTTATATCACATGAGGATCTATTTCTTCTGTGTGTGTGTGTGAGACAGACAGACAGACAGAGTCCTGGGGCCTGAGTACTGTCCCTGAGCTTTTTTCCTCAAGGCTAGCGTTCTTCCGCTTGAGTCACAGCTCCATTTCCTGGTTTTTGCTGATTATTTGGAGATGAAGTCTCACAAACTTTCTTCCCCAGGCTGGCTTCCAGCCACAATCCTCAGATTTCAGCCTCTATTTTTTTTTTTCCAGTCCTGAGGCTTGAGCTTAGAACCTGAGCACTGCCCCTGAGCTGCTTTTTGCTCCAGGTTAGCTCTCTCCTATTTGAGCCATAGTGCCACTTCCGGCTTTTTCTGCGTATGTGATACTGATACCCAGGGCTGCTTCATGCATGCGAGGCGAGCACTCTACCACTAAGCCACTCTCCCAGCCCACAGATCTCAGCCTCTTGAGTAGCTAGCAGCAGGCCAGGTCATATCTTTGTAGGAGATTGTACTCCATGCAGAACTGCTGGCTGTCCACTTGGCAGACTTTTTTTCTTCTGAAGTTAAACTCCTTACTATTAGAAGGCTGAGTGTGTGCATGACGTTTTCCTGAGAGCAGCCCGCTGTGGCAGCTTATCACTTAGCAGCGTCAGTGTATATAATAATGTATGGTGAGCAGGTGGAATATTTTAGCATTCCCTCCCATTACCCCCACACACCCCCCATCTCTGTTTTGTTTTTCCTTTCATGTGTTAGTTCAAGGTGGAGCATGCCAGAGACGAAAGGCAGGCAGGAGACAGATCTTCCTGTGGGAGAGAGACATGTGTGTAAAGATTGTACACGACAGGCAATAACTGCCTGTCAGGGCACCTTCTGGGCCTGGGCGGGTGTAACACAACAGATAAGGCGCCTTTTCTCCACAAGCCACACCCTCAATCTTTGGAGAAAAGGTTGAGTGACTCATTCTATTTTCTTACAAAACCTTTCAAATATAGTGACTCATGGTTCATTCTTTAATTTTCTTTCTTTCTTCTTCTTTTTTTTGGAAGCTCATCAGAAATGGGCATGCATTTTACAATCGCCATTTTTGTTGTTGGTGGTGGTGGTTGTGGGGCTTGAACTCTGGGCCTGGGCACTGTCCCTCAGCTCTTCAGCTCAAGGTGAGCCTACCACTTGAGCCACAGCATCATGTCTGGTTTTCTGAGTGGTTTATTGGAAATAAGAGTCTCATGGACTTTCCTTCCTGGGCTGGCTTTGAACCTCGATCCTCAGATCTCAGCCTCCTGAGTAGCTAGGATGACAGGCATGAGCTACCAGTGCCTGGCTATAATCCCCTTTTTTTGGATTCTTACACAACTCTTTTTTTTTTTTCTGCCACTTCTGGGGTTTAAACTCAGGACCTGGGCACTGTCCCTAAGCTTCTTTTGCTCAAGGCTAGCACTTTACCACGTGAGCCACAGCACCACTTCCAGCTTTTTCTGTTCATGTGGTAATGAGGAATCGAACCCAGGGCTTCATGCATGCTAGGCGAGCAGTCTACCACTAAGCTACATTCCCAGCCTCTTACACAACTCTAAATTAATTGTAGCTCAGATAAATTAATTTTCTACTTGGCAAGATTTTTATAGTTTCTAGGTCATGTGCCATCTTGGAAGTTGCAGGACTCATTTGTGAATTTTTCTTTTTTTTTTGGTATTGGGGCTTGAGTTCAAGACCTCACGCTCTTGCTTGGCTTTTTCACTCATGGCCAGCAGTCTACCACTCCGAGATACGAGGATTGTAGGTTTGTCTGTGCTGGGCAGCTTTGAACCATGATCCTCAGATCTTAGCCTCCTGACTAGGATTATAGGCGTGAGCCACCAGCACCTGACTTTTATATTGAGAGTCCATCACTCTAAGATGTGAGCATTCCTAAAAGCATTGAACGCCATGTTCCCAAGGTGATAGGCTCATGTACTCGCTAGGTGACTTTCAGAAGGGACTTTCAAGAAATAATCAGAAAAATGCGCTACTCTGTTTGAGATGACGCTTCCAGTGACTGCTTTATGAGTTACTTGACTCATAACAATGACATCAGGCCAGAGCTCCATGTGGGGGCGGGTTCAGAAAGATACAGGACCAGGGCCGGCCTGCAACGTAATACTTGTTAGTTTGACATGTTCACTTGGAATACACTTAACAAAAGTTGAATCAGAAGCCTCCTGGTTTCCCAGTTTCTAGGAGCTTGTTCCTGACCCTTGCAGAGAAGCAGCTGAAACTTTCATCTATAGTTCCATGCTGTAAGGATGCATTAGGTCAAGTCCCTCGATGTTTGTTTGGTTTTTTTGGTTTGGTTTTTGTTGGTTATGAGTCTTAAACTCTGGGCCTGGGCGCTGTCCCTGAGCTCTTTAGCTCAAGGCCAGAGCCATACCACTTGAGCCATAGCCCCACTTCCAGTTTTCTGGTGGCTTATTGAAGATAAGAGTCTCATGGACTTTTCTGCCCTAGCTGGCTTTGAACTGTGATCCTCAGATCTCAACCTTCTGAGTAGCTAGGATGACAGGCCTGAGCCAGTGATGCCCCGCTTTGATTTGTTTTTAAGTATTGAGAGAATCCTTCTCTCTGAGCCAAGAGAAAGCCTTTGTATCTAATCTGGAGTTTGTTTTAGCTGGTCTGTATTCAGGCTTTGTTAATGCTGCTTTTTAATCCACGCAGTCCCCAAATCTGCTTCTATACCGTTCAGCGTCACACACATGGATAAGAAAAGTAACCCTCTCTTGGCTCACGCCTGTCATCCTAGCTACTCAGGAGGCAGAGATCTAAGGATCACCGAAGCCAGTGTGGGCAGGAACATCTGTGAGACTCCTATCTCCAGTAAACTACTCAGAAAAAAAGCAGATGTGGTACTGTAGCTCCAGAGATTGAGCACTAGCCTTGAACACAGAGAGGCTAACAAAAAGTAACCCTCACAGAGTCCTCTGAAGCACTCCCGCTGTGGTGTTAGAGCTGTCTGAAATCGCTCCATCGCTTACATATAGGATCTCATCCCATCCAAGTGGGTGATCTGGGAGGATTGTGACCATCAGCCTCTCAACCCCGAACTTGAACACAGAACAATGGGTGGCACGTTTAGACCCGATGATAAATGGATAGGTACGAATTTACTCCTCATGCCACAGCAGCGTGGGAATTTAGTCTCAAGTGTGATCTGCTGACCTTAGAACCAAAACCAGCAGTTTACGTCTGGAGCTCAGGAAGTGTGTATCATGAAGGTGATGTGCTGAGCCGTGGGTCTAGAGGCAGTTCCTCACACCAAAAGGGTTCGGTTTGGTCTTCTCAGAAAATCAGCATCAGGGGTTGGAGGTGCAGCTCAGCTGGTAGAGTGCCAGCCAGTGAGTAAAAGCGTCAGGTACTGAGTTCAAGTGCTGGTCTTGGACCTTAAAAAAAAAAAATTAGGGAAAGAAAATCAGCATTAGTTTCAGTCATCTTGGTTTTTGGCTTCTTTTGGCGGAAAGGGTCCGTTGTGGGGCTTGAACTTAGGACCCAGACGCTGTCCCCCAGCTTTGATGTTCAAGGCTAGTGTTCTACCACTTTGAGCCACAGCACCACTTCTGGCTTTTTTTTTTTTTTGGTAGTTAATTGTAGATAAGAGTCTCAGGGACTTTCCTGCCCAGGCTGGCTTTGATCCAAGGTCCTCAGATCTCAGTCTCTTTCTCCCCCTCTCCCCCTCTCTTTTTTCTCTTTCTGTCTGTCATTTTTGCCGGTCCTGGGGCTTGAACTCAGGGCCTGGGCACTGTCCCAGGCTTCTTTTGCTCAAGGCCAGGACTCTATCACTTGAGTTACATCACCACTTCTGGCTTTTTCTGTGTCTGTGGTACTGAGGAATGGAGCCCAGGGCTTCATGCATGCTAGGCGAGCACCCTACCACTCAGCCACCTTCCCAGCCCAGATCTCCGCCTCTTAAGTAGCTGGGATGACAGGCGTGAGCTGCCGGTGCCCCTTTGGCTGATCCTTTCCCGAAGCACAGGCTGTTCCCCACCAGATTTCCCTCTTATGTCTGAGATGTTTGCTTGGCTAATTTAAGGGAAAAGTCCTTATTGGAAAATTCCTTCCGTTGGTCGAGGAGACCCAGGGGTTAGTGAACCTTCCTATAGCAGCTGCTGTTCGTGGTTTCAGTTGGTGTATTTTGAGCCTCTTGAGGGTGGCTTGGGGCATATGCCCTTCAGTTCCACACCAATGTGTGTGTGTGTGTGTGTGTGTGTGTGTGTCCATCTGCCGTGGGTCTTGAACTCAGGGCCCCAGGCACTGTCCCTGAGCTTTTTCACTCAAGGCTAGCACTCTGCTACTTGAGCCACAAGTCCACTTCCAGTTTTCTGGAAGACTCATCTCAGTTGGAGATGAGTCTCACAGATTTTCCTACCCTGGCTGGCTTTGGACCGTGATCCTCAGATCTCAGCCTCCCGAGTAGCTGGGATAATATGTGCGAGCCATTAGCGCCCGGCTGCCTGCTGCCCCTCTGGCCAGCTTCTTTCCTGCATCCCAAGCCACCCCCCACCAGTGATAACAGCAGGAAAACCAAGCTGCTCCGCGTACTCTTTGGTCCCAGATTGTTCACAGATGGCACATTCTGGCTGGGTTGCGGTGGCTCACGCCTGTCATCCTAGGTACTCGGGAGGCTGAGGTGTGAGGATCACAATTTGAAGCCAGCCAGGGCAGGAAGATCCATGAGACTCTTATCTCCAGAAAACCAGAAGTGGAGCTGTGGCTTAAATGGTACAGAGCTACCTAGTTTACTAGTTTACTACCAAAAAGAAAAAAATTGAAAAGGTACACATTCTGGTTACTAGAATAAGAGGGAACCTTTCACCTCTGGGAATATGGCCACAGTCCTGAAAGTAAGCAGGCTGAACCTCTAAGGGAGCCCTGTGGTCACCCAGCCCTCGCATTGAGTTAAGGAGCGGATGTCTGAAACTGTAGGAAGCATGAGACAGCAGCAGGCTAGTGATGGGGGGAGCCGTCCAGCCCTCAGAGACCCCGGAGACAAGAGCAGGCAGAGAGGCCCGACGAGATCGCCTTTTACTGCGGTTCCAGCTCCTTAGCAGTAGTAAACAGAGGACACCCCCCCGCCCAGCCGCCAGTTAACAGAGGAGCAAGAACCACACCAAACAGATGCCAGAATTAGAATTGTCTGATCAGGTCACTTTGGTGTGAGACTGAAGACCACAGTGAATCTCTGTAGCACCTGGGGACATCATTACCTACCTAGCACACTCTAGTAACTGACGTTCCCAGGATGGCTATAAATCACCGTGGAAGAAACGGATGGCTCTTGTACTTAAGGCAGGAATAGCAGTGATACCTAGTAGCATCCTACCCTTCTTTCCCCTTCCTTCCTTCCTTCCTTCCTTCCTTCCTCCTTTCTTCCCTCACTCCCTCCTTCCCTCCTTTCCTTTTCTTCTTCCCTTCCTCTCCCCCCCCTTTCCTCTTTCTCTCTCTCAATTTGGTTTTATTTCTTAAGACTTGCACCATAACCATCTAACTGTGCATCTGCTTCACTTAGTTTACTTACAAGGAAGCCCTCAATTCCTTGGCCAAACGAAGCACCCCGGCTGTGGCTCTAGCAGAGTCAAGGCCCCGCTAGGTGTGCATAGTCTTGATTGAGGACAAAGCACCGTTTGATAGAAGGGAAAAGATGGACCTCTTGGCTATAGATGACTGCTGCGCATGGAACGCAGGGATTTGTCCCTCACCACCGTGGGGAATCCTGGCAGGTCTCTTACTTATTTAGTGGGCGATCACTTCAGATCCAGGGCCAGGAAACTTCTCTGTCAAGTCCCAGAGTGGGTACTTTATAGACGAGTCTGTGTCCAGACGTGGTCGAGGTTGCATTTACTACATCAGCGTTATTTTTTTTTTTTTTTGTCAGTCATAGAGCTTGAACTCAGTGCTCTGAGCTTGTGTTTTTTACTCAGGGCTGGTGCTCTGCCCTAGTGAACCACAGCTTCACTTCGGGTTTTTAGATGGTCAGCTGATGACGAGAGTCTCACAGACCTTCCTGCCCAGGCTGGCTTCGAACCTTGATCCTCAACGCTCGGCCTCCTGAGTTGCGAGGATAGCAAGCCTGATCCACTGGTGTCTGGCCAAGGGCCTGTGTCTTTGAATAAGTCTAATTAGGCTGTCACTGGCGGTGCTGGGGCGTGGCTTGCGTGCTCCCCAATATTCTTGCTCTCTCCAGTGACTCTGGTAGGCAGGTGTGGGGGAAGAAAAGTTTCTTGCTTAAAGCACCTCTACCCCCTCGCTTAGCCCCCACCCTGCCAACCCTGGGATCAGGTGGCCGGGGCTGGAATGTGTGTGGATCTGTGGGTTTGTGTGGGTGTCCATCCCGGGGCTTGAACTCGGGGCCCCAGGAGCCGTCCCCAAGCTCTGTTTGCTCGAGGCTGGCGCTCCACCACTTGAGCCACAGCCTCACTTTGGCTTTTTTTTTTTTTTTGAAGTGTATTATGGGAGATGGGCGTCTCGTGGACTTTGCCCACGAGGGGAGGGGAGCGCGGCATCCTGATCAGGGGAATCACAGGAGGCGTCGGGTCCGGCCCCGCCCTCACACGTGCCCGCAGCTGGCTGGCACAGGTCTGCCCGCGCTGAGCCGGCCTGGCGGCATCTGTGGGTCTTTGTCCTCGCAGATGCCAGTATGGACAGAATAGCCTATGATGCTCAGCCCCGCCCACCGCTTCCGAGACATTGAGCGCAAACCCGAGTACCTGCGGCCGGAGAAGTGCGTCCCGCCTCCCCGCCCCGGCCCCGCGGGCGCCATGTGGTTCATCCGAGACGGCTGTGGCATCGCCTGTGCCGCCGTCACCTGGTTCCTGGTCCTCTACGCGGAGTTCGTGGTCCTCTTCGTCATGCTCGTACCCTCGGGAGACTACGCCTACAGCGTCGTCAACGGGATCGTGTTCAACCTGCTAGCCTTCCTGGCCCTGGCCTCCCACTGCCGGGCCATGCTGACGGACCCTGTGAGTATGTCGCTCTTCCCCCGGCCCCCGAGGCGCGGCCAGAGCCCCCACGCTCCTCTCTCTGGACCCCAGGAGCACGTGGGGTTAGAGTTCCACGGGACACCGGGGACATGGCGCACCGTATTGTACGCCATCTGCCAAGCTGGACTGGTCTGCTCCCGCCCAGACCGGCTGCTGAGGCAGAAAGGTACGGTGGTGTAGCCGGCCGCCCGTGGCCCGCACCTGTGATCTCAGCCCCTCAGGAGGCTGAGATCTAAGGATCTGGGTTTGAGGCCGGCCCTGGGCAGCAAAATCTGTGGGCCTCTCGTCACCCAATTTGCCGGTAAAAATAATACAGAAGGGGAGGAGGCCTGATTCAGGTGGGAAGCGTGCCAGCCTTGAGTGGAAAAATGCTAAGCAAGAACATGGAGGCCCTGGGTTCGAGCCCCAGCGCTGGCCTTTCAAAGGATGTCTCTCGATGCACACCTGTGGGCATGGCGGCCACTCCTGTGTGACGTCACTAACACCGAGCTGCGTGCGCGCGAGTTTGCTGTTGGACAGACTTTCGGCTTTGGTTTTTGCAGCCTAGTATTAAATCATCCTTTTCCCGTTCATGATCTGGCTACGAGCAAAGCCAGACAGCCGTTCTTGGATAAGGCCCCCCCTGTGGCGTGACGGTTTCACGCGTGTGCGAGTGTGAACGAAGAAAGGGAAAGCGCTGCTAAGGGCAGAGGTGCGGGCCACCCATGTGCTGTTTCTGTGAGCCCCGGGAAAGCACAGTGGAGATGAAGGGGTCCCGGGCCGGGCTCCTCCCGGGGTTCCCGTTTCTTATCAGTTTGGCTGGTGAGCCGTTGATCCAGCCCACAAGAGAGCGGTTTTCCTGGCTCCATGACACCAGAGCCTCAGACACGCCCGCACACACCGGCCCAGTATGAGTGCTATTCATGGGGTTACCAGACAGGATCAAGCACATGTAGAGCGCCCCTGGGCGCCAGGGCATGGGAGGTCCTCCAGAACTACTAGTAGCTTGATGAGACTGGAAAGTTAAGGTTTATTCATTGTTTTGTTGGTCGTAGGGCTTGAACTCAGGGCCTGAGCGCCATCTCTGAGCTCTTTTGCTCAGGGCAGGTGCTCTTATCGCTTTGCACCATGGCTCCACTTCCAGTTTGGGTTTGCTGTGGGTTTTGTTTTCTCTTGTCCATCCTGGGACTTGAGCTTGGCCTGAGCGCTGTCCCCGAGCTTCTTCGCTGAAGGTGGGCGCTCTACCACTTGAGCCATGGCGCCACTTCTGGTTTTCTGGAGATGAGAATCTCATGGCCTTTCTTCCCTGGGCTGGCTTTGAACCGGGATCCTAGGATCGCGGCCTCTTGACAGGCGGAAGGCCAGGTGGTTTTGACAGGACCAGTAATCACGCCTTGGGTGACAGCTTTAAAAGACAACGCATATAATTGAAAAGCGAAGCGAAGGAGGTGGTTGGTGAAAGCGGCCGGTGCTGCAAAGGCGGAGACCGGAGAGTAGCATGACCGACGAGGTGTTCCATGCAGCAGTGATTAAAACCGAGCCATCGAGAGAGAGGGGCTGGGTGTTTTAAGCAATTGGCATTGTGCTTGCAAGCCGAGGTTCAGGGTAGGACGGAGAGAAGTGAGGAGCAGGGGTGCCCTTCACCCCTCGATCTGGCTTTAACTGCTTTGGGAGCCGGGCTCTGGGCGTTGGAACACTCGTGTGGCTCATAATCAGCTGGGTCTGAGGACCGACGTGGAGGTGAATCAGAGACCATTGGGAGTCTCGATCGAAGCCGGGTACCGGGGGCTTGAGCGCATCACCCCAACCACTGGAGAGGCCAAGGAGATCTGAAGGATCACGGTTCGAAGCCAGCCCAAGCAGAAAAGCCCGTGAGACTCGGATCTCCAATGAATCACCAGAAAACCAGAAGTGGCGCTGTGGCTCAAGTGGTAGAGCGCTCGCCTTGAGCTGAAGCGCTGAGGGACAGCGCCCAGGCCCAGAGTTCAAGCCCCACGAACGACCCAAAAGGAAAAAAAAGAAAAAACACACAACCAGCCAGCTGGCAGTCATTCCTTCCAGCGCCATGGTACCTGAACTTGTCAGCGGCCCCTCCGTGGGGAGGTTCCGCTTGAGAAATGGAGCAGGGACGGCACAAGTGGACCGCGCAGCCCGGCGGGCACCAGTGGGTCGAGTCCTGTGGCATCTGACCGCTCACCCACCCCCCCTCCGGCCACTCGGAGATTGTGAATGCCAACCGACGCGCTCCCTGCCTCCCAGAAACACAGCTGCAGGAATGCAGAGGAATGGAGAGCTCCTCTTGAAGACAGGTTGCACCCTGGAAGTCCCCCTTCCTTCCCCTCCTTTCCCCATTTCCACCCCCGCGCTTTTCTAGTCCCAGACGCGGTCTGATGTTGCAGCCTGTGAACCATTCCTTCGTTCATCGGGGAAAGTCAGATCTGGGGCAGTGTCTCCCAGAAGATGCGTAGAGCTGAGCCACGCAGCTCATTAGTAGCCCGGCTGCAAAGAAGCGCGAAGCCAAGCCTCGCACGATTACAGCAATGCTGTGCCGGCCACTGGTGGCTCCCAGAGTCTCGAGGTCTTTCCTGCCCAGGCTGGCTTTGAACTGTGATCCTCAGATCTCAGTCTCCTGAGTAGCAACCATGACAGTCGTGAGCCATCGGCGCCTGGCGTTAAGCTGTTTTTGTCCTTCTTTTCCTCGGACCTAATCATCAGTGAACACTAAAAAATGATTTCAAAGCTGAGCTTTGAGAAAAGGTAGAAGATAAATCTGTTCGATTTCAGCAGACTGTTCGAGAAAAGAAAATTCATCTCCCGATCCCTGCCAGGCTGGAGGTCCCATGTCAATGTAGACCGAGTCTGGGACTGTCTCACACTACCGCAGGCCACCGAGAGGGTGCCAGGGCGAGGGGGCAGGCATTAGCCCAGGAAGGATGGGTGGGGGGGGGCATTGGGAATTCAGACAAGTGACGCTCGGGCGCCCCCTGCTGCTGGCCGGGCGCTGTTGCATCTAGGGAACAGCCAGGTCCACCTCACCTGAGGGAGGGGCCGGCCTGCTCCCAAACCACATCCGGGACTCTGCCCAGCGGCTTCCCATCTGCCACTGCTGCTTTTATTTTCTTACTCCCGTCTGGGGGCTTGAACTCAGGGCCCAGGCGCTGTCCCTGAGCTTCTTTTTGTTCAAGGCTGGCGCTCTCCTGCTTGCACCCTGACTGCACTTCCATATTTTGGGTGATCAATCAGAGATGAGAGTCTCCTGGACTTTCCAACCACAGCTATCTTCCAACCGTGATCCTCCGTTTTTAGCCTCCCGAGTAGCCAGGATGCCGGGCGTCACTACCACTTTCAAACAGCCCCGAGAAGCCGTGTCCCAGAGAGAGGACGTGATGCTTTGGGGGATCCCCCACCTTCCACCTTCTCACAAAGGAGACGGCCAGCCTTGGGGCACGGGCCCCAAGAGACCCCCCCGTCCATCAAGGAGAGGAGGACAAGCCGGGAGCGCGCATGCGCCCCACCCCCAAACCCCAGAATGCCGGTGCCTTTCAGTGGTAAATGACAGCAGGTAAAAATGGTGGAGTCCTTAGACACTTCACCACGCCGGGAAGGAAGGCCTCATTCCCCAGGCCGTTCGCGTCTTAACAACAGCATCGAGGCGACGGAAAAGCAAAGACTGCGGGGCACCCATGGCTCCCGCCTGTCCCCCTGGCTGCCCGAGAGGCCGAGGTCTAGAGGATTGCCATTTGAAGCCAGCCCGGGGCAGAGAGGCTGTGAGCCCTCACCTCTGATGAATCGCCACCAAAGCCAAAAGGAGCTGAAGCGTGAGTGGCCAAGCACCAGCCTTGAGGGGGGAAACGAGCATCCCTCAGGGACAGCGTTGAGGCCCCAAGTTCAAGCCCCAGGACCGGCACGATAAAGTTACTTAAGTAGGGATCCAGTGAATTGGGTTGGCTTTTGATCAAGGCATAAGTTCTACACTTGGGTGGCTGGATCTGGCTTCTAGAGCTGCCCCTTGGGGTCGCCTGGTTGGCTTCCAACCTCTACCTCCGCTGTGAAGTGAGGACCAGAGCGTGGTCTCGGGCTGATGGGTTTATTGTCAGTTTCTTGTTGTGCTCGCCGACAGCCGCTCTTTGTCAGAAAGCACTCGGAACTATGCCTGGTATGCGAGCGCCCGCTCCACGTCTGTGGGGTGGGTTATTGTTCCCCGTGGGTTGATCCAGGGCTGGCTTCGCGCCTGGCCCCGGGAGTGGAAAGTCGCCTGTGCCCCTCCCAAATTTACAGTGGAGTAAGAGGCCCCGTGTGCTATCACACAGGTTTGGGCAGGGGAGCAGGAAGGCTGGCCGGTGCGTCGGGGGTGGTTGGGTGGCTTAGTGGTGGAGCGCTTACCTAGCACGCACGAAGCCCCGGGCTCCATTCCTCAGGCCCACCTACACAGAAAAAAGCCGGAAGTGGTGCTGTGGCTCAAGTGCTAGAGCACTAGCCGTGAGCACACTAGAGGCTGGGGATGGTGCTCGGGCCCTGGGTTCGAGCCCCACCACTGAAAAAAAAAATAGAATCCTCCGTGTGGACGTGTTTTGGGATGTGGATCTGAATGATGACTCTGCCCTGCAGAACGCACCCGCCCGGGCCTGACGCCTCCCCCCCCCTCTCCACAGGGGGCCGTGCCCAAGGGAAATGCCACCAAAGAGTTCATCGAGAGCCTACAGCTCAAGCCCGGCCAGGTGGTCTACAAGTGTCCCAAGTGCTGCAGCATCAAGCCGGACCGAGCCCACCACTGCAGGTACCCCCCCCCCACACACACACACGTCTCCCCAGAAGACTCTTCCCTCCAGAGAATCGCCAAAAGAGCCAGACATGGCGCCGTGGCTCACAGCGGTAGAGCACCAGCCTTGAGGTGGGGGCGGGGGGATCTTTCCCTGCAGTGTTGGGGATCCAGGCTGCTTCCATCTGCCCACTCAGTGGACCCAAGAAGAGGGTAGAACTCGGTGTGGGTGGAGCCAAGTATGCTAATGTGATGGGCCATGGATGCTCATGTGGGTGGAGCCATTGAAATGCTTACGTGGACGGCCAGGGCAGCAGGCTTCTGGGGGGATAGGTTGTTCTGGGGCAGGGGGTAGAGCTGAAGACCCTTTTCCTGGCCTAGACCTAACGTGCACCCCACACGCGGCCGACCCCAGCCCTGTGGCGCCCACACACCTTCCGATGCATCGCTGTGCGTCCGTTATCGGGGCTCATCCGGGAGGACGGGGTAGATCTGCAGAGGCTGGTAACAGAACTTGAGCCCTCCCCCCCCCCTTCGGTTCGATGAGAACCTGCTCTCAGGTCCCCCAATCTTTCCATCCCACCACACTTCGGCCCACCATCCCTTTCAGTCAAAAAGGTGGCGAGCCAGTCAGACTATGGATGGAAGGAAAGAACTCCGATCTCCAAGTAACTGCCAAAAAGCCAGAAGTGGAGCTGTGGTTCAAGTGGTAGAACCCCCAGCCTTGAGGGGAAACACTCAGGGACAGTGCCCAAGCCTGGAGTTCAAGCCCCAGGATCGACCCTCCCCCCAAAAAAAAAAATTACTATTATTTTTAATAAATGAAGTAAGTAGCAAGGAGGAGAAGCCCTACAGCCAGCGGAGATCGGGAGGAACCTTCGGGAAGCAGACACCGTGGTGGTTCTCTGGAGAACAGTGTCTGACAGATGTTACCAGCTAGGATGTATATCGTGAGGGAGGGTGTGTCATACGTATATTGGCATGCATAACTGCGTGTTTTACTCGATTCATTTATTTTGGCGGTGCTGCGGTTTGAACTCGAGCCTTACCTTTGCTACATAGGCATTCTTATCGCTTGAGCCGCTTTTTGCCTCATTTCTTTCTTTCTGTGCGGGTCCTGGAGCTTGGGCCCGGGTCCTGGGCGCTGTCCCTCAGCTCTTTTGCTCCAGGCTGGCGCTCTACCACTTGAGCCACAGCACCACCTCCAGCCTGTGGTAGCTCACTGGAGATGAGCATCTCACAGACTTTCCTGCCCAGACTGGCTTTGAACCAGGATCGTCTGAAGTCAACCTCCTGAGTAGCTAGGGTGACAGGCGAGAGCCACCAGCGCCCGGCCCTTGGTGACATTTTATCACCACGGCCACCTGCCTTCAGACTAGGAGTGACAGCATTGATAATCACAGACTGGGGAGGCGGCAGACGCTTCTCCTCGGAAAGCGGGGAGCTTCCCCAGTGATCTCGGGGGACCAGGCACGAGGCCACCCACACAAGGAGCTTTTTTTCCAGTCCTGGGGCTTGAACTCGGGCTGGGCACCGTCCTTTAGCTTTTTTACTCAAGGCTGGCGCTCTACCCCTGCGCCACAGCGTCACTTCCGGCTTTTCCTGGTTCATTGGAGATGAGAGTCTCATGGACTTTCCTGACCAGGTTGTCTTTGAACCGTGACCCCCAGATCTCTGTCTCCTGAGTAAGTAGGACGACAGGCCGCTGGCACTCATCTCCCCCCACTTTCTTGTGGGGAGTTGGGGGGTCAGGAACATTCTTCTCTCTCGGCTACGCCACCTGGTCAAGCTGTACAAGTGATTTTGTTCCTTTTCTGTTGTTCATGCGAGCCTGATCTCAAACTCCTTGTCACCCCGGGGGAACGTCTTTCTCCACCGTCACCCAACAGCCAAGAGGGCTGGGGTGTGCGGGCCTCTGTCCCCTGTGGTCTGTGATCCCCAAAGTCCCAGTCGGCCTTCTTTTTCAACTTTTTTTTTTTTCCCTTAACTTTTGGTGCCGGTCCTGGGGTTTGAACTCAGGGCCCAGGTGCTGTCCTGGAGTGTTGTTCTCTTGAGACTAGCGCTGCACCGCCCGGAGCCGCAGCGCCGCTTCAGGTTTCTCCTGAGCGGTTCGTTGGAGATAGGAGTCTCACGGATCGTCCTGCCCGGGCTGGCCTCAAAGCGCGATCCTCACGTCCCAGCCTCCCATGTGGCCGGTCCCTTGGGGGCGTCGCATTCCCCCACGGGGAGGGGCAGGGACCGCCCCCCCCTCCCAGGCAGTGGGCCCCCCCTGAAGGTCTCCCCCTCGTGTATCTCGCCAGCGTGTGCAAGCGGTGCATCCGCAAGATGGACCACCACTGCCCGTGGGTGAACAACTGCGTGGGCGAGAACAACCAGAAATACTTCGTCCTGTTTACAGTGAGTCGGGGTTCCCTCCGGAGGGGGGGGGTGGCGGGTCAGGAGGCCGCCCCGCCCCCCACGCGGCGCCTCTCGTGCTCTTGCAGATGTACATCGCTCTCATCTCCCTGCACGCGCTCGTCATGGTGGGCTTCCACTTCCTGCACTGCTTCGAGGAGGACTGGACGAGTGAGTGTGCGCGCGGGTGGGGGGTGACACGCGCCCCCCCCTGTCCGTCCCCCTCCACAGCGGGGTGAGGGTGGAAGTGGGGGGGGCGGCTCTCACGACCCTGCCCTGGGCCGGGCTCCGACCTCCTTTTATTAGATATCCTCCAAGCGTACGGAGCGGCCGGGAAAGCGAGCGCAGAGGCCCGGGCCTCCCTCCGCCACACGAGGCCGCCCCTCGCAGGCGGTCCCGCAGGTAACGTGGGGAGCCCCGAGGCCAGGCCCCACGCGGGCGAGGGAGCTTCCTTCCCACATCTCTGTCTCTTCACGTAGTTTTTCCTTCTGTCGGTCTCGGGGCTCGAACCCGGGGCCGGGGCGCCGTCTCTGAGCTCTTTCGCTCAAGGCCGCCGCGCTCCCATTTTGAGTCGTGGCTCAACCGCCCCCCCCCCCGCCAGGTTTTCTGGGGTTTTGTTGGAGTTAAGGCTCTCATGGGCTTTCCTGGCCTGGCTGGCTTTGACCCACGATCCCCAGATCTCAGCTGGCCGAGTAGCTAGCGCCGGCCTCCCCCGTGGCCTTGCTCGGTGCTGCACGGAGCAAATGCTGCCGCCGCTTCCTCCGTCTTTTTCAAATGTGTGTGTGACTGGGGTTTGGATCTCGGAGCCTTGAGCTTACCTGCGTGGGCTCTCCACCACTTGAGCCATATCCCTAAGTCCTTTCTTGCTTCCACTTTTAGATAGGGCCCCCGATGTTTCCAGAGCCAGCTCCCCATCCTATTCCTCTTACCTCGTGTCTCCCACGTAGCTGGGACTACAGGCATGTACCACCAAACCTGGCTTACTAATTGAGGTGGAGCCTTGCAACTCCCTCTCCCCCCCCCCAGGCTATTTTACCTAATGAATTTTATTTTTTTTTTTTTGGCCATTCCTGGGGCTTGAACTCAGGGCCTGGGCACTGTGTCCCTGCACTCTACCCCGTGAGCCACAGCGCCACCTGCAGCTTTTTCTGTGTAGGTGGTACTGAGGAGTTGAACCTGGGGCTTCATGCGTGCTAGGCGAGCACACTACTACTGAGCCACCTTCCCAGTCTCCCATGAATCCTTTTTGCCCCCCAGTACAGAAAGGGAAAGTAAATAAATCCCAGATCCAACCCTGCGCCGGAATCCTTTAGTTGCTGAGCTCTGGTCTGCTGGTGCAGCCCTGAATAAAACAAAAGTCTTAGTGGGGTGCCTGGGGCTCACCCCTGTGATCTCAGGAGGCTGAGATCTGAGGAGCCCGGTTCAAAGCCAGCGCAGGCAGGAAAACCCATGAGACTTATTTCCAGCGAACCACCACAAAACCGGAAACGGAGCTGTGGCTGGTGGAGCGCCAGCCTTGAGCAAGAGCTCGGGGACAGCGCCCGGGCCCTGAGTTCAAGCCCCACAACCAACAGGAAAAAGTCCCCGGCCTCCCGGGGCTCCCACCGCCATGCTGTAGCTGCTCAGGAGGCTGAGATCGGAGGCCCGCAGTTTGGAGCCAGCCTGGGCAGGAGTCCGTGAGACTCTCCTCTCCAACCAGCAGACAAGGCAGGGAGCCGAGCTGCGGCTCAAGTGGTAGAGCGCCAAGCCGAAGCAAAAAGGCTCAGACCCAGCACCCAGGCCCCGAGTTCAAGACCCAGGACCGGCATAGAGGAGGAAGGAAAGGAAGGAAGGAAGGGAGGGAGGGAGGGGGAGAAGGCAGGCAGGCAGGGGAAGCCAGGGAGCGCAGAGTACAGAGTTGGGCTCTAAAGCCTCCTTTTCCCCCCGATATATTCCCCGGGGCCCCCCAAGGATGGGCTGCTCCCCAGACCTCAGCGGAGAGCTAGGCAGAGTGTTTCTCTGTTGGAGTTCATCCCTCAGGAGCCCTGCAGAGGGGCGAGGCATGTCCCCGGGGGTCCCCCCCAGTACCTTCGCAGACCGGGAAAGGGGGGGGCACCCTCAAAACCAGTGCAGCCGAACCCCACCTCGCAGGACCCATCTCCAGCCAGGGCCGGGCGCTGGCGCGATGCGCAGCCGGCGCTGAGCGCGCGGGCCTTTGCGTTGCAGAGTGCAGCTCGTTCTCGCCGCCCGCCACGGTCATCCTGCTCATCCTGCTGTGCTTCGAGGCGCTGCTCTTCCTCATCTTCACTTCGGTGATGTTCGGCACGCAGGTGCACTCCATCTGCACGGACGAGACGGTGAGTGGCGGCCCGGGGGGGGGGGAGGTTCGGGTCACTCCGTGGGGCGGCCATGTCCCCCCCCTTGCGGGTTTTTTTTGGGGGGGCCAGGAAAAAGGAGGAGCACTTGGGGCCTGTGTGTGGAGAGCCGAGCTTGGGAGTGGGGGGGTGCAGGCTGCTGCCGTCCAGTGATCTGGGGGTGGGGGGTCACCCCCTCTCCCCAGGTGCAGCCCAGCAGCTCTGGGTTCTGAGTAAATGCGGGTCTGGGAAGCAACGGCATCAGCGCTGGGGCTCAGCGCCCCCCTTCCCCTCTCCCAGGCCGCCGTTCCCCCCCACACACCCAGGACCCACTGAGGCAACATTGCGGGGCGCCCTGTAACTCGTACTAACTCCTCTCCTCCCTCACCCGTGGGGCCTCTGTCCGCCCTCCTCCTTCTCACCCGGCGCGGGGCCAGAGCAGTCATTTGATGGGGTTCCCCCCCCCTTTTTTTGTCTGCAAAGCGGTCGCAGTGGCTCTCAGACTCACCGAGGGGTCCCCCACCCACCCAGGGCCGCACACGGACACGCATGCGTTCCTCCAGAGCCCGGTGACCCTCGTCACCAGACACAGAGAGGCTCCTCAAAGAAAGAAGGGAGCATTGGCCGGGGGCTCACGCCTGCCATCCTGGCCGCTCAGGAGGCTGAGATCTGAGGATCGTGGTGCAAAGCCAGCCTGGTCAGGAAAGTCCGTGAGACTCTGATCTCCCATGAACCACCAGAAAACCTGAAGGGGTGCTGGGGCTCAAGTGGTAGATAGAGCGCTTGCCTTGAGCTGAAGAGCTGAGGGACAGAGAGCTTAGGCCCTGAGTTCAAGCCCCACGACTGACCAGAAAATAAATAAAAGAGAAGCAGCCGGGGCGCCAACGGCTCCCGCCTGTCATCCCAGCTACCCAGCAGGCTGAAATCTGAGGATGATGGTGCAGAGCCAGTCCCGAGAAGGAAAATTCAGGAAACTCTTCATCTCTCTCATTAACCACCCCCAAAACACAACAGCAACACAGAACTGGTGCTGTGGCTCATAGTAACGCACTAGCCTTGATCACAAAAACTCAGAGAGGGACAGCTTGTGCCCAAGGCCCTGAGTTCAAATCTCAGGACTGGCATGCATGCACGTACACGCACGTGCACACACACACCAAAAGCAAGCAAGCAAGCATTCACAGCCCAGTCCACCTGCATCCAGCTCACGGCCGGCCCTGGCCACCCAAAGCCCCCGCCTGGAAGCGCTTAACTGAAAGTGTGATTGTTCTTGTTTTCAGGGAATAGAGCAGTTGAAAAAGGAAGAGAGAAGATGGGCTAAAAAAACAAAGTGGATGAACATGAAAGCCGTGTTCGGCCACCCCTTCTCCCTGGGCTGGGCCAGTCCCTTTGCCACGCCAGACCACGGGAAGGCAGACCCGTACCAGTACGTGGTCTAGCAGCCTGGCCACGCACACACACCTGGCCCCCAGCCGCCGTGGCACGCGTGGCTCGCGCAGAGACGACTCCTCCTCCCGAGGAGAAAACACAAAAGCGAGTTTTCTGTGAGGTCTCAAGGCCCATGGCGGGCGGTGGCGGAGCACACCCGCCCACCGCGCCACGGTTGTTTTTCTCCTCACTGCTGGCTTTTTCCAGCTCGCCTCCGGCGGGTGTGAGTTTGCACGCTCGCCCCGTGTCTGCGGGAGCGGAGGCTGCACCCCCCCTCACAAATCACTCCTCTGGCCCCCGATCGCCCCCTCCGCGCTCTCTTCCGGACTCATGACTAACGCTGGGGGGGGGATCCGGTGGTGGGACCCGACCTGGACGGACGGCCCCGGGGTGGGGGGGAGAGCCAAGGGGGGGGCCTCGACCCCTCCCCCCCTCTGTCCCCCTCCATGGGACCTTCCTCCTCGGAGACCACGCCTGACCCGGCCAGCCCGGGCTCGGGGCCAGGAGGGGCCCCCCGAGCAGGGGGGGGTGCAGGGTTCCAGGCAGCCCTGGGCTCCCCGCCTTCTCTGTACGCTCCCTCGATGATGTGACACCCACCACGCGTTGCACAGCCCCCCCTCCCCGGCCCAGGGTGAGCCGGGAAGCCCGGGCGGGGGGGGGGGGGTTCGGGGGTTCTTCACACGGACAGACGGCCGCCTCCGCGCCGACGCTCGCGCGCAGACCCCCTCGCTCTCCTGCGGGGGGGGCGGGATGGGGGGCGCCCACCCCCACCCCTGGGCCCTCCGCGCGGAGTTCTTTTTTAAAAACAATCGCCCCCCGTTTTGTAGCCGTCGCGGGGCGGGGGTGAGGGGGGGCCCTGCCAGCCTCCGGGCGGCGGGACGCGCTTCCCCGCGGAAACGAGGCAATAAAACGTTCCCCAAACACGCCCTGGCTCTGCCGTCTCCTGTGTCCATCTGTCCGTCCTCTCCCCCC
>NW_012267344.1:782161-785441 GCF_000151885.1 Dipodomys ordii | reverse complement strand
AAATATAAGCAGCCATGCCCCAGCAGCCCCTCTGCACCCCCACCCCCGGCCCCCACCCAGGCCGCACGCTCACCATGGCTGATCTCCTGTGGGGTGCCGTCCAGGGCCTGCCAGCCATCGTTGCCCACGGGCAGATCTGGCCGCCGCATCCACGCGTCTGTCCACACGTGGAAGTTCCTGTGGCAGGCGGGGAACAAGGCCCGGCCCCGTGGTTAGATGGGAACACAGCTAGGATCCACAGAGGGGAGCATGGGTCACCGAGTTCCACCCCCGGAGCCTTGCCTGGGGGGTGGATTGGGGGGAGAGGGGGTGGGGCGCCCCAGGCCTTCCCAGAAGATGTCACTGGTAGACCAAGTGAACCGCTCAAGGCCGGACGCCATCTTTGGGGTTTTGAGTATGACACACTGAATAAATGCTTGGTGAATGAATGAGCAATGGGAAGTTTGACCTTTTTCTTTGCTCTTTTCTTTTTAGTCTGTCCTGAGACTTGAACTCAGGGCCTGGGCGCCATCCCTGAGCTTCATTTGCTCAAGGCTGGGCGCTCTACCACTTGAGCCACAGTGCCACTTCTGGCTTTTTCTGTGTCTGTGGTACTGAGGAATTGAACCCAGGGCTTCATGCATGCTAGGCGAGCACTCTACCACTGAGCACCTTCCCAGTCCAGGTCTGACCGTTTTCTGGGCAGTAGACTACCTCTGGCTTGGATCCTGATTTTGTAACTGGCCAATCTTGGAACTCATTTTGTGTGAATGGGGGTGGGGGTCATGGGGCTTGAACTCTGGTCCTGGGTGCTGTCCCTGATTCTCTTTGTGCACAAGGCTAGCGCTCTACCACTTGAGCCACAGTGCCACTTCCAGTTTCCTGGTGGTTCATTGGAGATCAGAGTCTCACGGCCTTTCCTGCCCGTGCTGGCTTTGAACTGCGATCCTCAGATCTCAGCCTCCTGAGTAGCTGGGATGACAGGCGTGAGCCACGGGCGCCAGCTGGGAACTGCATTTTTAAATGACTTCTGCTGGGGCAGTTCCTGCTCAGCCTGTCTCAAATCTGAATTTTGGAAATGGATTTCTGGGTATCACCCCTCTATATCAGTGTCTAATAGATCAAGCGCGGAGCGGGGCGCAGGTGGCTCCACCTGTCATCCCAGCTACTCAGGAGGCTGAGATGTGAGGATCACGATTCAAAGCCAGCCTAGGCAGAAAAGTCCCCATGAGACTCTTCTCTCCAAATAAGCCACCAGAAAACCGGAAGTGGCGCTGTGGCTCAAGTGGTAGAACGTTGGCCTTGAGCTGAAGAGCTCAGGGACATCGCCCAGGCCCTGAGTTCGAGTCCCACTACCAACACGTAAAAGAAAAATTACAGAGGAGTGCAGGGCACCCTACCACACGGAGTCCTTGGTGAGGTCCGGGATGGTCTTGCCGGTCTGGTTCAGGTAGATGTCCACGGTGAGGTCCTTCTCCGTGTCGTGGGCTGACTCGAAGGCCGTCACGCTGCGGGCGGGGATGCCCAGAGCCCTGAGCACTGCAAGGCGACGCGCCGGGGTGAGGGGGTGAGCAGCGCGCGTGGGGGCGCTCCCCCCACCAGTGCGGCCCACCCACCCGTGGTGAGGATGCCGGAGAACACCCAGCACTGGCCGAAGTTGACGGGCTGCTTGGTGTGGTGGAACTGCTGCAGGATGGCCACGCTGCTGGACCACAGGTGCGGCGCCGTCCCGCCCGCGTAGTTCCCCGACCAGTTCCCCGTGAGCACGCCGTTGGAGTTCGCCGAGCTCATCTGATTGGGATGGGGGGGGGGGCATCAGCCTGCGACGGGCGGGACAGCCCTGACCCGCACCAAAGCTTCCACGGCTTCCAGTATCTTGTTTTGTGCGTGTGTGTGTGGGGGGGGGTCCTAGGATTTGAACTCAGGACCTGGGCGCTGTCCCTGAGGTTCTGGTGCTCAAGGCGAGCGCTCTACCACTTGAGCCCCAGCTCCACCTTTGCAGATGAGAGACTCTCATGGACTTTCCCAGCCCAGAGCCTCAGGATCTCTGCTTCCTGAGGAGCTGGGATTATAGGCGGGAGCCGCAGCACTAGGCCTAGGAGGAGTTTCTAAACCTGAGAAGGCCAAGGCAGGTCCCCGGGCGGGGTTGACGGGATCAGAGTGACCCTGTCCACCCAGCCGAAGCCCCCAGCCAGCCCAGCATCCCCCACCCCACCCCAGACCAACCATGGCACACATGGTGCGGGCCACCAGCACAGGGTCCCTCATTTCCAGGATCTTGAGGTAGCTCTGGGTCAGCAGGTAAATGGCGCAGCTTAGGATATTTTTCTCAAACTGGTTGGGAAAGGGGGGAAAAACAAGAGAGGCAGGTGAAAGGTTTGCCCAGATTACAGATTACCGGGCACCACCTCCTGTGGCCCTCACGGCTGGCCGCCTGGGGGGGCGGGTGGTTAATGCCCCGGCCACGCTCTGTGCTGCCTTGCAACCTAGACTAGGCCGCTGGGGAAGGAATGGCGATGGCTAGCTGCTTGGCTGGCTGCTGGTCTGGGTTGGTGTTTGGGAGGCAGAGGTGAGGAGCAGGGGAAGAAGGGGAGGGAGCATGAGATGGAGGGAGGTTGCTGGAAATGAAGGATCTAGGAAGGGAGGGAGGGGGAAGGGAGAAATGGATGGAAGGGGATGGTGGATAGAAGGGAGGGAGGGAGACGATGGAGCAATGGTGGCGATGATGAAGGAGAGGAGGGAGATGGTGGAGGGAGAGAAGGATGAGGGGAGGAGGGAAGGAAAGAGGAAAGCCACAAGGAATGGATGGAATAGGGAGCCGGGCCGGTGGCTCCCGCCTGTCATCCTAGCTACTCAGGAGGCTGAGATCTGAGGATCGCGGTTCAAAGCCAGTCTGGAGCCAAGCCAGAAAATCCATGAGACATTTCTCTTTGCCCGTCCTGGGGCTTTGAACTCAGGGCCTGTGCACTATCCCTGAGCCTCTCTGTGCTCAAGGCCAGTGCTTTACTATTTAAGCCACGGCACCACTTCCGGCTTTTTCCCAGTAGTTTATTGGGATGAGAGTCTCACTTTTCTGCCCTGGCTGGCTTCAAAACATGATCCTCAGATCTCAGCCTCCTGAGTAGCTAGGATGACACTGGAGACTCTTATCTCCAATGCACCCAAGAAAACTGAAAGTGGTGCTCAAGTGGTAGAGCACTCACCTTGAGTGAAAAAGCTCAGGGACAGCGCCCAGGCCGAGTTCAAGCCCGACAACAAAATAAAGAGCTCTAAAGAAAGACCATAGATGAAAGAGGGAAGG
>NW_012267344.1:778584-782111 GCF_000151885.1 Dipodomys ordii | reverse complement strand
CACACACACACCCCACGTAAGGCCACGGGCGGGGGGGGGGGGCCGAGGATCGCAGTCCGGAGCCAGCCCCGGGCACGTCACACCCGGCCGGAGAGCGCGAGCCCCGGGACCGACCCAGAAAGCACCACCACGGAGAGAGGCGGGCCCGGGACGCGCCCCGCCCGCCCCAGTCAGAGGATGGGGCGCCGCTCGGCTCCCCCCACGGCCGTCCTCGGCTCGGTGTCCCGGTCTGCACCACGCGGGCACGGAGACGGCGCCCGATGGAAAGAAACTTGACCAACTTTTCCCCATCCTGCACCTTCCCGAGCCCGCGGTTCCGCCCGCCATGAGATGTGCGTTCTCACGCCCTGACCCCGCCCGCCTGCCAGCCAGCCAATCTGAGCAGCCGCTCCCGGCCGACCAATCCGAGCAGCCGCCCAGGTGACCAATCCAAGAAGCCGCTCCCGGCCAACCAATCCAAGCAGTGCTCCAGGTGACCAATCCGAGCAGCCGCTCTGGGTGCTGCCCCTTGGCCGGCACATGGCCCGCGGGTGTTTCCGCTCCGGCCCGCCTGGCTGTGGGAGCCCGGGGAAAACCCCAAGATGGAAATCTAGAACCCTCCAGCCGGGCTCCACCAGCTCCTAGGGGAAGCCACGGGAGCTGAAGACGGGGCCTGACGGTGAGCACCCCGAGTGGAGGGGGCCGGGGGGCGCCGGTGGCTCGGCCGGCTCGGGAGGCCCAGGCCTGAGGCCCGTGGCTCGAGGCCGGTTCCGGGGGAGACGCTCATCTCCAACCCAGCAGCCACGAGGAGTGCCGGGCTCCAGCGGAAAAACCACAGGACAGCAGCGCCCGGGCCCCGAGCTCAGGCCCCATCCCCGACACCTCCCCAGAAAACAAGGCAGGAGGCCAGCGTGGAGACACACGCCTGCAACCCCGAGCTCACGAGGCGGAGACCGAGGCCTGGGCGTTCGAGGCCAGCCCGGGTCGGTCCGCGGGAGACGGCGTGCCTGCAGCCCGGTGGGGGCCCTCCGGGCCTGCGTCCACCAAAAGAGCCTTTTGCTGTTCTCCTAACACCGGCTCGCTGGTGTACGAAAACCACCACCACAACCTGGAACACACAAGTTCTCCAGAGAGAAGTACACCTCAGCCACAATCCACGTCTTCCAGGAGGCTCGTTGCTCACCTGCCTTGTCCTCTCCCCGGGACGCCCACAAATGTGATATTCCAGGGCCAAGCAAACCCGCATGAAGGGGCCGCGAAGGTGGCTCAGTGGTAGAGTGCTTGCCTTGCATGCATGAAGCCCGGGGTTCGATTCCTCAGCACCACATACACAGAAAAAGCTGGAAGTGGTGCTGTGGCTCAAGTGGTAGAGCACTAGCCTTGAGCAAGAGAAGCTCAGGGACAGCACCCAGGCCCTGAGTTCAAGCCCCAGGACTGGAAAAGAAAAGAAAGCCTGTATTAACAGCATTTTTCATTGCTGCATAATATTCCAATGTACTGTGCTATTATTGCTGTTGTACATTTTGATTCCAGCTTTGCATTCTAATCGGGTGTTCAGGTTTGTATGGTGTAACTATTCATGTCTTATCATTAGTGTGTGTGTGTGTGTGTGTGGTACTGGGGCTTGATTCGGGCTAGCATTTTACCACTTGAACCACAAGTCCACCTTGGGCTTTTTTTTAAATACCAGTCCCAGGGCTTGAATTCAGGGCCTGGATGCTCCTAGCCTGCACTGAGCTGCTGTGCTCAAGCCAAGCGCTCTACCACCAGAGCCACACTTCTGGCTTTTTTTTTTTTTTTTTTTTTTGGTGTTTAGAGCTAACAGTCTCACGGGCTTTCTATCCCCAGACTGGACTTTGAACCTCGATCCTCAGCTCTCAGCCTCCCGAGTTGCTAGGATGACAGGCATGAGCCACAGAGGCGCGGCTCGATTATTGTGTGACCTTTTTGCTGTGCAATAATTTCAGACAGACAAAAAGAATATGACAGGATAATATCGCGCCCAGTATCATTCATCCGGTCTCTGTCAGGAGCAGAGGCGTGGCTCAAGTGGCAAAGCGCCCATCTTGAGTGGAAAAAATGAGAGCTGCAGAGCGGCGCTTTTCTGCGTGCACCAGGGCCCCTCTCTTTGGCAGGACCCCGTTTGTCCTGACTCTAGCCTCCTTTGGTCTGTGCTCACTAAGTCTACATCACCACACAAGGCTGAGGACTGAGGGCATCACGGTTCAAAACCAGCCCTGGCCAGTCAAATGCAGAAGACATTCATCTCCAGTGAACCAGCCAAAGAAAAAAGCAAAAAACCTGCTGTGGCTCAAGTGGTGGAGCGCCAGCCTTGAGTGTGCAAACTAAGCACGAGCAAGAGGCCCAGAGTTCAGACCCCAGCACCAGAATTCAAAACAACAAAAGCCAGGCGTCAGTGGCTCACACCTGTCATTCTAGCTACTCAGGAAGCTGAGATTTGAAGATGGAGGTTCAAAGCCAGCCCAGGGCAGGAAAGTCCATGAGACTTTATCTCCAGTGAGCCAGCAAAAAGGTGGAGGTAAAGCTGGGGCTCAAACGTGGGGGGGGGGTGGCTGGGCAGGTGGCTCAGTGGTAGAGCGCCTGCCTTGCATGCAGGAGGCCCTGGGTTCGATTCCTCAGTGCCACATAAGCAGAAAAAGCTGGAAGTGGCGCTGTGGTTCAAGGGGTAGAGCACTAGCCTTGAGCTGAAGAGCTGAGGGACGGCACCCAGGCCCTGAGTTCAAGCCCCACAACCACTACCACCAACAAACAAAAAAAAGTGGTAGGGGCTAGCTTTGAGCAAAAGAAGCTCAGGGCCGGCGCCCAGGCCCTGAGTTCAAGCCCCAGGAAGGCCTGTCCTCCCACAACAAGGCCATGAAGCTTAAAGTCCTGAAATCACTGTTTTTTAGGGTGGGGTGAACACTGGAGCAGAGGGCAGGGGTCGGAGCACAAACTGTGCCTCAGTTTCCCTTTCAGCATAGTAGAAGGGGTGGTGCTGGGCTGCGTTGTCTCGTGTGGGAGAGAAAAGGGTGGAACTACTAGCTGCTAGTCCTGAACCCCCGGACTCCCCAAACAACTCCCCCCACTGTGTGTGTGTGTGTGTCTGTCTGTCTGTGTCTGTCCGTCCATCATTCCCTCTGGAGGTGTTGGGCCTCCTGTGGCCCCACGGCAGGTGAGTGGCTTGAAAGACTCGTGGCTGGGGGCGGGGGGCGCCCACCCTGCATGAGCGGACCCCACGCGGGGGCCCAGTGTCGTGTCCCCCCCCGCCCCCCTGCGCCCAGCCCCGCACCCCCGCATGGCCTCCGCCGCCGGCCTCGCCCGCTGCCTCCCTCCCCTGCTCGCCGTCGGTGGGATCTGGTTTTCCTTGAGGTTGAGCTGCTGGCCCCGGGGCCCCACCCCAGATCTCAGTGGGCTTGGGGGGGCGCGGAGACCAGGCCGCGGCCGCGCGGGCTGAGCCTCTTGTTCCCCCCTTTCTCCCCTCCCTCCCGCCCTCCCCTCTCCCCCCCCTCCCCTCCCCCCTGCAGGGCATCGAGCGGCTGAAGCGCAAG
>NW_012267344.1:757182-772598 GCF_000151885.1 Dipodomys ordii | reverse complement strand
TGGATGGATGGATGGATGGATGGATGGGTGGGTGGATGAGTGGATGAATGGATGGATGGATGGATGGATGGATGGGTGGATGGGTGGATGGGTAGATGGGTGGATGGGTGGATGGGTAGATGGGTGGATGGGTGGATGGATGGGTGGCTGGGTGGAGAGTGGATGGATGAGTGGGTGGATAGATGGATGGGTGGTGGATGGATGGATGGGTGGATGGATAGATGGATGGGTGGGTGGGTGGATGGATGGGTGGATGGATGGATGGGAGGATGAATGGATGGGTGGATGGGTGGGTGGGTGGGTAGATGGATGGATGGATGGGTGGATGGATAGATGGGTGGATGGATGGGTGGCTGGGTGGATGGATGGATAGATGGGTAGGTGGATAGGTAGATGGGTGGATGGGTGGATGGATGGGTGGTGGGTAGATGGGTGGATGGATGGATGGATGGATGGGTAGATGGATGGATGGATGGGTGGCTGGGTGGATGGATGGGTGGCTGGGTGGAGGGTGGATGGATTAGTGGGTAGATGGATGGATAGATGGATGCATGGTGGATGGATGGATGGGTGGATGGATGAATAGATGGATGGGTGGATGGATGGATGGGTGGATGGATGGATGAATAAGTGGATCGGTGGATGGATGGGTGGACAGATGGATGGATGGATGGATAGATGGAGGGGCCTCTGTCTCAGTTCCTCCACCAGTTTGGTCCAGTGGCACACCACTGACCTTTGACCTGAAGCTCCCCGACTTCCCTCTGTCTGGCAGCCCATCACACTCTAGCTAAAGCAAGGGGACAGGGCGCGTACCAGGTGAGTTGTTACCTGGCCGAAGTTCCAGGGCTTGCCGCGAATGTGCTTGGCGAAGCCCATGTATATGTAGCCGGTGTCGTTGAGGATGTACTCCTTGCGCTCCTCCTCGTCAGGCAGGAAAACCGGGTCGTCTGTGGGGAGACCATGTGGCCGCGTGGGTGGCCAACCCATGGGGCTTGGGGAGGAGGGGTGCACCACCTGGGCTACAGGGGCTGGAAAGTCTCCGTGGTGGGAGGGTGGGAGAGAGGGGTGGAGGGATGATGGTAACACATTTGTCTCTTGTCTGTGACCAGGATTGGAACAAAGTAGCTGATGTATTCACTCATGGGCTGGCACTCTACCCCTTGAATCGTGCCTCCAACCCCAGGCAATAGAGTTTGGATTAGAAGTCCTAAGAACTTCCAGAACATTCTGAGTGAGGTATAAGGAAATTTCACTGCGAGAGGGAAAAAAAGAGAAGAAAAAAAAAGCCAAGCGTTGGTAGCTCACGCCTGTCATCCCAGCTACTCAGGAGGCTGAGATCTGAGGATCACAATTTGAAGCCAGCCCAGCTAGGCAGGAAAGTCCATGAGAATCTTATCTTCACTGAACCACCAGAAAACTGGAAGTGGTGCTGTGACTCAAGTGGTAGAGTGCTAGCCTTGAACAAAAAGAAGTTCAGGGGCAGTGTCTAGGCCCTGAGTTCAAATCCCAGGACTGGAAGAAAAAAAAAGAAAAAAGATGAACTGTGTCCAGATGTCCATGGCTCACGCTGTCAGCCTAGCTACTCAGGAGGCTGAGATCTGAGAATTGTGGTTTGAAGCCAGCCTGGGTAGGAAAGTTCATGAGACTCTTACCTCCAATGCATCACAGAAAAAGCTGGAATTGGTGTTGTGGCTTAAGTAGTAGAGTGCCCAGGCCCTGAGTTCAAGCCCCAGAACTGGCAAAACAAACAAACCAACAAACAAAAACACAACCAAGGGCTGGGAAGGTGGCTCAGTGGTAGAGTGCTTGCCTTGCATGCATGAGGCCCTGGGTTCGATTCCTTAGCACCACATAAAAAGAAAAAGCCAGAAGTGGTGCTATGGCTCAAGTGGTAGAGCGCTAGCCTTGAGCTGAAGAGCTGAGGGACAGTGCCCAGGCCCAGAGTTCAAACCCCACGATCGACAACACGCCCCCATACACACACACACACACACACAACCAAGTGAGAGTCTGCAGACAGGGAGAGAAGAGCCACCTGTCTGGGTTTAGCCCCTCCGTTAGAGCTGCCAAGGAAGACACTATTGGTGGGCTGTAGCTGTCCATCAATGTCTATCAAGGTTGGCAGGCAGGGCAATAGGGAGGAGGAAAAGCGGGGAAAGGGGCCTGAATTCATGGGGGTTTGGCCACAAAGAGGACGATGTCCCAGGGGTGCTGGGTTGGGTCCTATTCCACTATCAGGGGCCCTCCTCATATCCCCCCCCCCCACACACACAGAGAGCTGCACGTTACCAATGCACCAGGGGTTGAAGAGAAGGTAGAAGTCCTCATGCACCCTGAATGTGTGGCTTCCGGTCTTCACGGCCATCTCGTATTTGCCCACGATGGAGTTGGGGGCGCTGGTGATGGCCACGATGACCTGAGAGAGGCACGGGACAGGGTGGACACCGCCCTCCCACCAGACCGGGCTCCTAGAAAGGCCCTAGAACACTCCATACGTCCTAACGATCTTTTCTTTTCCAGTCCTGGGGCTTGAGCTGTGGGCCTGGGCACTGTCCCTGAGCCACTTTGTGCGCAACACAAACACTCTACCACTTGAGCTACGGCGCCACTTCTGCTTTTCTGGTGATTCACTGGAGATGAGAGTCTCACAGACTTTCCTGCCCAGGCTGGCTTCAAACCACGATCCTCAGATCTCAGCCTCCTGAGTAGCTGGGATGACAGGTGTGAGCCACTGGTGCCTGGCCTAACCAACACAGAGTGTGTGTGTGTGTGTGTGTGTGTGTGTGCGCGCGCGCACACGCGCACGCATGCACCAATCCTAGGGCTTGGACTCTGTTCCTGAGCTTTTTCACTCAAGGCTGGTGCTCTACCACTTGAGCCACACTTCCACTTCTGACATTTTTTTTTTGGTGCTGATTGGAGATAAAGGAGTCTCGGGGAGTTTCCTGCCTAGGTTGTCTTTGAACTGCAATCCTCAAGATCTCAGCCTCCTGAGAAGCTAAGCTGACAGGCACCTGGCTCCAAGAGACTCTTCTCTCCAATTACCCACCAAAATAAAATAGGACTAGAGGCATGGCTCAAGTGGTAGGGCACCAGCTGTGAGCTAGCAAGTATGTAAGGCTCTGAGTTCAAATGCTGGTACCGGCAAAAGAAAAGAAGTGTGGGAAGGAGTGAAATGGAGGCGGTGTACCCATGGTCAGGGGGCAGAGAAGAGAAGCAGATGGAGAGGCAGAGGGGAGGAGAGCCACTGGGAGACAGTGGTCTGGGTCTTTAAGCTCTGTGGCCACCTAGAAGGTGAGGACCGTAGCATCTGAAATTAGTCCCAGAACTGTCCGGAAGCCAGTGAGGCAGAGCCCGCAGGGCCGTGGCTCTCACCTCCCTGCCGGTGTTACTGGTCAGCGAAGCCTTCCAGCCCTCGAAGCGGGACGCGGTGGGCATCTTCAGGTTCAGCTCCACCAGGGTGTGTTTGGCAATGCTAGGATTCGGCCCTGGGAACACCCAAAACGGAGAGAGTCTTGACTTCCTGTCTACCCGCCGGGATTACAGGTGTGTGCTATGTGGGGCCAAAGTATGACTGACTGGCTGCGAGGCCGGTGGATGGCTGAGATTTGGGGAGGCAAAAACACAGACCCCACTCTACCCTTTTCACACACAAACACCCCTCCCCCACACACATGCACCCCGAGGACTCACCGATAGCAAACTGCAGCTTCAGTTGCTCGTGGGGCTCCAAAGATTTGCTGAGCATCAGACGCAGGTGGAATACCTGGCCGCGACGGAGCACGAGTTTGTTGGTCTGGAAGTTGTCCGTGTGGTGGGCCGTGGTGTTCTGCTTCCTCAAGAAGTCAATGCGGAGAGCCTGCAACTCTGTTGGGGTGCAGGGCGGACAGGGAGGTGCAGACACACACGGCGGGGGGGGGAGGAATGGACAGACAGACATTTGTTTATAATTAACACTGGGGAGGAGCTTACAGCCCTCGTTCTTTGATTTTTTTTTTTTTTTTGCCAATCCTGGGGGCTTGAACTCTGGGCCTTGGGTGCTCTACCACTTGAGCCACTTGGCTTTTTCTGATTCGTTTATTGGAGATAAGAGTCCCACAGACTTTCCCGCCCGGGCTGGCTTCAAATGATGATCCTTAGCTCTCAGCTTCCTGAGCAGCTAGGATGATAGGCGGGAGCCACCGGCGCCCCGCTGCCCTCAAGCCTAAAGCCACAACAAGCCTCACTAATGCCCGTAGCTCACGCCTGTCATCCCAGCTATTCAGGAGGCTGAGATGTGAGGATTGCAGTTTGAGGCCACCAGGGCAACGAAGTCTAGGAGACTCTTTATCTCCCACATCTCAACAAAGAAGCTGCACACATGGAGCTGTGGCTCAAGAGGTAGAGAGCTAGCCTTGAGCAAAAAGAAAGAAAAAAAAAACCCTCAGGGACAGGACAGTGCCCAGGTCCTGAGTTCAAAGCCCAGAACATAGAACTAGCGCATGTGTCAGGCACTGGTGGCTCCCGCCTGTCATCCTAGCTACTCAGGAGGCTGAGATCAGAGGATCATGGTTCAAAGCCAGCCTGGGCAGGAAAGTCCGTGAGACTCTTCTCTCCAATGAACCACCAGAAAAGCAGAAGTGGCGTTGTGGCTCAAGTGGTAGAGCGCTTGCTTTGAGCTCTGGCCATCTTTGGTCTTTTAAACCCTGAAAATCAAATTGTTCCTTGCAGTGAAGAAGCAGGAGGACTAGATGCGAAATAAACAGGCCAGTGTGGCCTGAGACCGCAGGCCAGGGAGGAAAACGACCCGAGCAGCAGCAAGTGCCATCTCAAAATCAAACCCTGGGCCAGGACACCCTACCTTTCTTGCTACCTTGTCCCTGGTAATTTACAAAACTGCACCCAGCTGTGAAGCCAATGATGGCTGAACACAGGGGTGGGAGACATTCACTGATCTGCCCCACTAATGAACACGTGCTAGGGACTTCAGACCCCTTCTCTGCTGGATGCTAGTGGCTTACACCTAGAATCCTAGCTACTCAGGAGCCCGGGATCTTAGGATCGTGGTTCAAAGCCAGCCCGGGGACAAAAAGCCTGTCTTATCTCTGATGAGCCACCAGAAAGCTAGAAGTGGAGCTATGGCTCAAGTGGTAGCCCTTGCGTGGAAAAAGCTCAGGGGCAGTGCCCAGGCCCCGTGTTCAAGCCCTAGGACGGACACCAAACCCTGAAAAGAAAAAAAGAAAAGCAAAAGAGAGCATCTGGAAAGTGACTCAGGCCCAGAGTGGAGTTTCAGTGCACAGTTCTTCATCTATTCTTGCCTACCATGAAGGATCTAGCTGGTGGATCTCATGAGACCACAGAAGGTTCCAGAATAATCGAGACGGATAAAACAAATGCATGCAGCACTTAGGGAATGGCTACGGGAAGTCTTCTTATACTTTTGGGTCATGTTGGAAATCATACAGAAATGCAAAGTGAGCTGGGCGCTGGTGGCTCACGCCCATAATCCTAGCTACTCAGGAGGCTGAGATCTGAGGATCACAGTTCAAAGCCAGCCCGGGCAGGAGAGATGGTGAGACTCCTATCTCCAATAAACCACCAGAAAACCGGAAGTGGCGCTGTAGCTCAAGTGGTAGAGCGCTCGCCTTGAGCTGAGGGACAGCGCTCAGGCCCAGAGTTCAAGCCCCACGACCGACAAAAAAAAAGAAATGCGAAGTGGGGGTTTTTGTTTTTCTGCTGGTCCTGGGTCTTGAACTCGGGGCCTAGGCACTGCTGCTGCCTGACCTCTTTTGCTCCAGGATAGCACTCTTATCGCTTTCAGCCCCAGTTCTACTTCTGGGTTTTAGTGGCTCACTGGAGGTTGAGTCTCCCAAACTTTTCCTGCCTGGGATGGCTTTGAACCTGTGACCTTCGGATGGCAGCCAGGCATGAGCCACAGGTACTGGGTGCATTTCTTTTAAATGAGTAGATAGAGAATAAAGCAGAGCTGGCCTCGCCAGCCTGGGCTGAGTTAGGGACAGCCAGTGTGTGGGCCAACGGTGGGTTGGGCTGAGCTACAGGGAGATTTCCTGCACTCACCGTTCATCGTGGTCATTGTGTCCTCGGTCCTGTGGTCCCAGAAAGCAGTCAGTCAGTCCTGATGCCTGTGTGGCCAGAGCTGCCTCTGAGCAAGGGGGGGAGGGACTCCGCGCTTTTTTATGTGGTCCTGGGCAAGGCGTAACCCAGTAGGGTGGGGCTTGGGGACGTGTCTTCACGAACTAGTAAAACTTTATCATCTCCCCCATCAGACTTGGCGAGTTAGCTGTCCAGCTGAGCTGATTGAAAAGAACAAGTCAGGCGCTGGTGGCTCACGCCTGCCATCAGGAGGCAAAGATCTAGAGGATCATGGTTCAAGGCCAGCCTGGGTAAGATCCATCTGGCCATGAAACTCTTATCTCCCACGAACCACCAAAAAGCTAGAAGTGGCTCTGTGGTTCAAGTGGTAGAGTGTCGCTACCGCCTCGACCAGCAAGGAAGACGCGACACCGAACTCTTCTCTCTGCAGTTTATTCAGGACCTTTAGCAATCTTCCGACCCCAACCCCGGGGAGAATCCCACACAGCCTTAAGTACCCACTGGGTAGCCAACCCTGATACGCCACGTGGGAACCACCAATAGGTTCAGGTGCGAGGAAGCAAGCCAGATTCTTTGCCTTAGCCATAAAAGGAGTTGTTTACCACAGAGAGCGCTCGCCATCGGGAAGGCGGAGGGCGGAAGCCAGCGCCATCTTCCAGGTGCGGCTGCGCGCAGCTCTCTACAGTTCCCCCTTTTTTGTTTAAAGTGAAAGACCCCCTCCTCAAACCACCAGGCCTCTAGCCCCTTTGCCAGGGAGCCGAGTTTCATGTCTAACCAAGCAATTTCTGGCTTCTGTAACATGCTTTGCTAAAAATTACCTTACCCCTTACTCTCCTAGTAATTAAGCAGTAACCTCACAAGTTAATCGATAAGCTCACATCTGCTGGCCGACTCTACAGCTGGTCTCCCCTGACCGAAACTATTCACAGGTGCTATCTCGGGTAAAGGTCATTTCCTCATACCAAGGGCCGGAGACGGCACGTACACCGGGGGACCCCCTCGAACAGTAATTGGCTAAAATATATGATTTGTTTTAAAAGGATTGGCTGCCTGCGTGCAGACCAGGTTGTAACACTTTAAAATTACTGGCTGAAAAAGCACGGGCACTCCTGTAACGGACAGAGGGGTCCCATAAAAAGACCACCCCTGGGACTGCTCGGGGTTCCCAGACACTGACCCGAACCTTGCGGATCTCGAGGTCACGTGCACCTGGGAACCTGGGCATGCCCAAATAAAATCCTCTTGCCTTTGCATCTGGTGTCGTCTGACTGGTGCTTGGGGCAGGGAGGCTCTGATTTGGGGAGACCCGAAGTCGGGGGTCTTTCATCTTGGGGGCTCGTCCGGGATAGCCCCCTGACCCACTCCAGCTCAGACCCACCAGGAGGTAAGCCGGCCGGCCTCTGTCTTTGTCTCTGTCTTTGTCTCTGTCTTTGTCTCTGTTTGTCTGGTGTTTTCCGCGCAGCGTTTGTACTATTACGCGTAATAGCTTTGTATTTGGGCAGCTTGAGAAGGAGCTGACGAGCTCAGACTTCTCCCCCGCCACCCTGGGGGACGCCTCAGGGATTAGAGGGGCCCGATTTTTCGGGGCCTGGAACGAATCCGCCGGATTCGTTCGTTTGGAGGGAGGACAGTTTGCTTCCCCGCTTGGAAATTTGAATTTGCTTTCGGTTTGTAGCCGGAGTCGCGCAGCGTTTGTCTATACCTGGGTAGTTTTTGTCTTCTTTTGTGTTTAGTGTCAGTCTAACTCTTATTCTTTTTAACATGGGGGCCAGGCGGTTGTTACTCCTCTATCTTTAACTCTTAACCACTGGAAAGAAGTTAAAGGGATTGCGCACAATCTCTCCGTAGAAGTAAGGAAAGGAAAATGGCAAACTCTCTGCTCTTCCGAGTGGCCAACCCTCAATGTGGGATGGCCGAAGGAGGGGACCTTCAATCGCCAAATTATTTCACAGGTCAAACAAAAGATATTTCTTCAGGGACCTCACGGACACCCGGACCAAGTCCCGTATATTATAACCTGGGAGTCCCTTGCTGATGACCCCCCTTCCTGGCTTGCTCTCCTCATACCTCGCCCTCTTCCTTCCCTTCCTTCTCCTACGCTTCCTCAGCCTCCTCAGTCCTCCGCGCCTTCCGCTCCCCCTCCTTCTACACCTCCTCTTCCCCCTGTACCTCAGCCCTCCGCACCTTCCGCTCCCCCTCCTTCCACACCTACCGTTTCCCTTTACCCCCTTCTGAAATCGGAACCTACAAAAGTACCGGAGAGGCCAGAACCGAAGCCAGTTCTGACCTCGGACGACTCCCCCTACCGGGGCCTTCCATTAGAGCCAAGAGGGCCAAGAGCAGAGCCGCAGCGGGCCACAGGGTCTCCCATTGCAGGTCGCCTCCGAGATAGGAGAGATCGAGGCCAGGAGGAAACAGCGGTGACACTGCCCCTGCGCCCTGCGGCGGGACCAGGACATCACCTGCAGTATTGGCCCTTCTCTGCGTCTGACTTGTATAATTGGAAAACACATAACCCCACTTTCTCTCAGGACCCGGTGGCCCTTACGGCCCTAATAGAATCCATTCTGACCACTCATCAGCCCACTTGGGATGATTGTCAGCAACTGTTACAGGTTCTCCTCACTTCAAAAGAAAGGCAAAAGGTGATCCTGGAGGCCAGAAAGAATGTGCCGGGAGACGACGGCTGCCCCACCCAACTTCCGAACATCATAGATGACGCCTTTCCCCTGACCCGCCCCATTGGGATTTTAACACGGCTGAAGGTAGGACCCACCTACGTCTTTACCGCCGGCTGCTCATAGCGGGTCTCCATAAGGCAGGGCAAAAGCCCACCAATTTGGCCCAGGTAAGGCAGGCAGTTCAAGGAGCGGAGGAAACCCCCACCGCTTTTCTAGAAAGGCTAAAGGAAGCTTACCGCAGGTACACTCCTTTCGATCCTGATAGTCAAGAACAGCGGGGAAATGTGTCCATGGCCTTTATCTGGCAGTCCGCCCCAGATATCAGGGCAAAGTTACAGAGGCTGGATAATTTGCAGGATTACTCCCTGCAGGATTTGTTAAAAGAGGCAGAAAAGATCTATAACAAGAGAGAGACCCTGGAGGAAAAGGAAGACAGATGTAGAAAGGAAAGCGAGGAACGAGAGGAAGAGAGGGATCGAAAAAGAAATAGAGAACTTAGTAAAATCCTGGCCACTGTAGTCTCAGGTAGACAAGGCGCAGGTCAGGCAGAGGAGAAGGGGAGGATGAGGCGGCCTTAAGTAAACCGCGACCAATGTGCTTATTGCAAGGAAACAGGACATTGGGTAAAAGACTGTCCGAAGAACCCAAAGAACCCCAGGCGAAGGACCACAGGTCCCCCTGCCCAACTCTTAGCCCTGGACGAAGACTAGGGAGGTCAGGGCCAGGAGCTCCCCCCTGAGCCCAAGGTAACTCTAACTGTGGGGGAGCGACCAGTAACCTTTCTCGTGGACACAGGAGCCCAGTACTCGGTCCTAACCAAAGATCAGGGCCCACTCAGTGGCCGAACTACTTGGGTACAAGGTGCAACTGGCAGCAAGCAATACCACTGGACCACAGACAGAAAAGTTCGTTTGGATACTGGTAAGGTCACCCATTCTTTTCTTCACATCCCTGACTGTCCCTACCCATTGCTAGGGAGGGATTTATTAACCAAACTAAAGGAAAAAGGGGCCGCCGTAACGGGACCGGCAGGCCGACCCCTGCATGTTTTAACTTTCCAATTAGAAGAGGAATATAGACTTTTTGAAAAACCAAAGAGTGTGCCCAAAGAAATGGGGGACTGGCTAAAAGCAATTCCAAATGCCTGGGCAGAAACAGGCGGAATAGGACTGGCCATACAACAACCCCCACTGGTGGTCCAGTTGAAAGCAACCGCCACGCCCATAAAAATTAAACAATACCCTATGTCAAAGGAGGCCTATGAGGGAATAAAACCCCATATTCGACGACTCCTGGATCAAGGCATACTTGCCCCTTGTCGTTCCCCCTGGAACACGCCTCTATTACCTGTTAAGAAGCCAGGCACCAATGATTACCGGCCAGTTCAGGACCTAAGAAAAGTAAATGAACGGGTAGAGGACATTCACCCGACAGTTCCTAACCCGTATAACCTGCTTAGTACCTTGCCTCCCACACACACCTGGTATACTGTTATAGACTTGAAAGATGCCTTCTTCTGCCTCCGGCTTAGTCCCCAGAGTCAGAGCTTATTTGCCTTTGAGTGGAGAGACCCCGAACAGGGCATCTCAGGACAACTCATGTGGACAAGATTGCCACAAGGATTCAAAAATAGCCTGACCCTGTTCGACGAAGCCCTCCACAAGGACTTGGCAGATTTTCGTCTTCAACATCCTTCTTTAATAATGCTTCAGTATGTAGATGATCTCCTCCTCGCAGCCACCACGAGAGAGGAGTGCTTGAGAGGTACTGAGGTACTGCTTAAAACCTTGGGGGAGCGTGGGTATCGGGCATCTGCTAAGAAGGCACAAATTTGCCAACAAACTGTGACCTATCTGGGGTATGAAATTCGAGGACAGCGCTGGTTGACCCCTGCCAGAAAAGAGGCTATATGTAGCATCCCGCCTCCCCAAAACTCAAGAGAAGTAAGGGAGTTTCTGGGCACAGCCGGCTTCTGTCGCCTGTGGATTCCTGGTTTTGCGGAGATGGCGGCCCCCTTGTACCCGCTCACTAAGCAGGGGGTTCCCTTTCAATGGAACAGCGAACAGCAACAGGCTTTTGACCAGATTAAAGGGGCCCTACTGGCCTCCCCTGCTTTGGGACTCCCGGACGTGACTAAGCCCTTTGAACTATTTGCTGATGAAAAACAGGGCTATGCAAAGGGAGTATTGACCCAGAAGCTGGGGCCCTGGAGGAGGCCAATTGCTTACCTCTCCAAAAAGCTAGATCCTGTGGCTGCAAGGTGGCCCCCTTGTCTACGAATGGTAGCCGCCATTGCAATGCTAGTCAAAGACGCCACCAAGTTAACCTGGGGACAGCCACTGACTCTACTGACTCCCCATGCCATTGAGACCATAGTGCGATAGCCTCCGGAGCGGTGGCTATCCAACGCGCGCTTGACTCACTACCAATCTCTCCTACTGGACTCTGAATGGATCCAGTATGGGCCACTGGTGACCCTCAACCCAGCCACCCTGCTGCCTCTCCCGGGAAAGATGCCTCTTCATGACTGTAGCCAGATCCTTGCCGAGGTACATGGGTCTCGACCAGACCTCCTGGACGTTCCCTTAGCGGATGCTGAGAAGACGTGGTTCACCGACGGCAGTAGTTACCTGGAAGGCGGAAAGAGACGGGCTGGAGCGGCCGTCACCACGGACTCGGAGGTAATATGGGCTAGCGCGCTCCCGGAGAGCACCTCTGCCCAAAGGGCTGAATTGATGGCTCTAACTAAGGTATTGCGTATGGCAGAAGGAAAGAGATTAAATGTGTACGCCGACAGCAGGTATGCATTCGCCACTGCTCATGTACACGGGGAGATTTATCGGCGTAGGGGCCTTCTAACCTCAGCAGGAAAAGAAATCAAAAATAAGGCTGAAATTTTAGAACTGCTCCAGGCCTTGTTTCTCCCAAGCAAGTTAAGCATTATACACTGTCCTGGGCATCAGAAGGGGAGCAGCCTGGTGGCAAGGGGCAACAGACTGGCAGATGAAGCTGCCCGGCAAGCAGCTCTGGGACCACAAATACTTCCCCTACGATCTGATGCTAAGGAAGCCACACAACCAAGCTGGGACTGGAACTACTCTGATGAGGACTTGGACTTAATCCAGAAATTGGGAGCTGACTTTGACCACACAACCCCAAAATGGTTGTATCAAAATAAATATGTCTACCCTATTAAAGAGACCCGAGAAATGTTTCAACATTTGCATAACTTGACCCACCTAAGTGCAAGAAAAATGAAAGAACTAATAACCAGGCAAGGATCCCTCGGGTATTTCCCCAAAAGAGACCAAATTCTCCAACAAATAGTGGACAAGTGCCCCACCTGTGCGCAGGTCAATGCAGGAAGAACCAGGCTTGATCCAGGGGTACGTGTACGAGGGCACAGCCCTGGCAATCAATGGGAAAGAGACTTCACTGAGGTTAAGCCCAGGATGTATGGCTACAAGTACCTGCTAGTTTTTGTAGATACTTTTTCAGGATGGGTAGAGGCCTTCCCCACCAAGACAGAGACTGCAACGGTGGTCACCAAGAAGCTACTGGAAGAAATCTTCCCCAGGTATGGACTTCCTAAAGCACTAGGGTCGGATAACGGGCCAGCCTTCACCTCCCAGGTAAGCCAGCAGGTGGCCAGGGTACTGGGGATAAATTGGAAATTGCATTGTGCATATAGACCCCAGAGTTCAGGACAGGTAGAAAGGATGAATAGAACAATCAAGGAGACTTTAACCAAATTGATGCTTGCAGCTGGCAATAAAGACTGGGTACAGCTCCTACCACTAGCATTGTATAGGGCCAGGAATACTCCTGGCCCCCATGGACTAACCCCGTTTGAAATCATGTTTGGGGGACCCCCCCCTGCAGTAACCTTTTATGACACTGACCAGGTTAAGACACCTTCTTTGCAAAGCCATTTACAAGCCCTACAATGGGTACAACAAGAGGTCTGGAGACCGCTTGCCCAGGCCTACAATCAGGAACTTAAAACCCCCTCACTGCCCCATTCCTTTCAGATTGGTGACTCAGTCTGGGTCCGCAGGCATCAGACCAAAAACCTGGAACCTCGCTGGAAAGGACCCTACACTGTACTTCTGACAACTCCCACCGCCCTCAAAGTAGACGGAATTGCCTCCTGGATCCATGCATCGCATGTCAAAAGAGCTCCTTTAATGGAATAGACGACTCCGCCCACCAAGAGCCTCCGCAATGGCGGGTCCAGCGTTCTCAAAACCCCCTAAAGATAAGACTCATTCGGGCCTAATTCCCTACTTCTGGTTTTTTCTGTTTTCTAAATTGTACTTAACCTCTTGCAACCCGCACCAGCCCGTACAACAGACGTGGCAAGTTATATCAGGTACTTCAGACATAATCTGGCAAATTACCTCTAGGAACCACCCTTGGGGTACTTGGTGGCCAGACCTCACCCCTGACTTTTGTCAATTGATAGCTGGTATAAAGTCGGGCCAGTGGGACATACCTGATGCAATGCATACCGACATCCCCCTAGAGGGATACAGTTGCCCTAGTACTTGGGACCTGAGTGCGGATGATCATTATGGCTGTGTTCACCCCAAAAGAGAAGGTACTTAGCAAGCCACGACTTCTATGTCTGCCCCCGGGACGGCAGGTCCCGGGCAACCGCCAATAGATGTGGAAATATAGGAGAGTACTATTGTGCCAAGTGGGGTTGTGAAACAACAGGAGATGCATATTGGCAGCCCAGCTCCTCCTGGGACCTAATTAGTGTAAAAAAGGGACGCCCTTGGGCTACTCGGTGTAATACCAATGCCACCTGCATGCCCCTAAAAATAACCTTCACAGATAAGGGAAAAGCCCAATCTCCAGCTGTATGGGTGGCAGGAAGACAGTGGGGGCTGAGATGGTACATAACTGGACCAGACTTGGGGGCAATATTCCAGATTAGGTTACGTAAAGAAATAGCCCCGATTCTACCCATCGGACCCAATCCGGTTCTAGCAGACCACAGGGCCCCCGCCGTTCTGCCGTCGGCCCCCAAACCCAAAACTAGAGACCCCGCTAGTTCTACCCTCTCCCCCATGTCCATTACTTCTCCTCCTTCTACCCCCTCAGCAGTCCCCGTCCCACTGGGGACAGGAGATAGGCTCATTATAGCGGCATAGGCCCCTTTAACCAGGTTAAACTATTCAGACCCAGACCGCACTGAAAACTGTTGACTTTGCTTAGCCCCCAGCCCACCGTACTACGAGGGCATCGCTGTGGTTGCAAATTTCTCCAACCACACCAGCCCTCCCACCACTTGTAACTCCCTTCCCAGCCACCAGCTGACCCTTTCAGAGGTATCAGGAGATGGAATATGCTTGGGCTACGTACCATCATCCCATAGAACCTTATGTAATCTAACTCAGGCAGTTACCATTGGCCCTTATTATTTGGTCCCCCTGGATGGATTCTATTGGGCTTGTAACACTGGAATTACCCCGTGTGTGTGTCAGCAGCCGTTTTTAACCAAACTAGGGATTATTGTGTACTAGTGCAAATTTGGCCTCGTATCACCTACCATCCCGATGAATTTGTCCTCCGGTATTTCGAGGACCGTTTATGCAAAAACAAAAGAGAACCTGTAACCCTCACATTAGCTGTTCTCTTGGGTTTTGGAGGCATATCGGCAGGAATCGCCACAGGAACGACAGCCCTGATGAAGGCAGATCAATATATGCTCCTCCAACAGGCTATGAATGAAGACCTAAAAACCCTAGAAGAGTCCGTCCGGGCGTTGACAGACTCCGTAAACTCCTTAGCTGAGGTAGTCCTCCAAAATCGGAGGGGGTTAGACTTACTTTTTCTAAAGGAAGGGGGCCTATGTGCAGCCTTAAAAGAAGAATGCTGTTTTTACGCTAAAAAAACTGGAGTAGTAATCCAGACCCTAGACAAACTCAAAGAGAGACTAGATAAGAGAAAGCGGGAATTTGAGTCCCAACAGAACTGGTATGAAGAATTATGGAACAGGTCTCCGTGGTTCACTACTCTATTATCCTCCTTGATGGGACTACTTATACTACTGGTGCTAATCCTTACCCTAGGCCCTTGCATTGTGAACCGCCTAATACAATTTGTAAAAGACCGCCTGTCGGTGGTACAGACCCTAGTTTTAACCCAACGTTATCAAGCCCTCAAGCAACAAGAAACTGAAGGAGACAACACCTGCCTCTAAGGTTAGAGGCACTAACAAAAGAAATGGGGGAATGAAAGACCCCCTCCTCAAACCACCAGGCCTCTAGCCCCTTTGCCAGGGAGCCGAGTTTCATGTCTAACCAAGCAATTTCTGGCTTCTGTAACATGCTTTGCTAAAAATTACCTTACCCCTTACTCTCCTAGTAATTAAGCAGTAACCTCACAAGTTAATCGATAAGCTGGCCGACTCTACAGCTTGTCTCCCCTGACCGAAACTATTCACAGGTGCTATCTCGGGTAAAGGTCATTTCCTCATACCAAGGGCCGGAGACGGCACGTACACCGGGGGACCCCCTCGAACAGTAATTGGCTAAAACATATGATTTGTTTTAAAAGGATTGGCTGCCTGCGTGCAGACCAGGTTGTAACACTTTAAAATTACTGGCTGAAAAAGCACGGGCACTCCTG
>NW_012267344.1:724174-755627 GCF_000151885.1 Dipodomys ordii | reverse complement strand
TACTCTTTTCTATTTTTAACTTCTTTGAGTGCAGTAGCTCATTGAGAGCCAAAAAAATTGGGTGCGAAGAAGAAGCGCCCATGTTTTAAAAATCTTAACCTGGTAAACAATCTTTTACTTTTACTTTTGGCTACTCTATTGACTAGCCCCGGGTTCTCGCTCTCTTTATCTACCGAGAAGAGCAAAAATCCCCCCCGCTCTTGTCGCGGATTCCCCTTTTACCTGGGAACTTACCCCCGCTCTTGTCGCGGATTCCCCTTTTACCTGGGAACTTACCGGTGCACCACCCTGACCGCAGAGAGTTCTGAGTCCTCGTTGGGGTTATAGCTGAGTCCCCGTACGGGCCACCACGTGTCGCTACCGCCTCGACCAGCAAGGAAGACGCGACACCGAACTCTTCTCTCTGCAGTTTATTCAGGACCTTTGAGCAATCTTCTAACCCCAACCCCGGGGAGAATTCCCCACAGCCTTAAGTACCCGCTGGGTAGCCAACCCTGATACGCCACGTGGGAACCACCAATAGGTTCAGGTGCGAGGAAGCAAGCCAGATTCTTTGCCTTAGCCATATAAGGAGTTGTTTACCACAGAGAGCGCTCGCCATCGGGAAGGCGGAGGGCGGAAGCCGGCGCCATCTTCCAGGTGCGGCTGCACGCAGCTCTCTACAGTAGAGCGCTAGCCTTGAGCAAAAAGAAGCTCAGGGACAGTGCCCGGGCCCTGAGTTCAAGCCCCACAACTGGCACCAAAGAGAAAATTAAACAAAAGGGAAAGAACATGAGGCATGGCATCTTGTCTCTTAGGTGATGCTCATACTCTCTGGGAATGGCCCACCAAAAGCTAGCATGCTGTGGATTCACAGATCTCAAACTCCTGAGTAGCCAGGACTACAGTGCCTGGCGTATTTGATTTTTTTCCCCTCATATTTTACTTTATTTTTGTCAGTCATGGGGCTTGACCTTAGGACCTAGGAGCTATCCCTGAGCTCTTTTGCTCAAGACTAGATACCACTTTGAGCCACAGCAACATTTTCGGTTATCTGGTGGTTCACTGGAGATAAGTGTCTCATGGACTTTCCTGCCTGGGCTGGCTTTGAACTGCAATCCTTAGATCTCAGCGTCTTGAGTAGCTAGAATGACAAGCGTGACCACCAGTGCCCACGCTACTTCATTCCCTCATTCCCCCAGTGTATATTTCAAATTACAAATATTTTTTTTTTTTTTGCCAGTCCTGGGCTTGAACTCAGGGCCTGGGCACTGTCCCTGAGCTTCTTTTGTTCAAGGCTAGTACTCTACCACTTGAGCCCAATGTCACTTCCAGCTTTTGCTGTATATGGGCTGCTGAAGAATGGAACCCAGGGCTTCATGCAGGCTAGATGAGCACTCTACCGTGGAGCCACCTTCCCAGCCCCCTTGTGATTTTTCTAAAACATGCCTCACACAGTTGAAGGGTTCAGATGTACTCGGGGCCTCCAGCCCTCACAGAGAGGTCTCTGTCATCTCCCGTCTTATTTCACAAGGGATGCCTACCATGCGTGTTTGTACCTTGCATGTGTCCTCAGGTACTAGGCCTTGGAGATGGGAGGGATTTTTTTTCCCACCAGGATGAGCTGGTCTGCCTTTCTCGCAGCTGCGCAGTAGAGTTCCTTTGTACTGATAACCAGTCACTTATCTCCAGCGATTCCATAGGGTGTTTGGGTTGGCTGCCAGCCAATCAGTTGCTGTGAAGACAAACCCATCCTTGGCACACAGACCATGCCTCCTTATACAGACTTTATGTGGGGCACAGGGGAAGGCCTTACTCAGTGAGAATTTGAGCCAAACGGCAAACACGGTTATGATCAATGGCAGATCTGACATCCTGTCAGTGCCCTGGCTCTCCCCAAGGAACACTGGTCATTAAACAAAACCAAAATGAGCCAGGAGCCAGTGGCTCTCACCTGTCATCCTAGATACTCAGGAGGCTGACATCTGAAGATCGCAGTTCAAAGCCAGCCTGGGCAGGAAAGTCCCCATGAGACTCTTATCTCTGATTAAGCACCAGAAAACTGGAAGTGCTGCTGTGGCTCAAGTGGTAGGGTGCCGTTCTTAAGCAAAAAAGCTAAAGACAGTGTGTAGGCCCCGAGTTCAAGACACAGCATGCACGCGTGCGCGCGCGCGCACACACACACGTGTTTCTGAGCTTGCTTCCCTTCCCTCCAGCTCCAATGAAACTCCTAGACCTCTGCAGAGCAGGTTCTTAACCTTGTGCTCATGGCTTTCCTCAGTCATCTGGTCCTCAGGGGTCATCTGTCATCAGTCTAGCCTGAGCCAAAGCACGTTCTGGTGACAGGCCAGTACTGAGAGCCCCCACAACTCTGGCTCACATAAAGCCCCCGGGCTTTATGCTGGGATAGAACTTTCTGCTTTCGATTCATGAAAGGGACCAGACAAGGGACCATCAGAAGACAGGAGGCTCTGAAAGCCCCTTCCTAGAACGTGGGTATGAAGGCTGAGTGTGATAGCTCATGCCTATAATCCCGGGGATTTGGGAGGCTGAGATGGGCGAATCATCAGGTGACTGGGCAAAGGGAGCACTCTGTCTCAAAGGCAAAATAAAACCAGGAGGAATGAAAGTAGAGCTCAAGTGGTAGAGAGCTTGCCTGGCCTGCCCGAGGCCCTGGGTTCAATCCCTAATGCCAAAAGAAAGGGAAGGTGGCATCGGTGGCTCATGCCTATAATCCCAGCTACTTGGGAGGCTGAGATCTGAGGCCCGCGGTTCCAAGCCAGCCTAGGCTAGGAAAAGTAAATGAGATGGATCTCCAATTAAGTACAGAAAAGGCTGGAAATGGGAGCTGTGGCTCCAGGTGGTAAGAGTCCTAGCCTTGAGCACCAAAGCTTAAGGAAAGCACTCAGGTCCTGAGTTCAAGCCCCAGGACCAGCACAAAACACTTCAACCAGAAAAGGCCAGCTAGGTTGCTCCGGGGTGGGCGAGTGAATGGCAAATGTTTGAATTGAGCCAGGCTAAGGTGGCAGGAAGGGAGGAAGGACTGGCACAGATGCCAGGCTCTCCTCCTGGGACCCCAATCAAGCTGGGAAAACATGGCTGTGGGGAATTCAAGTTCTGTTCCCATCCATTTCTGTCCCTCCTCCTCCAAATCAGAGAAGGCAGGCACAGGGCAGCCAGGGCGCTGGCAGGGGCCCAGGCGCCAGCACGGGGGCTACTCCCGGCGCCGAGCTTGTGGGCCTGCGTCGTAAAGATGGCCATCTGCTTGCTTTTGATGTGCTTGTTTGTGGCTGGGGAGGAGTCAGTAAATACGCACCCACTGAGCTGCGGGGCACCACATCTCTTCCTCGTGTCTCTCTCTGAACCTAGAGTTTTGGTGTGGCTTTTATCATGGATCAGACGCTCAGCGTTCCTAGAAAGGTAAACAATTTTATAGGAAAATTAGAAGAAGAAAAAAAAAAACATACTAGATTCCTGAAGTCTGTTCTTATTAAGTTGTTCCTCGTGCCCGCTCTGGGGCACACGAGGGTATCTGAATTGTCTCTTGCACACGATCCTCAGATGCTCACAATACGCACCCAGAAGCCTGCCCTGTGGATGGATTCCCCCCCCATCCTTCCTCCCCCCCCATCCTTCCCCCCCCCCCCCCAAAGTTGTAAAGTTCGTTTTTGGACATAATGACTTGTACATCTCATTGTTGCAATGGGTCCACCAGTATCCCTCCCCCCCCCCCATTTTGGTTTTGTTTTTTGGTCCTGTCCCGGGGCCTGAAATCTGGGCCTGGTCACTGTCCTTCAGCTCAAGGCTAGCCCTCTACCACTTGAGCCACAGCGCCACTTCCGTCTTTTTTCTTATGTGGTACTGAGGAATCGAACCCAGGGCCTCATGCATGCAATGCAAGTACTCTACCACTGAGCCACCTTCCCAGCCCCCCCCCCCCATTTTGAACAGTCACTGATTTAAAAGTCATCTCTCTCATGCCGCATTTCTCAGGTGGTTTTGTTTTGCTTTGTTTTTGCTGCTCCTGGGGTTTGAATTCTGGGCCTGGGTGCTGGGAGCTTTTGTGCTCCAGGCGAGTGCTCTACCACAGTTGAGCCACAGTGCCACTTCTGCTTTTCTGGTGGTTCACTGGAGAGAAGAGTCTCACGGCCTTTCCTGCCTGGGCTGGCTTTGAACTGTGATCCTCAGCTCTCAGCCTCCTGAGTAGCCACCAACACCTGGTGGCCCGGAGGTTTAGGAGAGCTGTAGGCATGCTCTCTCGGATCCGAGCTAGCTCAGCCCTTAGGAGCAGTGGAATGGAAATGGGGGGAGTCTGGGCCCCCTCAGCCCTTGCTCTAGAGGCTTTTATACTACTTGTAGACTTTAGAGTAAACCACCCTCTGACCCAGTTTTAGCCCTGGCATTAATCCCACCATCACCCCCACGTGACCTGCCACAATTCCCTTCTCCACACTGGACCCCGCCATTCCTTATCTAGGCTCGAAGAACCTGGAGCAGAGCTGATCTCCCACGAACCACCAGAAAACCGGAAGTGGCGCTGTGGCTCAAGTTACGGTAGAGTGCTAGCCTTGAGCTGAAGAGCTGAGGGACAGCACCCAGGCCCAGAGTTCAGACCTCACAACCAGATATATATATATATATATATATACACACACACACACACACACATATATATATATACATACACACACACATATATACACACACACATATACTTGACAGTCCTGGGACTCCAAGTTGGGGCCTAGATGCTGTCCTGAGCTTTTGTGCTCGAGACTAGTGCTCCACCACTTGAAACACAGCTCTACTTCTGGCTTTTTTGGAGGCTCATTGGAGATGGAAGTCTCACAGACTTCACTGCCTGCGTTGTTTTCGAACCATGATCCTCAGATCTCAGCCTTCTAGGATGACAAGTGAGAGCTACCAATGCCCAGCTTTTTTTTTTTGCCAGTCCTGGGGCTTGAACTCATGGCCTGAGCACTGTCCCTGAGGTTATTTTGCTCAAGGCTAGCACTCTACCACTTGAGCCACAGCGCCGCTTCGGCTTTTTCTGTGTATGTGGTACTGAAGAACTGAACCCAGGGCTTCATTGCATGCTAGGCGAGCACTCTACCACTGAGCCACCTGCCCAGCCTTGATATTCTTTACTAAGTGGTGTCTCAAGTATTTGAATGAATGGAATCACATGGAGGCCACATGGCCTCTGGAAGGAACATGGCGAATGCTCCCTGCCTGAGATAATGCAGCGCATCCTGAGCTGCTTCCTGGGGGTCGGAGCGGGGGAGTCATCTTCCCCTTGGGAAAGCACCTTCTATCGCTATCTTGTGCTCTTCCTGGAAGCTTTATCTGTTGATTCAAGTCAGAGCATCTTAAATCAACACTGGCTCTTTCTGTATCAGCAGGTGTTTGGATGGGAGGCCAGGTTCCCTGAAGACCAAGGCTGGCTCCAAGATGGCCTTCTTCCTTCCAGCTCTCCCCAGACTTCCCTCCCCAGGGAAGTCCTATCACTGATTTTTTTTTTTCCTGGTCCGTCATGGGGCTTGAACTTGGGGGTCTGGACACTGTCCCTGAGCCTTTTCACTTAAGGTTAATGCTCTCCCACTTTGAGCCACAGCTCCACTTCTGGTTTTCTGGTGGTTCCGTGGAGCTAAAAAGTCTCAGGGACTTTCCTGCCTGAGCTGGCTTTGAACCGCCATCCTTGAGATCTCGGCTTCCTGAGGGGTAGATTGGCAGGTTGCATCACCTGGTGCCCTGCTGGTACCACTGATTAGTTCAGCTCTTTCACTGGTGCTCGTGGCTTGGGGGCGTGGCTTGCGGGGGAACAGCCCCCTAGCGGGAGCCTTGCTCTCCCTGAGTGGTCAGAATGACGAGGCGAGACTACACACAGGTGGCTGATGCCGAGAGCCACGACAGCTCTCATGCTCTAGCAGTGCACCATGGCTTCCTGCGGGCTTGGCGGTGCTCTGCGGAGGCAGAACGGGTTGAGACGGTCAAAGCACTAAAGTCCTCATTAGCTGGGTGACCCCGGGCGAATGACACCCTCCACCCATCTCTGAGGATAAGAACAGAAATACCCTTGCTCTGGGGTGGCTGGCAAGCTGTCCCCCAGCAAGGTGGATCAATGGAAACCATATCTTAGTCTGGGTCTCCATGAAACTAAGAAGTTTTAGTGTTTTTTTTTGGTCGGTTACAGAGCTTGAACTCAGGGCCTGGGCAGTCCCTGAGCTTCTTTTGCTCAAATGTTAACACTCTACCACTTGAGCCACAGATTCACTTCAGGCTTTTTCTGTGTATGTGGTGCTGAGGAATCGAACCAGGGCTTCATGCCTGCTAGGCAAGCGCTCTACCACTGAGGCACCTTCCCAGGCTGAGATGAAGGTTTTGAATGCCGTTTTCTGTCCATGTCTCCTGATGAGATGTCATATGAAAGATGGGGTGCGTTCTGGGCCACCTCCTTTTCCAAGGAAGGAAAATGATCAGGGGCTCTAATGGAAGGCCATACTGTCCTCCTTGATTGACCCAGTTTTCATGCTTCCCAGGGCCCTGGCCTGGGCACTGTACACAATGCCACCTGCTCTGCTCCACAGATTTCAGCTCACACTGGTGGCTCCAAAAAGTAGAATTAAGATTCTATAGCTTTAACTGAAAACACAACTAAACAAAACAACACAACATTTATTAACTCGTTTCCGTTCTCTGGCTCCCGTAGCCAGGCATGCAGCGGGCTGGAGCCCCGCAGCATGGCGCCATGCAGAAGGCCCCGGCAGGGCGCAGAGAGGCCTTGATCAGGACAGACAGCATGGTTTTAGGAACTGTGTCGCACACAAAGCTGAGCCACCCAGGATCTCAGCTTGTGCCAGGGCTCCAAGGCTTTTTGTCTTGTTTTGTTTTTGGTCAGTAGTGGGGCTTGAACTTACGGCCTAAGTGCTGTCCTTGAGCTTTTGCGTTCAAGGCTAGCGCTCGACCATTTCTGGTTTTCTGATGGTTCACTGGTGAGAAAGAGTCTCACCAACTTTCTTGCCCGGAGTTGCCTTTGAACCGCGACTCTCAGATCTCAGCCTCCTGAGGGACTACGATGACAGGCGTGAGCCACACAGACGCACAGCTGGTCTGAGGTTGTTTTGGCAGTGGGCAAAGAATCAAAGCACTCTCCACATGTTGGGTGGAGGGCAGAGGCCAGCATGACAGTACCACCCTCAAGGCTGTGCGGCCAGAGGCCTGATCTCTTGGGATCGGGGCTGGCCTGTTGGCCTGGCTGCTCCAGCATCTCCCTGTGGCCACCGACTGGAGGGCTGGGTGTCCAGGCCACTCTGGAAGTGGTGGCGAACACCAACCCAAGGCCGCAGAGCCCTGGTCACCTTTCACGAGTCCTTCCAGCCAGGAGGTTACTGTTGCTTGTGTGGGAGGGCCTTCCAGGTGGGCGGGAGCTTCCGGTGGACCAGGGTGAGTCCACAGAGAATGAGGAACACACCTCCCCACCACAAGACCTCCTGGCACTCTCCATACAGCACGTAGCCCAGGAAAGCCTGTGGGCAGAGAGAGCAGGGAGGGCCTTAGCCTTTGAGGAAGTCCAGTGGCAGCCCAGCAGGTGTTTCCCAGGAAACACTGGGCTCCTAAGAGATTTCTGACCCTAGTTAGGCAATTGCGGCCTTCTATGCTCTTCAGGACTGACCGCTCAACTCTCTCTTGAGGACCGACTACTGGGGCGTTGATGTTCCACACTGGGAGCCAGCTACGCTGCCTGGAGGGTCAGCAAGTACACAGGCTTTTTGCGTGTGTACCCATCCTAGGGCTTGAACTCGGCCTGCGCGCTCCCCCCTTAACTTTTTCACATTGCGCCTGGTTCTCTTACCCCTGGAGCCACACCGCCACTTCTAGCCTTTTCGCAGTTAATCTGCAGGTAAGGGTCTCAAGGATGTTCCGGCTTTGGATGACTTTGAACGGGGACTCTCAGATCTCAATGTCGTTTGTAGCTATGGTAACAGGCGTGAGGCACCAGCACCTGGCTTATTATACATAGACTTTTGACAGTCAGGTTTCACTCGTATAACTTCGTAAAAATTCTATGTTGTTTTTGTTGTTGGTTGTGGGGCTCAGAACCTGAGCTTTTCTTTTCTTCTTTTTTGCCAGTCCTAAGGCTTGAACTCAGGGCCTGGGTGCTGTCCCTGAGCTTTTTTTGTTCAAGGCTAGCACTCTACCGCTTGGGCCACAGTGCCACTTCCAGCTTTTTCTGTGTATGTGGTACTAAAGAATCGAACCTAGGGTTTCATGCATGCTAGGCAAGCACTCTATCACTGAGCCACATTCCCAGCCCTTGGAGCTTTTTGTTATTCTTGTTGGTTGTGAGGCTTGAACTCAGGGCCTGGGCGCTGTCCCTGAGGTCTTTTGCTCAAGGCTAGCACTCTAGCACAAGGCTAGCACTTTTGAGCCCCACTTATGGTTTTTGAGTTGTTAATTGGAGATAAAGAGTTTCACAGGGTCCTTCCTTCCCTGGCTGGCTTCGAATCACAATCCTCAGATCTCAGCCTCCTGTGTAGTTAGGATTACAGGTGTGAGCCACCGAGGCCCCGCAGGACCTTTCTGAGCTTTTTTGCTCAAGGCTAGTGCTCTTAACACTTTGAACCACAGGTCTACTTTTGGTTTTGGGGGTGGTTCATTGGAGATAGGAGTGTCTTATAGACTTTCCTGGCCTGGCTGGCTTCAAGACCACAATCCTCAGATCTCAGCCTCCTGAGTCACTAGGATGACAGGCGTGAGCCACCACAGCCCAAGCCAAGACTTCTCTGTGAAACTGCTCCACATCCAACCTCTACTTCCTTTCCTGTGCTTTCTCTTGTCTGGGAAAGGAGCAGGGTCCCCCCAAGGACAATCCACTTAGAACCTAGGCTTCGGACAAGGGTACCATGCCCTTGGGGGTACTCACCGAGCTGAGGATGTTAGAAAAAGTCACAGTAACAGAGGCAATGGCTGAAGACATGGAGAAACTGAGGCCCCGGCTAAAGAAGGTCCACATCAGAGAGTTGGTACTCGCCATGGTGATAATACCTAAGACGCACAGTCCCATGTTCACCTGCAAGAGAAGTGTTACTGCGGTCATGGCCAGGCCAGAGCTGCTGTGGTCAGATGTCTACTGAGCCCCAACCCCTGTCCCAGTACACAGCTTCCTGAGCCCTTAGTGGGCAGCAGAGCCAACTCAGGGAAAAACCTTTGCTGCCCATGTGAGTGACCTTAGTAGCAAAATGGTCATCCACATGGAGTCTTTTAGTTGTTGGTGGTCATAGGGCTTGAACTCGAGGGCTGGGTACTATCCTGGAGTTTCTTTTGTGTAAGGCTAGTGCTTTACCACTTGAGCCACAGCCCCATTCCCAGCTTTTTCTGAGTATTTTATTGGAGATAAAAAGTCTCATGGAGGGCTGGGAAGGTGGCTTCATGGTAGAGTGCTTGCCTTGCATGCCTAAGGCCCTGAGTTCAATTCCTCAGTACCACATACACAGAAAAAGCTGGAAGTGGCACCGTGGCTCAAATGGTAGAGTGCTAGCCTTGAGCAAAAGCTTAGGGACAGTACCCAGGCCCTCAGTTCAAGACCCAGGATTGGCACCAAAAAAAAAAAAGGTCTGGACTTTAATGCTAAAGCTGGCTTCAAACCATGATCCTCAGACTTCTAAGTAGCCAGGATGACAGGCATGAGCCCCCAGTACCTGGCTTTCCCTGAGCTCTTTTTGCTCAAGGCTACCATTCTACCACATTTAGCCACAATGTCATTCCAAGTTTCTGATGGTTAAGTGGAGATAAAGAATCTCAGGGACTTTCCTTCCCAGACTTGTTCTGACCCACAATCTTCAGATCTCAGCCTCCTTGGTACTTAGGATGATAAGCATGAGCCACCAGTGGCCAGTCCAGACCTAGTCGTTTCTGCTAAACAGTGGAATCCTTTACTGATCCCACAAGAACCAGGTCTGGACGCTAAGACCCAGACAGCTGGGCTGCAACTATTTGATATGTGTATGAGAGGGTCAAGGAAGGGTCTTTCCTTCCTGGGGTCAGGTCAAGCATAAATGAGCCATCTGTGCCTCATGCCTAACTCTCTGCACTCAGGTGAGCTGCTCTGAGCATTCTTGAGTTTTTCCTCTGTGCTGGAATTTGTGCCAAATGTTTTCAAGACATTCTTGTTGACTCCTTGATTTCATTTTACAGAGGTACTATAGAACTTACCTAGAACTGGGGAAAGCAGACAAGATTCAAACTCAGGCAAATGTTCTCCGTGCTCTGTTTGGCACAGACAAAAACCCTGTCTGTCTAGGGCTATCTGGGCTGTTCTGGCATTGCTTAGAAAACTTGCAGGTCCTATCTATTTTGGTACTGGTCCTCAGGCTAGAACCCAGGGCCTAGGTGTGTCCGAGGGTCCCCCCCCCCCTTTGCTTTTTCTTAAGACTAGACAGTGTAGTGGAGCTGTGGCTCAAAGTCAAAGTGGAGAGCTGTAGAGCCAAAGAGCTCAGGGACAGTGCCCAGGCCGAGTTCAAGCTCACAGAAAAAAAAAATGGAGGAGGAGAGGGGAAAGGGAAATCTAAAAAGGGAGAGGGGAGAAGAGGAAGACTAGCATTCTACCATAGGAGCCACAGCTCTACTTTCCGGGTTTTTAGTGCTTAGTTGGGAATAGTCTCACAGACTTTACTGCCCAGGCTGGCTTTTAATCATAATCTTAGCTCCTTGAGTAGCTAGCATTACAGGTATGAGGCACTGGTGCCAGCAGCCCACTATTTGTTTTAAAACTATTTTTATCTTTTGCCAGTCCTGGGGCTTGAACTCAGGGCCTAGGCACTGTCCCTGAACTGCTTTTGCTCAAAGCTAGTGCTCTACCACTTGAGTCACAGCACCACTTCCAGCCTTGTCTGTTTATGTGGTACTGAGGAATTGAACCCAGGGCTTCAATGCATGCTAGGCAAGAACTCTACCACTAAGCCACATTCTCAGCCCTTAAAACTATTTATTTTTAATGAAAGAGAAAACCTTTAGCAAGGAAGCTTTCACACACAGGTTATGTGGATCTGTTTGGTACAAGTGAATAAACACAGACAAAACAACTTTCTTCAAGGATGGGCCCATATATTGTTCTATTCGTTTTCCCAAAAGCTGAATTTCTAGCATGTTTTGGGAAGGGGCAACCAATGGACTAGTGGCAGCCTGATCTTCTGGTTATGAAGACAAGACCAAAATAAGAGTGGGGTGGGAGGAAAAAAAAAAATCAGACAACAGTGCTTCATGCCTGTAATCCTGGCTACTCAGGAGGCTGAGATGACAGTTTGAAGTCAGCCTGGGCAAGAAAGGCTGTCGAGACTCTTACCTGCAATGGACCAGCAAAAAAAAAAAAAAAAAAAAAAAACCCTGCAAGTGGAGCTGTGGCTTAAGTGGTAGAAACACCAACCAGCCTTCAGCGGAAAGAGCTAAAGGGACAAGTGTCTAGGCCCCAAGTTCACACACACAAAAACGAACTCTTTTTTTTTTTTTTTGGCCAATCATGGGGCCTGGACTCCGGGCCTGGGCACTGTCCCTCAGCTCTTCAGCTCAAAGCCAGTGCTCTACCACTTGAGCCACAGCGCCACGTCTGGCTTTTTCTGCTTATGTGCTGCTGGAGGAATTGAACCCAGAGCCTCATACATGCAAGGCAAGCACTCTACCACTGAGCCATCTTTCCAGCCCAAACGGACTCTTTTTTTTAAAAAAGACAATACAAAACCCTTTATGATCCAATGATTTTTTTTTGTTTTGTTTAACCTAAGAACAGAATACTAACTTCAACCTTGGGAAGGGCTGAAATTTAAATAACCAGTCATTCCTCATCCAGCTCAGGGCCTACCTGCACCGAATGAATCCTCCCTCCTGCCTCCAACTAAGCCGAGGCCCATCTAGTACCCCCCTGAATTGGGTAGAGCAGGGAGATAAGCCGCCCAGGGGCCTGTGACCACAACGATGTTTTTTTCAATCTTGCCGATACTTGGGGGGGTAATCCCCAAATGCTCAATTTTCCTGGCTGAGCAGGTAGACTGGCCAGCGGGAGCAAGGAAGGATGGAAGGGGAATGGAGGACTAACAACTAAGACGGGCAACAGGTTTCTCACCTTCAAGAGTCAACATGCCGAGGAAAGCCGAGCACAGTGGGGGGGGGGCAATAAATGTCAGATGGGAGATGGAGCTGCTCCCCGCCCGAGGGAAGGGAGGAGGAGGAGGAGGAGGCCTCAGTCCCCGGCGTCTCCCGCCGCACACATCGGACGAGGGGGCCGGGGTGGGTGTGGGGGTGATGGCGAAGTCGGGGTGCGGGAGGCTTCCCCCAGCCCGCCCAGCTCCGCGCGCGCCGCCCCCGGGCCCCGCAGCGCCCTCCGCCGCCCGCCCCGCCCGCAGCAGCGGCGCCCCGGGCTGCACCTCGCGGCCGAAGGCCAGCTTGGCGGAGGCGGCGGCCAGGGCCCCGAACGCGCCGGCGCACAGGCAGTTGAACACGCCCCAGAAGCGGCGCCTCATCGCGCCGGCCTGGAGGTGATGGGGAAATTCGGCCGGTGTGTCGGGGTAAGCGGTGGCCGACACAGGGCCAGGGCCAGGGCCAGGGCCAGGGCCAGGGCCCGCGCCGCGCGAGGACAGCGTCCTCGCCGCCATGACGCCCACAGCGTTCTAGCCGCCAGCTGGACTCCGCGCACTGCGCATGACGCGCCGGGCGCAGAGCTGACGTAAGGGAAAGCCACCACTCAGAGCGCTGGGAGGCGGAGCCAGCAACGAGCATGCGCAGGGCGTTCGGGGATAGAGACCGAAGCCCCGCTGGGTGGTTCGTTTTGAATCCCAGGGGCGGGGCCTAAGCCTCCCAGGGCGGGGCTAAGCGGACAGAGGGCGGGGCCAATCTCGGGCCGGCGCGAAGGATGGCGGGAAAAATGAAGACTGAAGCTCTTGCAGTCTGCGCTGGTCAGGTGCCGGATGGTTGTTGATTGGGAGAAGGTGGCTTCCACGTTGGCCATTGTGAGAAAAGGGTCTTTTCTATCTAAGTAGATTACTTCTTTTTTTTGTTGCCAATGTTGAGAGAATTGTTTTTCTAAAAGGGTTCTGCTTTGGCCTGGTGGTTTGACCTTTTTTTTTTGGCTTGTCCTGGGGCTTGAACTCAGGGCCTGGGCTCTGTCCCTGAGCCTCCTTTGTGTTCAAGGCTAGGGCTGTACCACTTGAGCCACAGCACCACTTCCGGCTTCTTCTGAGAAGTTTATTGGCAATAAGAATCTCCGGCTTTTCCTGCCCCAGGCTGGCTTTGAACAGTGATCCTCAGATCTCAGCCTCCTGAGTAGCTAGGATGACAGACATGAGCCACAAGGTGCCTGGCTTGGACCTTATTAATCCCATTTTGGTTACATACATCTCTTTCCTTTTTTCTTTCTTCCTTCCTTTTTTGCCAGTCCTGGGACTTGAACTCAGGGCCCTGGGCCCTGTCCCTGAACTTCTTTTGCTCAAGGCTAGCTAGCATTCTATCACTTGAACCCCCACATCACTTCTGTGTATGTGGTACCAAGGAATTGAACCCAAGGCTTCATGCATGCTAAGCAAGCACTGTACCTCTAAACCACATTCTCAGCCCCATATATCTCTTTCTTGAGCACTTTAACAAAGACAGCCGGTTAGAAGGTCCTTGAATTTTAATCCCATCCTGTTTTGCAGATTGTGAACCTGACCTAAGCCAATGGGAGGGCCAGGGCCTGTTGGGTTAGAGATTAAAAAAGGGAGCAACCTGCCTGTTCTGTGTGCCTGCTTGCTAGATTTTTGGACACTAGGGCACCATTCTGTAGAAATAAACTTTGTCAGTGGGGTGCTGGGGCCTCATACCTCTCATCCTAGCTACTCAGGCTGAGATCTGAGGATTGTGATTCAAACCCAGCCTGGGAAGGAAAGCCTTCTATCTCCAATATACTCAGAGACTCTATCTCCAATATACTCAGAAAAAGCCAGAAGTGGCACGGTGGTTCAAGTGGTAGAGTCCTAGCCTTGGACACAAAGAGACTCAGAGATAGCACCCAAGCCAAGTTCAAGCCCAGGACAAAAACTCTGCCTTGCCGAGTTCCTTTTGAGTTAGTGTCTTTATCCCTACATGACACCCCAACATCTTGAGAAAACTTTTTTCTAACATCACTTAATAATGTGGTCCCAGTGTCACCCCGTAAAAGCTTGCTAGAATTGCCCAATCCTGGCTGTGCAGACTCAGATACTCTTAATAGCCATCCATCTCTCTCTCCAGTGTGTGCCTAGTAAAATGGAGGGTGGAGGGGTGCTTCAGCTCCAGGTACTGCACAACTCCTGACAGATCTATAGCTGTAATCAAAACTGTTACTTTAGTTAGTGTCTGGGGTAGATTCTCTTGCTTGTTTGGCTGGGTGAGCTACCCTTTGGGCCATGCCTCCAACCCTGCATTTTTTTGCTGGTTATTTTGGGGAATGAGTCTTAAAGACTTTTCAGTCTGTAATGGCTTGCCTCAGACCAATATTGTTCAGATCTCAGCCTTATGAGTAGCTAAGGATGACAGGCCTGAGCAACTGCATTTCTCAAAGGCTTCCTGAAGTGCCAGGGATTCTGGTCAAAGTACTCCACTTTCCTCCTTGCTCTAAAGCATCTTGCTGTATACTTGACTCCACAAGGCTGTCAGAGCCGGAGCCTTATGTCTTTGCTTCTTCTGTGCCTGCCATTACTGAATATTGTGACTGGCTCATGCCCTGGCTACATTTAATTGAACAGACTATGGTTTGATTATAATCCTTCAGCTGGACTTGGTGAGGTAGGCCTGAAATCCCACCACTTGGGAGGCTGAGGGAGAAGGGTCACGAGTTTGAGATACATTGAGCTATATATATTAAAAAAAAAAAATCAAGGCTCTGTCTCTAGGTACTGCTTGCGTGTATGTGCATGCCCATAAACAGACACAGACACACATACACAAGCAACCAAAATTCCAATCAGTGCAAGAATGAGCTGACTGAACTAGCACAGAATGGAAGGGAAGAGATATCTCACCCCACATTTATTGGGAAAAATAAACTTCAACGATGGCTTAAGATATTTTTGCTTCAGCAGCACATTTACTAATAAGCAAAAGAACAATGTGTATCACGCAAAAGAACAATGTGGATCACTTTGTTAGAGTGTTTTGTTGTAAACAAATTTATTCAAAACATGGGCCACATCATAGAAAATGCTCATAATACAAAAATAATCTATATTAACAAAAATTATCTACAAAATCAAGGGATCAAGCTCACTTCAAATTTTAGCACCACCATATACTACTGTTAGAGCTAACACAGAATCAGGTACATGCTTTATTTCAAACAGGACAAAGTGCTTTCCCGTATTTACAGGAAATGGGCTGGTCTGTTGCAGAGTGCTCATTAGAAGTCAAGGGTCATCCACGACCACCATGCACACATTTTGTAAAGAAGGGCCTTAATTGAGCTCTACTCTGTGGGTAAGAGTAGTTCTTACTTTTAAAGAGAAAGAAAACAAAATTTGGGACAATCATTTCCAGGTCCTGTTGCTCAGTCTCCTGAGTGCCTTTTACTTTCTCTGCTACATCAACTCTTTACAACTGTGAAAAAACAAAAAAAAATTCTCCGAACAAGGTGATGCTTCAGGAGTTGGCCATGATCGTTATAATTCCTTTTTTTTCTTTTCTTTTAAAAATACATTTTCAACACGCAACTTTTCTGTCTCCTGTAAGTAATTTTAAAAAAGAAAGGAGGAAAGGAGAGGGGGAAGGAAAAAAAAAATCAAAGCTCTAAGTTCTTATAGAGAATACTATTCTTCTTGACATTAATTATGTGTCAAAATGCAAATACTAAATTTGTTAATTAACATAAGACAATCTGGCATCTAGGAATAAGAGATATAGTTCAATGTGCATGCTAGTCACCCAAGCCACACCCCCAGCCTAGACCTAGACCTTGGGTTTTGATACCTAGCATTTCATGGGAAAAAAAAAAAATCTTTGAGAATTTAACTGTATAACATTAGAATAGCAGTGACTAACATTTTTAAAAAATCAAGACATTCTTTGAAATTCTTGAAAGCTAAAGTAAGAGTTAACTGATTTAATTATCACTTTTTGTTTTTTTTTCACTATAAAGGCAGGATATTGTTTTGTAGCCCAAGCTAGCTTGGAACTTTCAATCTTCCAGTCTCAGCCTCCCAAGTGCTGGGATTACGGGTGTGTGACACTATGCCCAGCTTAAACATTAAGTTTTTTTGATTGATTGAGGGAGTAGGGTCTCAACTCAGGGACCTGTGTTTAATAGGCAAGCCCTCTAACCACTGGACTCATATCCCCAGCCCTAACTCTATTTTTGACGAAACGATCACTTTGAAAAGAGTGGTAAAAAATTGAGAATGTTTTCAGAGTTTACCTCAGCAAGCCTGACATTTTCTTTCTTCAGCCGCACTACATACTGAATCTTCTGATGTAGGTTTTGGTGACCGACCAATTTCCCGTTTTCTTCTGAGAGATAGTTGACTTGCTTCCGCAACAGTTCTATCTCCTTCAGGGAAATCAATCCAAGAAAGGGAAAATGAGAAACTGGACATAATTGTCTTTTCTTTTTCTGCTGGTAGTGGAAGGCCTGGGTACTGTCCCTTAGCTTTTTCACAAGAGTGGTGCTCAACTTCTTGGTTCACACCTCTGCTTCTGGCTTTTTGGTGGTTAATTGGAGATGAGTCTCAGATTTTCCTGCCTGAGCTGGCTTTGAACCTCAATCCTCAGCAGCCTCCTGAATAGCTAAGATAACAGGCATGAGGCACCAAGCCCAGCCAAAATTTTTCTTTAAAAAATTTTTTTAATTATTATTTTTTTATTGTGAAAATACTGTACAGAGGGGTTACAATTACATGGGCAAGATAATGAGTACATTTCTTATCAAGCATTGTAGCCTCCTCCTTTGTTTCCCCTTCCTATCCTCCCCCCACCCTCCCCAACCCAATCCTCCTCCGTGGCCCCCCCCCTCACCAAAGTTGTATAGGGAAGGGAAAAAACAAATCGTTTAAATAGGGATACAGGTGGACCCATCGCAACAATGAGATGTACAAGTTGTTATGTTCTTGATCAGTTGTATTTATTTAAATATGCAAAAGTACTGTGGAACACGAACACACCTGTAATGTTCTGTCTCTCTCTTCATACATCTCTTCCAGTTTTGATCTCAGTTGTTCCTTTTCCTGGAATGCTTTAGACTCCAAAGTTCTGGTCCGCTCAACTTCCTCACTCATCCGAAGACATTCCATCTCCTTGCTGTGCAGGGCATTTTGGATTTCTTCTAGACTGTAAGTATAAACATCACTTCTCGGTATTCCAAGGAACAGAATGACAAGACGTCACTCAAGTTAAATCTCTCCAGCTTAGACTTCTGATTTGAAAAAGTATCAGTAATCTTCAGCTCTCCTGTAAAGTTGCCAAAGAAGATACCTAGGATTTTGGGTGTAGCTCAGTACTGGGGTGCTGGCATGCGTAAGGCACTGGCTTCTGTCCCCAGCACTGGGGAAAAATTGCCCAACAGGAACAGTGCGTGTGGAATGGGATATTGTCTACTGCAATGAAATAATACACAAAACTTAATGCACCAGTTCCACTTTTGGCTCTGTGTTGGTTAATTGGAAATAAGAGTTTTGGGGAGTTTTCTCCCCAGGAAGGGTTTGAACCACAGTTCTCAGATCTCAGCCTCCTGAATGAGGTATCAGCCACTAATAAATGCCTTACACATACACTTTTTTTTTTGGGGGGGGGTGCGGGGAGAAGAGGGGAGGGTCGTGGGCTTGAACTCTGGGCCTCAGTGCTGTCCCTGAGCTCTTCAGCAAAGGCTAGCACTCTACCATTTGAGACACAGCACTATTTCCACTTTTCTGGTTGTTATTTGGAGGTAAGAGTTTCACAGACTTTCCTGCCTGGGCTAGCTTTCAACTGCGATCCTCAGATCTCAGCCTCCTGAGTAACTAGGATTACAGGCATGACCACAGTGCCCAGCCGTATGTACTTATTTCTTTAGGATATTTTTATGGCACCTTTACACTAAAGGATTCCCTTGAACAAGTGGCATCAGGAAAATAATTTTGTAAACATTAATTATGTTCACATATACACAGAAGGAAAGAAATGACATACCTCGTGGATGTATTTCCCATTAGGAAAGAATAAAGACATTATTATCAAGAATGTGGACTACAAAATAACACACTTACTTTTTTTTCATTTTCAGCATTTCTTCAAAAATTTTACTCTATAAATAAGAAAATTTGAAAAATTTAAAACAACATTAAAAAGATGGTTGAATTGGGGGTCTTGAATTTTTATTTTGTTTTGCTTTTTGAGATAGGCTTCAACTATACAGCCTAGGCTAGCCTCATATTCAAGCTTCTTCTGCCTGCTGGGATTACAGGCATGTAACACTATGCTGGCTTATTCTTTCATGAAGCCTACTCTTCTTGTTAATAAAACCAGTGTCCTTTTCTATAATCCCAGCTAGACCCATACAAAGGTGCCAATACACAAGCTTCCAGGTGCTATGATCCAATTAGTCTCCCTGCTTGTTCTACATGTCGCAGTATCTGTGGGCATCCCGAAGAAGCATGAAGACACACACCTCTTCCTTCTTTTTTTTTTTGGGTCTGGTCGTGGGGCCTGAACTCTGGGCCTGGGCGCTGTCCCTCAGCTCTTCAGCTCAAGGCTAGCACTCTACCACTTGAGCCACAGCACCACTTCCGGCTTTTTCTTTTTGCTTATGTGGTGCTGAGGAATTGAACCCAGGGCCTCATGCATGCAAGGCAAGCGCTCTACCACTGAGCCACCTTCCCAGCCCCTCCTCTTCCTTCTTAGCCATGTGTAAATACTACAGGTACATATCAGGCTAAATAGCAGGGTTGCAGAGAAGACCGGCTTTCAATGGAAAAATGACTTCCAAAATAAATAAACATATATGTTAAAATTAATTTTCTTTGGTGCTAGAACTGTGGCTTGAACTCAAGGCCCTGGCACTGTTCCTGAGGTGTTTTATTGCTCAAGGTTGGCTCTCTATTGTTCAAGCCACAGTTCCACTTCTGGCTTTTTGGTGGTTAACTTGAGCTAAGAGAGCCTCTAGAATTTGTCTGGTGGAGCTGGCTTCAAAACGGGATCCTCAGATCTCAGACTCCTGAGCAGCTAGGATTATAGCAGTGAAGCACAGACGTTAGCTATAAATGTTAATTATAAAGCATTTTTCCCAGAAAAAAACTACTGCATAAAAATACCATACATTAGCAAGACTTTCTCTGATGACATCTTCTTTACTCTCCAACTCTTGGTGGTTTGGATAATTCTGATCACTGCAGATGAAGGGGATAGATAGGGTTATCCAGTCAAGTCTATTTAAGGATCAATTTCTACCTTATGCACAGCAATACCAAATTATGTGAAGAGAAGCAACATGATTAGGGCCCACCCATGAGCAGTCTATATATGGTGAAGGATCTTCCCAGAAACCAACTCAAATCTCTCCCAGCACAACAGCAGTATCAAGCCGGGCGCCAGTGGCTCATGCCTATCAGCCTAGCGGCTCAGGAGGCTGAGAGCTGAGGATCATGGTTCAGAGTCAGCCCAAGCAGGAAAGTCTATGAGATTGTTATCTCCAATGAACCACCAAAAAATCCACAAGCAGAGCTGCGGCTCAAGTGGTAAAGCGCTAGCCTTGAGTAAAAAAGCCTTGAGGTTCAAGGCCCAGGACTGGTGTGCCCACACATGCACACACACAAAAGGAAGAGTGAACATGAGGCGGGTTAAGAGGGCAGGCCAGCGCTGGCACGAACTAGAAAGGGGTTTTGGCTTGTGGCAGCTATGTTTCATTGGTCCCACACTCGCCTGACACCTTGGAGCCTCCAATTTCTTTTTGCTTCCATTCTCTCATCATTTAGCATTTTCCACTGACTCCTGTGGAGTCGCTGGGGCATATCTCAAGTCCCAGACATGAATTTCTTGGTGGAGAAGGAATGTTCCATAAAGAAGGCAAGACCAGCACCCTCTGGATGGCACCCACATCACCCAGAGCCACCCAGTCAGGAGAAGCTGAGCTGTGTGGGCAGTCCTGGGGCTGGTCAGACAATCTCTTCTCCTCTTAGAGAACCTGCCTGAATGCCATGGGCTTCTCTAGATGTGTCTGACGCAATCTCTTCACACAACTAGACTCAGGCAGGTCGACACGATTCCACTGAGTTCTGGTGGCTTTTTCTCACCTGCTCTCCTTCTGTCTTTTAATATTATCCAGCTGGCCTTGAAGGAGCCAGTTTTTGTCTCTTAACTGCTGGGACTCCAGGCGTAGGTTCTCCATTTCACACAACTGCTCCTAAGAACACACCAAATCATGCCTTTCAGAAAACACCTGGGGAAGCCGGGTGCTGGGGGCTCACGCCTATGATCCTAGCTGAGATCTCAGGATGATGGTTCAAAGCCAGCCTGGGCAGGAAAGACCATGAGACTCTTATCTCCAATAATCCACTCAGAAAACTGGAAGTGGTGCTGTGGCTCAAGTGGTAGAGTGCTCGCCTTGAGCTGAAGAGCTGAGGGACAGCGCCCAGGGCCAGAGTTCAGGCCCCATGACTGACAAAAACAAGCAAAAAACAAGGAAACACATGGGGAGTACACTGTAACATATACTCTACACTATACCACACGACAGATAATGTGTTCCTCTCTCCCTATGACCAAGGCAGATACTCTTCATCTAGGTTCCTTTTCTGCACATAAAACTACCGGGGATCATTGGATAAAATACAGACCGTAACAGCCTCTGGAGATCGAAAAATGATTCATAATCATACCCACAGTGCCTTGAACATAAGATTAATGTGTATTAATGTTTACCAGAAGTTTTGGGGTGGTAGAGCACTAGCCTTGATCTGAAGCACTCAGGGACAGTGCCTAGGCCCACAACCAACCAACAAAAAAAAAACGTGCTAGAAAAAAAAAAAAAAAATCACCCAAATACCTTCATTCTGAGGATGTCAGCATTTTTGATTTCTCGGTCTTCATTTAGTTTTGTTACAAGGTATTGCAAAGTCTTTAAGTCTCTTCCATCTTTGATCTCGTGTTCCTGCTGTGTTTCCATGACTTTCATCAAATGTGTTTGAAAGTGAGGGGGTGTTTTAGGACTCTAAAGACAAAGAAAATTTGATCTTAACCAATGACAATAAAGATTTCATTTTAAATCTATACATCCAACACACAGAATGGGCTTTTCAATGTATATTCCAAGTATCTAGTACACAGGATATGCCCAGACACAAGCCAATTCGCTTAGTATTCTAATTCTTATCCAAGACACAAAAGACTGCTACCTTTATCCAATGGAAAGCAGACTCATGTTAGGGGGTTAAAAAACTCTTAATATAAAGATACAGTCTTAAGCCAGGCGCCAGTGGCTCACACTTGTAATCCTAACTACTCAGGAGGCTGAGGTCTGAAGATCGTGGTTCAAATCAAGAAGTCTGTGAGACTCTTAGCTCCAATTAACCACCAGGAAACCAAAAGTGGAGCTGAGGGCGCAAGTGATAGAGCACTAGCCTTGAGCTAGAGAGCTCAGGGCCAGAGTTTTCAAAAAGATTTTTTGAAAAGTACCTGAGGGGAAGGGTGAATATGGTTTCAGTACTTTACATGCATGTATGAAAATAAAACAAACCTGTTGAAATTGTTTTAAGGAACGGGGAAGCTGGATAAGGGAGAATTGGAGGGGCTGAGTTTGATTGGGGTACATGGGTGTGTATATGGAAAATGTCACAACACTGTACAATATACACTGATTAAAAACGTTTCCAAAGACTAAAAGAAGGTACCTGGGTAGCAGAATCTATCACTACTTCTTCTTCTTCTGTGAAATTATGCTCGTTGTTTTTCTGCTCTACTTCCTGTTTCGTTTGGTTTAGCTAGGAAGAGGTTACAAGTTAGGCACACATGGGTCCAACTGGCAAAGACAAACTTCCCCATCATCAAAGCAAAACCACAAAGAGGTATCAAGGTATCATCTCATATCTGCTAGCATGGCAACTTATAAAAAAGATGAGAGAGATGCATGTAGAAAATAGGGAATGTGGACTGGGAAGGTGGCTCAGTGGTAGAGTGCTTGCCTTGCATGCCTGAGGCCCTGGGTTCAGCACCACATAAGCAAAAAGAAAAAGCCGAAAGTGGCGCTGTGGCTCAAGTGGTAGAGCGCTAGCCTTGAGCTGAAGAGCTGAGGGACAGCGCCCAGGCCCAGAGTTCAAGCCCCACGACCAGACCCCCCAAAAATAAAATAAAATAAAATAAAAAAGAAAAAAAGAAAATAGGGAATGTTCGGGCACTATCTGACCATGGAAATTAGTGCAGCCCTTGTAGAAAAACGGCATGGAGGCTCCCAGCAAAATTGACCAGAACGAGAACCACCATAGGAGCAGTGATCTTATTTCTGGGTGTGTACTCAAAGAAATGGAAAGAGTGTAATTCCTACGTTCACTGCAATTTATCTGTAAGTCAAAGTACAGAGTAAAATCTAAATGGCCACTGATTAAAAAATAAATGGGTAAAGTATATATGGTATGTCTACACAAATGAATACTAAGCAGCCTTTATAAAGGAGCCAAGTGTCATTTGCAGTATCTTCCATGGATAATATTAGGCTAATTAGAACAAGACTCAATACACGTGGGTGGATCTGAGTTCCCAGCCCATAGTGTATCTACAAGATTCACAATCTAGTCCATGAAGCTATCATTCCATATGTGCAGAAGTAGACAAGGCATTGGGAATGCCAGGACCGCCGCAACCGTGCCTCTCACCTCATGTCGCAGTTCCTGGATCAGGGCCTCCTTCTTGGTCAGCTCTTCCTGGGCAGACTGCAGCAGCACGGAGTGCTTTTTTGAGGCCTCCGTGAGCAAGTTCAGCTGCTCAGTGGCATGGGCCAGATCCTCACAGACCATGTCTCTCTGTTAGGGAACCATCACAAAAAAGACTTTTTTTTTTTCTCTTTTATTGTGTTTTTTGAGTGCCAGTATTAGAGCTTGAACTCAGGGGCTGGGTGCTGTCTTTTGTGTTTTTTTGCTCCAAGGCTAGCACTCTACTACTTTTAGCCATCCCTCCACTTCTGGTGTTTTGGTGGTTCAATGGAGGTAAGAGTCCCAAGGACTTTCCTGCCCAGGCTGGCTTTGAACCGCAGTCCTCAGATCTCGGCCTCCTGAGGAGCTAGGATGACAGGCGTGAGCCACCAGGTCCTGGCATCAGGGTCAGTTTTAACACTGTAATACACCTAGGGTGGAATGCATACTGTTCCTGTGTTTCGTCCATTCCCAAATGCTAGGTCAAGCAGAGACTGTACGGTAGCTATTTATAAACAAGCATTGTGGACCTTGGTCTCTAGTTAACAGTTTCACAAGAAAAGCCTTACTCTAAAGCAAATGAGGAAGAGTATACACAGAATGCCATCTGTGTGGCTGGGCGCTGGTGGCTCACACCTGTCATCCTAGTTACTTAAGAGACTGAGGTCTGAGGATTGCGATTCAAAGACAGCCCAGGCAGGAAAATCTGGGAGACTCTTATCTCCAACAATCTACTCAGAAAAAACCAGAAGTGTCACTGTGGCTCAAGTGGTAGAGCACTAGCTTTGAGCACAAAGAAGCTCAGGGACAGTGCCCAGGCACTGAGTTCAAGCCTCAGGACCAGGGGGAAAAAAACAAAACAAAACAAAACCATAGCCTGGCCCTGGTGGCTCATACCTGTCATCCTAGCTACTCAGAAAGCTAAGATCTGAGGATCATGATTCAAAGCCAGCCTGGGCAGAAAAGGCCATGAGACTCTTATCTCTAATAAAGCACTCAGAAAACCAGAAGTGGAGCTGTGGCTCAAGTGGTAGAGTGCTTGCCTTGAGCTGAAGAGCTGAGGGATAGTGCTCAGGCCTAGAGTTCAAGCCCCACGACCAACAAAAACAAAAAACATAGTAAAAATATACAGAACCAGCCTAAAATATCTCTCAAAGAACACACAAGAAATGGGCAACATTAACTAGGTCAAGGGAAAGTGAAGCACAGGGCAGTGTCTGGAACACAATTTTACTGTTATCTCTTTAAGGCTTGACCTCCCTTGGGAAGTAACCATTAGCTAATTCCTCATTATAATTAGTTATTAAGGTCATCAGTGCTACTAAGGACATTAAAAAAATTATAAAATAACAATTGAGATAGTTTATTACTACTATAATTACTAATTACTCCTTTAAAAAAAATCTTCCATGTAACTGATAATAAGGCCAAAATAGTTTGTGCCATATTAAGGCCTACCTCAAGGTCCTCAGAGAATATTCTCAGCCGAAGAGTTTCTTTCAGATCTAGAATATCCGCTTCCTGTTTCTTGATCAAATCTTTGCTCTCTTCTTTTTCAGCCAAAGCAGAGTTATATTTGCACTGCAGGAAAGACAGTCATGATACAAGAGCCGTCTACTTTTTATGTTCATCTGTATATTAAAACAACTAAGAAGCCAGATGCCGGTGGCTCACACCTGTCATCCTAGCGATTCACGAGGCTTAAATCTGAGGATTGTAATTTGAAGCTAGTCCAGGCAGTAAAGTCTGTGACATTCTTTTTTTGTTTTTTGCCAGTCATAGGGGTTGAACTCAAGGACTGGGTGCTGTCCCTGAGCAGGTCCTTTTGCTAAAGGCTAGGGCTCTACCACATTGAGCCAGAGCTCCTCTTCCTGTTTTCTGGTGTGTGATTGGAAATAAGTCTCACAGACTTTTTTTCCAGGCTGGCTTCAAACCTCAATCCTCAGATCTCAGCCTCCTGAATTGCTAGGATTACAGGTGTGAGCCTCTAGCACCAGCTGCAAGATTCTGATCTCCAATTAACTACCAATAAGTAGAGCTGTGGTTTAAGTGATGAAAGGCTTGCCTTGGGGGGAAAAAAGTTCAGAGACAGCAAGGCCCCTAGGAAACCCTTATCTCTCTCTCTCTCTCTCTCTCTCTCTCTCTCACACACACACACACACAAAGAAACCAAAATCAACAATACTGTGCATTTCAAGCTGATGACAAGATTCATACAAATTAATTTAATTTTATTTGTAAATCAAAGAATGGAAGTATAAATGCATGTGGTAAAGAGAAATGGAGAAATTTCAGTGGTATGCATACATAAAGCATGTGTTTTTTGTCATCTTCAGAAGATTGCCTGTAGAAATAAAATGGGGCCTGGGCCATCAATCCCTGACTCATCTCAGGATTTGCAAGTATGCCCCAGTGGCCCATGGAGTGTCCCTGCCTACAGAGTCTGCCAAGAGAGCGCCTTAGGCAGGAAATACAGCAGGCTTGCCTGAAGCTGGGAATTGTGTGTGTGCCCCACAGCTGGGGGAGCAGACCCTGCCCATAGAGAACTGCCAGGAATGGGAACTCCGGCTGCCTGAGCCCCTGGTCCCTGACTGACTCCGGGAATCAGGTTAGGACCACACAACCAGTGGGAGCATGCCCCGCCCACCAGGATCAACCAATAGTATGCCTTAGGTAGGACTCCAGCTGCCTGGGCCACTAGCCTTTCTGAAGCAGGGAATCACATGTGAGCCCCAGCAGCCCATAGAGTGCCTCCCACCCTCGGGGAATTGCCAAGCTAGTGTGCCCTGGGTAGAAACCCAAGTGGCCAGGGTCACTGGCCTCTGACTGGAGCGGGGAATGGCACGTGAGCTCCAGCAACTGGAGGAGTACCCTCAGCCTGCTGGGAACTGACAAGCAAGTGTGCTCCAACTGGGATCCCAAGCCGCCTAGGCCACTGGATCCTGACTGGTACCTCGAAACACGTGCGTGCTCCAGCCGCTGTAGGATCACCCACCAACACCAGGAGCCACCAAGAGAGTAGGCATGGTGGCCCGAAGGCTAGGCGACCCACTGGGAACCAGCCCGGGCCAAGCAAGGGCTTCCTCCTGTTGGACACCAACAGGCACAGCTGGGACCACAGACATCACAAATCCTGAACCCAAATACCAGATTTCTGAACAATCAGACCTAACCCAAAAGCCTGCAGCAACCCAGGAAAGAACACCAGTGAGAGTGAAGAAGAAACCGAGGACAAAAGATCAATTAAAGAGATGATGGCAGAATTGGCCAAAGAAACAAAGGTGAGACAAAACAGCAACTTCAAGAGCACAAAAAGAAGAAATATCCAAGGAATTCCAAGACCTAAAAAACAAAATGCAATCAAAAAGAGATGCAGTAAAACCTCATAAAAGAAGATATTGACACCATAAATGGATCAATTTCTGTAATGCAAAACACAATGGAAGCCATAGGTAACAGAATGAATGATATGTAAAATAGAACATCAGGAATTGAAGATAAAACAGGGGCTTGGGAGAAGAAAGTATTAGATATGGAAAAAACACTCAAATTACCAAAGGGAAGTCCGAGAACTGGCAGACAATGACAAGAAATCTATTCTTCGTATAATTGGGATCAATGGAGAGGAATACCAGAATAGAGGGATACAACAGTTATTCAATAAGATTATTACAGAAAATTTCCCTAATCTCAAAAGAGAAAACCTCACTCACATAACAGAAGCATACAAAACACCTAGTAGATAGGATCCTAGAAGAAACACTTCTAGACACATCACAGTAAAGACACTAGACCTGAACTGCAAAGAGCTGATTTTAAATGCTGCAAAAATCAAAAAAGGAGCTATACTACAATGGCAAGAAAACCAGAATCACTGTGGATCTCTCTACACAAACCCTTAATGCAAGGAGAGCCTGGAAAAGTACCATCCAAGCCCTGAAAATCAACACTGCCAACCCAGACTGGTATATCCAGCACAGCTAGCATTCACATTCGATGGAGAAACTTAAACTTTTTTTTTTTTTGTCAGTCGTGGGCCTTGAACTGTGGGCCTGAGCACTGTCCCTCAGCTCTTCAGCTCAAGGCTAGCTACAGCGCCACTTCCAGTTTTCTGGTAGTTTATTGGAGATAAGAGTTTCACGGACTAAACTTTTAATAAAAAATAAAAAAAGGAATTCACAAACAAGAAGCTAGCACTACAACATACACTAAAAGGAGGAATACAACCCAAAGAAAACAGTTAAGACCAGAGTACCACATCAGAAATCACTAGATCAATTGAGTAAGCACAGGAAAAGGAAAGAAGCAAGAAAATGGCAGGAAACACAACACATCTCTCTATAATAACCATAAACACTAATGGACTCAATTCACCAATCAAAAGGAAAAGAATCACAGAGTGGATTAGAAAACATCCAGTGGAAGAAGCACAGCCTCTTCAACTATTGGTGCTGGGAAAACTGGGCAACCACATGCAGAAGACTAAAAGTGAACCCCAGCCTGTCACTATGCACTAACATCAACTCAAAATGGATTAAAGACCTCGACATCAGACCTGAAACTCTGAAACTACTGCAGGACAGAGTAGGAGAGACACTAGAACTTACAGGCACATACAGGAACTTCCTGAACAGAGTCCCAGGGTCACAACAAGTTGGAGAGAGACCCGACAAATGGGATTACCTTAAAATAAAAAGTTTCTGCACAGCTAAAGACATGGCTACCAAACTAGAAAGACAGCCAACCAATTGGGAAAAGTATTTACCAGAAATATATCAGACTAAGGTCTAATATCCATTATATACAGAGAATTCAAGAAACGGATCCCTCCCAAATCTAACAAACCAATCATGAAATGGATAAGGGCACTAAAGAGAGACTTCTCAGAAGAAGAGATAAAAATGGCAAAGAAATGCATGAGGAAATGTTCATCATCCCTGGCCATAAAGGAAATGCAAATATAAATAACCCTGAGATACCACCATATCATAGTCAGAATGATCTATATCCTAAATTCAAACAATGACAAATGCTGGCGGGGATGCGGAGAAAGAGGAGCCCTATTGCACTGCTGGTGGGAATGTAAACTAATACAACCACTCTGGAAAAGTCTGGAGGTACCTCATAAAGCTAAATATATAGACCTGCCCTATGATCCAGCCTTACCACTCCTAGGCATCTACCCTGAGCAACAGGAACCAGGATATAAGGACACATGCACCTCCATGTTCATTGCTGCACTTTTCACAACAGCCAAGATATGTAAACAACCCAGATGCCCCACTACAGATGAATGGATCCGTAAGTTGTGGTACCTATATACAATGGGATATTACTCATCAGTTAGAAAGAACAAAATAATGTAATTCTCAGGGAAATGGAGGGCACTAGAACGTAAGTTGAGTAAAATAAGCCAAGAGCAGGGACACAAATGGCACATGGTCTCCCTGATATGCGGATGTTAAATCCAAAATGCTAGGAGATATGACCAAGTAAACAAGACTCAAGAAACAAAGGCCCTCTTCTTAATTTGTCATATTGTTTTTAGATGACTCTATGTTCTCGACCCCCCAGATGGTATATAAATGCGCACATCTGAGGGAAGCTAGCAGGAGGGCACAACATCAGAGGGAAACAATGAAAAAATACAGCAGAGGGGCCCATCAGCTGCATTGGACATTGATGAAAAGGAACTAAGCAACTCAAAGGCAGCAATGGGAAGGAGGGAATGAGAGAAAAACAGGGAACAGCTTCCACTAGGCAAAAGGAAAGAAATGTACATATCACCCTATTTGGAAGATATGGTTGTATTGTCAACGTTTGTAGAGTTCACAAGCTTTTATAGACCATCATAATGACAATTCACCTTGTGAAGGTTAAAATGTGTTTGTAACTTTAGCTAAGTACCACTATCCCACAATATTGTGAAGTTTTTGTAATCAATCTCAATAAAGCAATTTAAAAGAGAAAGAAGTAAAGGTGGGGTAGCAAGCTCCCTTCAGAACAGTACTAAGACATTGGTGGAAGCCTTCCCTCCACCCATGGAGGAAAAAAAGGGAGAGGCGAGAAAGCTGAGACGTTTGGTGGCCTTCAGGGCCCCCAGAGGTGTGTCTTCTGCACAATAAAAGCCTTGCAAGTCTTGGAAACCAACTGGACATGAAGTACTAGGGTTTTGTTTTTGTTGTTGTTTTGCAAGTCCTGAGTCTTGAACTCTGGGTCTGGGCACTATCCCTAAGCTTCTTTTGTTTTCAAGGCTAGTGCTCTCTACCAGTTGAGCCACAGCGCCAGTTCTGGCTTTTTCTGTGGATGTGGTACTGAGGAATCGAACTCAGTATTCATGCATGTTAGACAAGCACTCTACCACTAAGCCACGTTCCCAACCCTGAAGTACTGCTTCTAAACTTAAATCACAGAATTCCCACAGAGGGAAACAACTGTAAGACCCTTGAGGAGCTGGAGTATACACACACGTCACTCACAGTTAACGTTCTGGTCACGGAACTTACATTTATATCCTTCAGTTCTTGCTGCAGATTGTTGATGATTTCCGCTTTCTCACAGCCTGATGTTTTGAGCTCCTGGATCTGGTTCATGAGGTTGGCCACCACTTCCTGTTGAGGACAATAGACAGTTATCTTCATACCCAGTAACATGAAGATACTTTTTAAACAATCCATCACAGTATATCTTTCTTAATATAAGTCAGTTTTATTCTACCAAATATCAAATAACATCCAATTATTAGCAGCAATTTAGATTTCAATAGCTGTATGCTTTATGTGATGTCTCAAATCTCCTTTTTTGTGTGTGCACAATTGGGCCTGGGCGCTGTCCCTGAGCTTCTTTTTGCTCAAGGCTAGTGCTCTACCACTTGAGCCACAGCTTCACTTCTGGATTTTTGATGGTTAATTGGAGATAAGAGTCTCACAGACTTTTTTTTTTTTTTTTTTTGGCCAGGGCTGGCTTCCTCAGAGCTCAGATTTTCTGTGATCCTCAGATCTTAGACTCCTAGGTAACTAGGAATTACAGCCATGAGCCAGCAGGCTCAGCAACAGCTGCTTTGGCACTTCTGGAAGCTGAGAAAGGCTTAGCTGTACATGGAAGCAGACAATGGTGTAGGAGATTAGAGCACCAAACTAGCATTTACAAAGAAAACGCAAAAACAAAGCTAGGTGTGATAGTCCATACCTATAATGTCAGGATTAGGGAGAGTTCAAAGCCAGACTGAGGCACATAAAGTCTGTTTCAATAAACAAACAGGGGAAGAAAGAAAATTACCACCTTACCTTGTCAGAATCTCTAGACTTTTCCAAAGAACTGATTACTTTTTCAGTAGCGAGCAAGCTCTGTTCTAGTTTCTGTACTTTCTCCATCTATGGGGGGAAAAAAACCAAGTTTTTAGAAAAAGAATTAAATCACATACATTAAAAAAATCAAAGTGTAAGCGGGCGCTGGTGGTTCACAACTTTAATCTTAGCTACTCAGGAGATTAAAACCTAAGGATTGTGGTTCAAAACCAACCCCCACAGAAAAGTCCCCATGAGACTCATTTCCAATTATCCACTAAAAACTGGAAGTGGCACTGTGGCTCAAAGTGGTAGAGCACTAGCCTTGAGAAAAAGCAGCTCAGGGACAATGCACAGTTCAAGCCCCTGGATGGGCAGGGTGTTGAGGAATGGGGAGAGGAAGGACACGATCATGGTATGTGTGATTTCAGATACTCAGGGGTGGTGGTTTAAGTCTGTATCTCAAGATAAGCCTAGCCTACAAAGTAACTTCTAGGCCACAGTGAGATATATACTGAAACCCTAGGTCTCATAAAACTAAGGACGTAGCTCAGTGGTATATTGCTTGCCTAGATCAGGGGCAAGGCCCTAGGTACAATCACCAAGACTGCAGGAAAGTAAACAAAGGAAGATAAACCTTCCATATTTTTAACTAATTTCCAACACTGAAAGAAAGCTGAAATAGGGTTTTTTGGTTGTGGGGCTTGAACTCAAAGAGCCTGGATACTGTGCCTGAGCTTTTGTGCTCTACCACTCTGAGCCACACCACCCCTTCTGGTTTTCTGGTGATTAATTGGAGGTAAGAATCTCATGGACAGCTGGGTGCTGGTGGCACACGCCTGTAATCCTAGCTACTCAGGAGGCTGAGATCTGAGGATCGTGGTTCATAGCCAGCCACCAGTACCAAGCAACTGAAAGTTTTTTTTTTATAACAAATCTCTCTAGATACCAGGAAAAAAATTAATTACAGCCTTCACAACAAATTCTAGAGTCAGAAAAATAGGAAATTCACCTGTTGTTCACACTTGGCCATTTCTTTCTGTTTCTCTTGACGTACAGTTTCAAGAACTTTTAAGATTTCCCTGGAAGAAAACAATTATAGTTTAGTTTTTTGTTTTTATGATGTTGGTCTTAGGGCTTGAGCTCAGGGCCTGGGCGCTGTCCCTGAGCACTTTTGCTCAACTATCGCTCTACCAGTTGATCCACAGCCCCACTTTCATCATTTTTGGTGCTTAATTTGAAGGTAAGAGCTGGGCGCTGGTGGCTCACGCCTGTCATCCTAGCTACTCAGGAGGCTGAGATCTGAGGATCGCGGTTCAAAGC
>NW_012267344.1:718790-723189 GCF_000151885.1 Dipodomys ordii | reverse complement strand
CGGAAGTGGTGCTGTGGCTCAAGTGGTAGAGCATTAGCCTTGAGCTGAAGAGCTGAGGGACAGTGCCCAGGCCCAGAGTTCAGGCCCCACGACTGGACCAAAAAAATAATAATAAAAAATAAATAAATAAAATGTTGATATCAAGGTTCAAAAGCCAGCATGGACAGAAAAGGCCATGAGCCTCATCTCCAGTTAACCACCAAAAGCCAGAAGTGAAGTTGTGCCTTCAAAGTAGTAGAGTGCTAGGCTTGAGCAAAAGAAGCTCAGGGACAGTACCCAGACCCTGAATTCAAGGCCTATACCTTACCAAAAACAAAAAAACAACAGGTGGGATTATCTTATTCAACCCAATAGGCCCAAAATGTGATCATTTCAACATGTAGTCAATTTAGAAGGTTCTTTGTGCCTGGTGTGGTGGTACATGCCTGTAGTCCCAGCATTTGTGGAGGTGGAGGCAGGAGGACTGCTAGTTTGAGGCAAGCCTGCGTTACATCTTAAGTTCTAGGCACTATCTAGCACTAAATCTCAGGGTGGTGCCCAGGCCCTGAATTCAAGCCCCAGGACTGACACACAAACACAATAAAAAAGCAGGTAAAAGAAAATCCATGGCAAAAGTCATACCCAGCTTCCCAGTAATAGAAAAATGGTTACAAATCATATCATATATACTCTAACTTATTTAAAGAAGGTACTGAGTTCTGATTAGTTCCAACCATAAACTAGTTATTAAATGCTTTGAAGAAAGTAGGTTTTTTTTAGTATAGTCATTTGTACAAAATAATCTGTGATTCATTTCGGAATGCTTTGAAAGAAAATCTTTTTTTAAATTGTTATTCAGCTACATATTCAGCTGAAATAACTTTTCACAGTGATACCAAGGGAAAAAAACCTACAAGGTGAAGTGTTGAAGTCATGAGTAATATGCTAGCGTCAGCCAATGGAATGATCAATAGCACTCACTTTGAATTGTTTTCTTTGTCTTCTTCAAACTGTAATGATAATTTGCTGTTGCGTTCTTTCTCTGCCTCAAAAAGCTCCATCAAATTCTAAAAGACAAGCTCAGATTAGATTAAATGACTGTGACTAGCCATGCAGAGTCAACATGCATGGCGAGTACCTTGTGGGCCACAGGTACTGTGGTCAGTACAAAAAGGTACGGAGTGCTCAGGACGGTTCCTGCCTTTCCCCCTAGAGGGCAGCCACAGACCCATGACACACCACTACCCTTTCTCGCTCACATTCAGGTCCATTTTCAAAGTTTCATTTTCTTGTTTGCAGTTCTGTAGGTTTTTTGAAAGCTGGTCGATTTCAAACTTCATGACTTCTTGTAAGTTTTCGTAGGAATCCTGTAGACAGGCTTGGTTCTCAAGAAGCTTTTCCTTTTCCAACCTTTACCAGGAAAACATTTTCAAGGGGTAAAGAGAAACATTAAATATCTTTCAGCCAGTTAGATGATCCACAATATAATCTATTCCATCAGCAGATCATCCCACATTCAAGACTAGACATAAAGCTCCTGGAGGACATAAAACGAAAGATACATGGCAGCTATTTGAGAGCAGTTTGGTGGGGATGGACAGCCTCCAGCCGGCCACTTCCTCTTTCTTTCTCGTGTGGCTTCGTCCACGCAGGCATAATTGGTAATCTAGGGTGACTAAACAAGTACCCTAAGCAGTAACCACTAATTTCCAAGTTTTGTCGATAGCTCAACTCTAGCCAATGCGTATCCATTCTTCCAACTCTAGGAAGGTTTCTGTAAAATGAAGGTTCTCATCTGAGCAAGAGGGAAATTCTCTGAGCAAAGAATGATGTATGGCTTTTTCTGTTTTTATTCTCTTGTTCCTTCTCGAATACATTGTGATGACATCCATGCATCAGCGAATGAATGAATGAAAATCTGATCACTACCCTATGCAAAATAGATGCCCTGGTTTATACACAGAAAGTTATTAGATATGGAGCTATCTAGAGTATTAAAATATGACAAGAATCAAATTACAAAGAGTAAATTAGATGCTAGAAGTAGCAAAAAATGGGAATACACACATGTACCTCTTGTATATACTGTATATAGTAGGTAAAATTATTCAATAAACATGTGGTATTTGCCAGATGCCAGTGGTTCATGCCTGTAATCCTAGCTACTCAAGAGGCTGAAATCTGAGCAATTTTTTGAAGCCAGCCCAGGCAGAAAAGTCCCCGTGAGACTTTTATCTCTAATTAACCACTCAAAAATCAGAAATGGTGCTGTGGACCAAGTGGTAGAACACTAACCTTGAGCACAGAGGCTCAGAGTCCAGGCCCTGAGTTCAAGCCCCACAACCAACAACAACAAAAAAAACAACCACCACATACTAGTATACTGCTATTTCCTTCAGAGGTCTTAATAGGCTGAGTAACACACTGGAAAATAAATAATAAATGTAAATGAAATAAAAACTAGTAAATGAATTACCCACTGCCCAAAACCACACATGCTATGTATTACATTCTATCCAATATAGTTAAAAAGCTAGGAGGTACATTAATACTTTAAGTATATAGCTAAATAAACATTCTTCCCCTCCCTCTTTTTCTTTTTTTTTGGTACCAGCCCTGGGGTAAGCTAGCCCAGGCTACCACTTGAGCTAGAGCTCCATTCTGGCTTTTTGGTGGTTAATTACAGACAGATCGAATTATCTCAAGGAATACCCCGCCTGGGCTGAATTCAAATTGTGATCCTCAGAGCTCAGTCCCGAGTAGCTAGAATTATATACAGGTGAGAGCCACTGGCACCTGGATTTTTTTTATCTACTTACACTCTGGGAAGTCAACACAAGGAAATTAAAATACACTGAGATTACTAGTTGCTTACAAAGAAAAAAAAGGGTCACATAAAAATAGTCTGTGACTAGGCGCCAGTGGCTTACTAGCTACTCAAGAGGCTGAGAGCTGAGGACTTCAGTTTGAAGCCAGCCAGGACAGAGAAGTCCATGACAGTCATATTTCCAAGTAATAACCGGAAAACTGGGATGGCACTGTGGCTCAAAGTGGTAAAGCACTAGCCTTGAGTGAGAAATCCCAGAGACAGTGCCCAGGCAGGTTCAAGACCCACAATGAACAAAAACAAAAATAAAAACAAAAAAACTTGGGGCTCAGAATGTGGCTTACTGGCAGAGTGTTTGCCTAGCATGCATAAAGCCTTGGGTTGGATTCCTCAGTACCACATAAACAGAAAAAGCCAGAAGTGGTGCTATGGCTCAAGTGGTAGAGTGCTAGCCTTGAGCAAAAGAAGCTCAAGGACAGAGCTCAAGCCCCAGGACTGGCAAAAAAATAAAAAACTAAAACTAAAACTAGTGTATTAAGGCAAGATTAGATTCAGTCATTCATAAGTTAAAGCAAATAAATGCCATGTGCAAGAAAAGACAGTACATCTTGTGATAATTACCAATAAATTACTGTTTGTCCCAGCAGTTTGAGTTAGGTTTACATCACTCACATTTCAAGTAGCTCAAGATTATAGCCAATCAGACACGGTGAATCACAACTCTACCTGACATTGTCGAGCTGAAGCTGAGCTTGCACATATCTTTCAGAGAGTTGGCTGAATTCTTTCTCCTGACTTTCTTTGAATGAACTATACTCCATTTTCACCAAAGAAAGCTCCTTGTCAGCAGAATGAAGAACAATTCGCAGATCATGCGCCTCACTTCTCAAAACTAAAAAGCACATAAAAACAAATCCTCAAGAGAGTTCTTTTAGTGTGTGTATGGGGGGGGGGGGGGGGGGGGGCTGTCCTAAAGGACTGAAATCAGAGCCTGGGCAATATCCTTGAGCATTTTTGCTTAAGGTTAGTGCTCTACCACTTGAGCCACATCTCCACTTCTGGCTTTTTTGGTGCTTAATTGTAGATAAAGAGTTTCACAGGACTTGCTGCTGAAACTGGTTTAGAAACGTGATCCACAGATCTCAACCTCTTGAGTAGCTAGGATTACAGGGGTAAGTCACCGGATAGCTCAAAATAGTTAATTAAAACTTTTCTTTTTTGGTTGGTCATGGGGTTTAAACTCAGGGCCTGGATGCTCTCCCTGAGCAATTTTTGCTCAAGGCTAGCACTCTACCACTTTGGGCCACAGTTCCATCTACAGTTTTCTGGTGGTTCACTGGAGGTAAAGTTTCATGAACTTTCTTGCCAGGGCTGCCTTTAACTGTGATCCTAAGATCTCAGTCTACGCAATAGCTAGGATTACAGACAGACGTGAGTGTCACCAGCACCTGGCTCAACACAGTCAATTAAAACTTTAAGCAATCCAGGCACCAGTGGCTCACGCCTGTAATCCTAGGAGGCTGAGATCTGAGAATCTCAGTTCAATGCCAGCCGGGGCAGGAAAAGTCCATGAGACTTTTTTTTTGGGGGGTC
>NW_012267344.1:681652-716850 GCF_000151885.1 Dipodomys ordii | reverse complement strand
AAAATCTTAAAAGTCCCTTAATTCAAGCCCCAGGACACACACACACACACACACACACACACACACACACACACACACACGTGCTCAGACACACAAAAGGGGTGACATAGATCAAGATGAATTGTAGTTATTTAAATGACACACACACACACACACACACACGTGCTCAGACACACAAAAGGGGTGACATAGATCAAGATGAATTGTAGTTATTTAAATGAGTATTTAATAAATATTTTCTAAAACTAAAACATTACCTGTACTGTTCTAAGCTCTTCAGAAATGGCCTCAAAAGCTTGTTCACTCATCTCAGGTGGAATTGGCTCATTTAATATGTCATGAGTTTGCAAAGAGGCCAAATTGCCCACTTCAGGGGTTAATTTTGGTCCTGGTTGTGAATGCAGTTGATAAGCCTTGGTTGGTGTAGTTATAATCTATAAATAAGCATTATGGAAAAGAACATTAGCATACATAGAAAATAGCATATTTTGTACATAAACACATTGAGAAAAGTGTCATTAAAAAGCAACATAGAAATGAACTCATGAAAAATTTACCAAACAAAATGCAACTTGTAAGTTGATATCTAAATTCTAACAAAGAATAAAGGAACAAGAAGAGCTATGTATCTAATATAAAATTAGGTTACAAAAAGATTATATTCACTTATTCAGTAGTTAGCACATTTGTAATCAAAGAGAACACTAGAAAACAATACAAAGCCCAGTATGGCCGGGTGCCAGTGGTTCATGCCTGTAATCCTAGCTACTCAGGAGGTTGAGATCTGAGGACTGTGGTTCAAAGCCAGCCCAGGCAGTTAAGTTCGTGAGTCTTATCTCCAATTAACCACTAGAAAACCAAAAGTGGCACTATGGCTTAACTGGTAGAGCCTTGAGCTGAAGAGCTGAGGGACAGCGCCCAGGCCCAGAGTTCAAGCCCCACGAGATTATTTTTAAAGTTCAATCTCTCTATACCATTCAAGAATAAAACAACTGGGCATTAGTGGCTCATACCTATCATCCTAGCTACTCAAGAGGCTGAGATCTGAGAACGGAGGTTTGAAGCCAGCTGGAGAGCCCATGAAACTCTTATCTTCAATTAACTACTAAAGTCTGCCCTAAAACATATATATGTAGAGAGAGTGAGAGAGCACACACTTGTTTTAAATGAAAGCATTGCTTCACATAACCTACCTTAAGTGTTTCAGCATGAATTTTATTCAGTTGAGAAACTTCTTGCCGCTTGCAAGCTTTTGTTGCTTCCAAAAGATTTTCAAGATTCAGGTTTGCCTTTTGCAAAGACTGAAGCTCTGATTCCAATTCCAGCTGCCTCTTCCTAATAGATATTGGAAAGAAAGAATTGGAAGCAATAAGTAACATCAAATATTTGTAAAATACTTAACAGGTGATGTGGTCACACAACTTACAGTTATCTTTTTAAATAAGAAATACTGCTTCTATCATTAACCTTTATTTTTTTCTAGCTGGGCAAAATAGGGTTCAGGTATGTTCAAGGTATTCAAGAAATATATATGGTGAAGCACAAATTCAAAAGCCCAAATAGCTCTCAATAATAGCATAGGCAACATGCTATTTTAAAAATAAACAGGGCACCAGTGGCTAATTCAGCCTACTCAGAAGACTAAAATCTGAGCATCTTGGTTAGAAGCCACCCAATTAGGAAAAGTCTATGAGGCTCAAATCTCCAATTAGACACCAAAAAGCCAGAAGTAGAGCTTGGGCTCAAGAGGTAGAGCACCATCTTTGAGTGAACAAACTAAACACATGTAAACACTGAGTTCAAGCCCCAATACTGGAACCAAAAAGTAAAATTCCCAATTAAATTACTAAAATTATCATGAAAGCAAATACAATTTAAAAGAGGTGTTAGTATGCATGTCAATTTCCATTTTACCGAGTTAGTTCTTTGAATTCTTCATATTCTTGCTTTGAAGTATTCAGCTCTGACTGAATTTGCAGGAGTTGTGCTTTTAACTTTTTCGTGTTTATAAACGAATTTGGTTGTTTTGAAATTTTGGGAGAAAATCCTTGTTGACCTGATAATAAAAGGACAAACAGACACTGAGAAAAACAACAAAACGCATGTTCTGAGTACTCTAACCAGCATCAAGTTTAAGCTACAGGGAACAGAAATGAGAAACGGAGTGCAGCCTAGTGTGGTGATGGAAGATAAAATCTAACCACTCATGAGGCTGAAACAAGAGGATCTTGAGTTTCAGAGGTCCTACCTCAAAAAAGCAACAAAAATAAGGGTTTGAAGGTGGTGCCTATAATGTTAAGTACCTATCCCTCAACAGGAGACAGAGGATGACACAATGTGCCAAGGAAGGATTAGAAAAGGGCACAGGACCAGGCACGGGGGCTCATGCCTGTAATCCTAGCTACTCAGGAGGCTGAGATCTTAGGACTGTGGTTCAAAGCCAGCCTCAATAGTCAAGTCCATAAGACTCTTATTTCCAAGCTAAGGAATAGACCCTGATTTCAAGCTTTAGGACTATAATAACAACAAAGGCACAGACACCTCTTCTATTGGGAGAAAGCCAACCAAGCTAACCACTATGGGACAAGACTCATCTTCCGCTGAACAGAAAAACTGAACAGTTGAACTTTAAGGAATTGGTCAATAAATTACTTAGGAAGCAAGTATCGTCTATTAGATAGAAAATGTTAGTGTTCTAGGATTGTTTAATAGACTGAATAGGTCAGTCCATTGGGTTCCAGCACAGGCAGATATCACATAAAAGTCACTTAGAGAATGCTATATAAACTGTGCTCTAAGAAATTACCATCACTATTTTGCAAAAGTAGTAAGATTTAGGGTTTTAGAGCAGTTTAGTGCCTTGCCAGACATGCAGAAGGCTCTGGGTTTGATCATCTTACATACACCAACACACACACACACACACACATGCACACACACGCACACGCACACACACACACACACACACACACTCAGAAACAAGAGATGATATTGAGAGTATAGTTCAAGTCAGGCCCTAAGTTTAGTCTCCACTACCACAACAATCAAACAAACAAACTGAAGCTCCTCAGGATAATCATCGATTACCTTCTTCGATTTTCTCTGTGCCAGTCACTTCTGAAAAAGCTTTCTGTAGTCTTGCAACAGTGTGGGCATCTATTTCTTGGGCCCTTTTTACAGGCTCCAGTAATTTCAGTTTCCTATTCTCCTCCCTGAGAGAATGATTCTCCATCGCATACTTTACAACTCTAGGGTGGTGATTTATCTGTATAGAAGGATTACACAAATTATTTCTTATGACCGCTCCTGTAATGAACTAGTCTCACTAAAAAGCCATTAGAAAATATTAGAACACCCAGGCAGTACTGGTTGTATTCTGCTGCAACTACTGTGAAGAAAGACTTGACAACTGCACTCGGATTGAAATAGGAGATCCTACAACTCTTCTTTACCCTAAGATGCATGAAACATTCATTCTCTCAGGCTCTGGGAGAGAAAAAGAAACACAAGCATATGCAACCTGGCCCATTCTGCACACAAAAGAGTAGAGCTAAATCTATGTAAGAAAAAAAATTACTAAAATGAGTAAAGAAACTCCGTCTACTAAGATTCAATTGTTCAAGAAACATTAATTGAAAAAGACAATCGGGCGCTGGTGGCTCATGCTTGTAATCCTAGTTACTCAGGAGGCTGAGATCTGAGGATTGCGTTCAAAGCCAGCTGGGACAAAAAAAATACACGAGACTCAGCTTTAATTAACCACTCAAAAACCGCAAGGGAAGCTGCCGTTCAAAGTAGTAGAGCACTAGTCTTAAGCAAAAAGGCTCAGGGACAGCACCTAGGCCCTGAGTGCAAGCCCTACAATCTACAAAAAAAAAAAAAAAAATTACTAGCTATTCTAATCAAACATGCATTAACATCTGTGGAGAAATACAGAAATGCTGGTAACATAACAGTTTTGAGACCTTACATATTCCATTAGGAAAGGAAAAGAGAAAAAACAAAAAAGCAAGACCCCCAAAGGCTCAATTTTAAAGATACTTTGGATTTTGATCATCCTAATTACCAACATGGCAAATTCTGCCTGGCTGACCAAGAGCAAATGCTATGCATTCAAGCTCATACTCACGCTTTTTTTGCTCTGCAGAAATAATCATTTTAGAACAGGTGGGAAACGGAGATACATTTAAAATGTATGACAATAAAGAGAAAGGATATGGTGACCAATTTCTGCTAGCCTCCTTTTTGGAGACAGAAATATTCCACTGCTACGCACTCACTTGTTCTCGCAGAGTTTGGATCTCAAGCCTTAATTCTGAGAGCAAACACTCCTGCTCCTTAGGCAGAAAACTGCCCCGGGATTCTTTCTGGAGCTTCTCCAGGCGCATGATTTGATCTTCCCGGAATTTCACGATCATTTTATTGGACTGAATAAACTGTTCCTTTTTGAGGTTGAGGTCTTCCAATTGGGTGATTTTTTCTGCCAGAGACTTAGAAATTCATAGTTTGGTCAGACATGAAGAATCATGCAGCTACCTTAAAAGTTTGCATAAATTCAGAAACCAACACTACATTCAGACTTAATTTTAAAATGTAAAGCTAGCCAGGCGCTGGTGGCTCACGCCTGTAATCCTAGCTACTCAGGAGGCTGAGATCTGAGGATCGCGGTTCAAAGCCAGCCCGGGCAAGAGAGACCATGAGACTCCTATCTCCAATAAACCACCAGAAAACCAGAAGTGGCGCTGTAGCTCAAGTGGTAGAGCGCTCACCTTGAGCTGAAGAATTGAGGGACAGTGCCCAGGCCCAGAGTTCAAGCCCCACGACCGACCAAAAAAAATAAATAAAATAAAATGTAAAGCTAGATTTTCACAGCGTCTTATTAATGTGATGCATTTATTTCACTCAGTAAGGAAATAAAAAAGCAACAATAAGAAATCTTAAAAAATTTTCCTGACTCGTTCTTATCCTAATGCAGATTCCTACCTTCTTTTCCTCTTCAGATTTCTTAAAGAACAACATTGCTTCCAGGAAATGCTCTAGGTAACTAGGCTTCTCTTGGTCTGTAATTGAACCAGTAAGAAAAAGAAGGAAAAGAGGGAAAAATGGCTTATTTTTCAAAACTTAAGAGATGAACAAAAAGGCAGTCTTTGATTAATGGCTCTCAATTACTCTGGTTTTCTGTTGTTGGTGTTTTTTTTTGGTTTTTTGTTTTTTTGCCAGTCCTGGGGCTTGAACTCAGGGCCTAGGCACTGTCCCTGAGCTTCATTTGCTCAAGGCTAGCAATCTACCACTTGAGCCACAGTGCCACTTCCAGCTTTTTCTGTTTGTGTGGTACTGAGGAATTGAACTCAGGGCTTCATGCATAGTAGGCAAGCATTCTATCAATGAGCCACATTCCCAGCCCCTGCTCTCAATGACTCTGAAAGAATTGGACTGTCAATGCTGGATCATGGTTTCAAATTAACCCATCAAACATATTAGTTATTCTTGGGAAAAAAAAAAGCTATGTAGTTAACATACAGACTGCATATGGTAGACAGAATCAGGACTTGGATCCTTTGAATAAAATAAATCACTCCTATCCTATTTAGTGAATACATGTAGATTCATTCATCTCTTAGTACTTCTTCCTGCTAAAAGGAGATAAAGTTGTTAGTCCTATCTCACAGGATGGAACACCTATGGCACCTGTATCTGAATATAACCACCATGTTCCTATACAAGTGAAATGAATGAAGAGACAGTTGCGGAAAATTCTGGAAAGCCTTACTATATGCATTGTGTTCTATCTGTCATCAAGGGACTCTTATCAAGGAAGAAAGGAGACTGAGTTCATCCTACCTGTGGCAAGAAAGTTTTCTGGTTGGACCAGTCCAGAAGTAAACTGAGCCAAATGTTCTCTGAGCCTCTTCACCTCAGCTTGGAGCTGGCTCACATTTCCTTGGGTGTCTTCATTCACCACTGCCTGTGTAAGAACCACAAAGTATTAACACTACTTTTCCTCTCCACATGTTAACTAAATTTTTTGTCAGTCACAGGGCTTAAACTCTGGGCCTGGGCGCTGTCCCTCAGCTTTTCAGCTCAAAGTGAGCACTCTCCTACTTGAGCCACAGCACCATTTCCGGTTTTCTGGTGGTTAATTGGAGATGAGTCTCACAGACTTTCCTGCCAGGGCTGGCTTTGAACCATGATCCTCAGATCTCACCCTCCAGAGTACCCAGGATTGCAGGCATGAGCCACAGTGCCCAGCTAAACTTTTTTTTAAAATAGCACCCATTGTGAGGGATTGGATACGGCCTGGGCACCGTAGCTAAGCTCTTCAGCTCAAGGAGCGTGTTTGAGCCACAGCGCAACTTCTAGTTTTCTGGTGGTTAACTGGAGATAAGAGTCACACAGACTTAGCCAGGAGTAGGTGGCTCCTGTCTGTAATCTATTCAGGAGGCTGGGATCTGAGGATCGTGGTTCAAGGCCAGCCGGGGCAGGAACATCCATCCGGCCATGAAACTCTTATCTCCAATGAACCACCAGAAAACCAGAAGTGGCGCTGTGGCTCAAGTGGCAGAGCTCTCACCTTGAACTGAAGACCTCAGGACCAGCAACTCAGGCCCAGAGTTCAAGACCCTCCATAGGGGAAAAAAAAAAGCTAATCATAAAACAAGTCCAAGATAGGTAGTATTTCCATGAGAGGACATATCAGGGGGACCTACCATGTATAGTGACAAGTGCAAAGCTCCCTGGGTCTGTTGTGTGTGTTAGAACACCTGTGGCATCATTACACCTCAGTGATATCATAATTCATACTCTCAGTTGCAGTTCTATACTCTCTAAGCACTTGTTCTAAGTTCCAAGAGTCAGGGTCAGGAAGCTTTAGTGGTATTTCCTTCTCATATAATTGCTAATAGCCACAAAGCTAGGGGGTCAAAATTCTGGAGGATACAGAGAGAGAGAGAGAGAGAGAGAGAGAGAGAGAGAGTGTGTGTATTGAGACTTGAACTTAGGGCCTAGGCACTGTCCCTTAGCTTTTTTGCTCAATGCTAAAGCTCAGCTTCCGGTTTTCAGGTGGTTCATTAGAGGTAAGAGTCTCATAGGTGATGGTGGCTCATGCCTCTAATTCTAGCTACTAAGGAACCTGAGATCTGATGATTGCTGTTCAAAGCCAGCCAGGGCAGGAGATCTATGAGACTTTTATCTCCAATTAACCACCAGAAGATCTGAAGTGACTCTGTGGCTCAAAGTGGTAGAGTGCTAGACTAGAGCAAAAAAAGCTCAGGTAGTGGACTGGGAAGTTGGCTCGGTGGTAGAGTTCTTGCCTTGCATGCATGAGGCCCTGGGTTCGATTCCTCAGCACCATGTAAGCAGAAAAAACTGGAAGTGGCACTGTGGCTCAAGTGGTAGAGCACTAGCCTTGAACTGAAAATAGCCCCCAGGTCCAGATTTCAGCCCCCATGACACACACACACACACACACACAGGTAGTCTCTTTTGGTCAATCATGGGCTTGAGCTCAGGTGTTTGTCACTGTTATCAAATGACACTCACACCACCATATACTTGCATATTGTTAAAATAAGCTTTTATAAAGAACATTATTACTGGGGGAATCACAAATACGAAATACTTAAAAGTTTAAGTATTTTTCTAACTTAGTAAAATATAGTCAGGTAATTACCTTGTTTTTAATCAGCTTGGCTCTTTGGGCAAAATTAAGTGTTGATAGTGTTTCTCCAAAGCACCTGGATCCAGGATGAACATTTGCAATTATGGCTGTTTTGGCATTACCACCTAGAGAATCCTGTTCGATAACATGAAAGATACACATATTAGTTGAGAAAGCACAGAACCTTTAAAGCAAACTACTACAGCTCAAACTGTCCCACCATGGGTCTTAGCAATATTAAAGCAGACCCAATACCCAAGATGTCTGTTACCCGTAGTAAGAAGGTAAGTTTGGAGTCTCTGTAGCAAATGTGTCTCTGCTTTCCATTACCCACATCAACGAGAGCAGTAATCACTTGTCCCAGGCAACTCAAGGATCGGTTTATGTTACCTGCTTCCTAAAGCATCAGGGAAAAAAAGAAAAACTCAGAGCAAGAAGTAGTGGTACACAGCTACAGTCTAAGCACTCAGGAGACTAAGGCATGAGGATTGAGTTTGAGGCTGGCTTGAGCTACACAGTAAGATCCAGGCCAGCCAAGGTCACATACAAGACCCTGTCTCAAAAACAAAACAAAGGCACTGGTAGCTCATGCCTGTAATCCTAGCTCTACTCAGGAGGCTGGGAGCTGATGATTGCAATTCAAAGCCAGACTTGACAGGAAAATCTATAAGACTCTTATTTCCAATAAACTACTCAGAAAAAGCCAGAAGTGGTGCTGTGACTCAAGTGGTAGAACACTAGTCTGGAGCACAAAGAATCTCAAGGACAGTGCCCATGCCCAGAGTTCAAGGCCTAAGACCAGGAAAAAAAAAATTAGGCACAATGGCCACTATTTTGTTTTGACCTAAAATATTTCTAGTAAGTTGACCATTAGAGACAGAAAGTAATACATGGGCACTATTAAAGACAAGTGAATTTCAGTTAAAAGAATGTTCAACTTCTCCTGTTTGATATACACAGTAACTTTAGAAAAGTACAAAAGCAATAAATTGCTAACTGTACTTCAAAAATAAATTTTCTTTTGGTCTGGTCATGGGGCCTGAACTCTGGGCCTGGGCACTGTCCCTCAGCTCTTCAGCTCCACAGGACCACTTCTGGCTTTTTTTTGTTTGTTTGTTTATGTGGTGCTGAGGAATCGAACCCAGGGCCTCATGCATGCAAGGCAAGTGCTCTACCACTGAGCCACCTTCCCAGCCCCTCAAAAATTCTTTTTTTTGGCTTGCCAGTCCTGGGGCTTGAACTCAGGGCCTGGGTGCTATCCCTGATCTCCTTTTTCTGCTCAAGGCTAACACTCTACCACTTGAGCCACAGCACCACTTCCAGCTTTTTCTGCTTATGTGGTACTGAGGAATTGAATCCAGGGCTTCAGGCATGTTAGGCAATCACTTTACCACTAAGCCACATTCCCAGCCCCTCAAATCTCACTTTAAATAGAAAAGGTGCATCTGTAATTCTGATTCCTAATGATATGTATCTTAAAATATAGAATCCCTATGTATACTTTAATGACAATTCACATTCAATACCTGTATTCTTACTGGTAATACATATGACATAGAAGTTCTGGTCCCACTACTAGTATGTTGGCTTAGGAGTAGGTCCTTTTTTATTTCTTTTCAATAAATATTAGAGAAATTATATACTCATATATCAAAGAATGAAACTGGACATATCAAGGTTAATAACTAAAACTGAAGATGAGATCTCAACAGCTTAATAACTTAAATGTGAGGTTTGAAACCATAAAATTCCTGTGGGGAATATGCTAGAAATGATCTGTTCAACTTGGAGGGGGCTTGGGGGAGGGAAGTAGAAGAAAAATGAGGGAAGGGATAACAAGTTTGACAAGAAATGTTATTACCTTATTTATGTAACCTTGACAATAAAAAAATAAAAAATTCCTATAGGGAAACAGATAAATACTCCTTGACACTGACATGAGTGATCTTTTGTAAACAAAGGTAATAATGACTCACAACACAGGTAACCTTAACAACAAATGGAAATACTTTCTGTACAGCAAAGGAAACAAAGGGAAAGGCAGCCTATCAGAGAGAAAGTATTTACAAAACATTTATCTAGGGGCTGAAAGTGTGGCTTAGTGGTAGAGTGCTTGCCTAGCATTCATGAAGTCCTGGGTTCAATTCCTCAGTACCACATAAACACAAAAAGCTGGAAGTGGTGCTGTGGCTCAAGTGGTAGAGCGCTACCCTTGAGCAAAAAACAACAACAAAAAAAAAACAGCCCATGGACAGTGTGTAGGTCGATTTCAAGCCCCAGGACTGGCAAAAAAACAAACTAAGAAAACATTTATCTAGTAAACTTTTGTGTGTGTGTGTTGGTCCCTGGTGTTTGAACTCAGGGCCTGAACACATTCCCTTAGCTTTTTCACTCAAGGCTGGCGCTCTACCACTTGAACCACAACTTCACTTTTGGCTTTTTGGTGATTAATCTGTGACAAGTGTCCCATAGACTTTCCTGCCTGGGCTGATTTCAAACTGCAATGCTCGGTCTCTTGAGTAGCCACAGGCACCTGACTCATGATTTCATCCTTACCTTTAACCTCATCCCTTCTGCATGAGTATCTTTTTGCCTTTCAGATCCTGCTAAATCCACCAGATTTAGTAAGGAGGTCCGTATGTTCACGGTCTCATTACTCTTCTCCATTGACTCTATGGTGATGGTAAAGACTGCATGAGACCTAGAGGACTCTCTGTTCATTGATGTAGATGCAACACGTCTGTTCCTCCATCCTCCAGACAACACCTGGGTCAAAGGAGCCACACAGGTACACTTAAGACAACTGAATCACAAAGTAAGCACCTTACAAGTGCTCGTTCTAACAAGAATATTCTAACAGTTAATGTTCTACTTTCATGTGTATGCAGGTCAGAAGACTTGAACTTCGAACTTCATAATCTCACTTAGTCTGTTGTGCTCAAGGCTGTCACTTGAGCCACAGAATCACTCTGGCTTTGTGCTAGTTAAAGATAAAGGTCCCACAGACTTTCCGATCCGGGCTGGCTTCAAGCCACGATCCTCAGATCTTAGCCTCCTAAGCAGCTAGGATTGTAGGTGTGACCTATCAAGAGCTCTGTCAGTGGGTTTGTCTACCCTGAGCTGAGAATTCAGAAGCTGGCTTTTAGTGCCACACCACAAGCAAGCAGAGGTAGAAAAAGAACAGCCACCTGGTAAAAGGTTACCATACCCAGGGATCTCCTAAAATAAGGAGCTCCATGGGGAAAATCAACAGAAACATGCATGCTAATTCGATCATAAATAGTCAAACACATTTTATTTAGTTTTTTTTGTTTGTTTGTTTGTTTTGCTCAAGGCTAGTATCTTACCACTTGAGCCACAGCGCCACTTCCAGCTTCTTTTGCTTAGGTGGTATTGCGGAATGGAACCCAGGGCTTCATGCATGCTAGGCAAACACTCTACCACTAAATCATATTCCCAGCCCTCCATTGTTCCGTTGTTAAATTAAAAAAAAAAAAATTATGGGCTGGAATGTGGTTTAGAGGTAGAGTGCTTGCCTAGCATGCATGAAGCCCTGGGTTCAATTCCTCAGTGCCACCTAAACAGAAGCTGGAGGTGGCACTGGACAGCACCCAGGCCCAGAGATCAAGCCCCACGACCGAGACACACGCGCACACACACACACACACACACTCACTCTCTCTCACACACATACTCTCTCTCTCTCACACACACACACACTCACTCTCTCTCACACACACTCACACACATACACTCTCTCTCCCTCTCTCTCTCACACACACACACACACACACACACACACAGGAACAATGGACTAGGAGGAAAGAGAAGACAAGGGTGGTTCACAAACCCAGAAGCACTCTACATTGCAGGGTAATTTATTTTAGGAGTATCTGATAAGAGGGAATAATAAGCTAGGCGCTTGTGGCTCACACCTGTAATCCTAGCTACTCAGGAGGCTGAGATCTGAATATCACGGTTCGAAGGCAGCCCAGGAAGGAAAACCTGTGAAACTCTTACCTCCAATAAACTACTTAGAAAAAGCCAGAAGTGGTGCTTTAGCTCAAGTGGTAGAGTGCTGGCCTTGAGCAAAAGGAGCTTAGGGACAATACCCAGGCCCAGAGTTCAAGCCCCAGGCTCGGGGGATAATAACACCCAAATACTACAGCATCAAGTAACCCTAAGTTCCTTTTTTGGTGGGAGAGAAGTCAGAGAGAGTATCTTACTATATAGCCAAGAGTACCCTTGAACTCACAATCCTTTCACTTCACTCTCTTGAAAGCTGAGATTACAGGCAAGTACTACCATGCCTGGCCAAACTTGTTTTTTTTTCTTGTCTGTTGTGGGGCTTGAACTCTGGGCCTGGGCGCTGTCCCTCAGCTCTTCAGCTCAAGTTGAGTGCTCTACCACTTGAGCTACAGAGCCACTTCTAGTTTTCTGGTGGTTTATTGGAGATAAGAGTCTCATGGACTTTCCTGCCCGGGCTGGCTTTGAACTGCAATCCTCCAATCTCAGCCTCTTGAGTAGATAGGATTACAGGCGTGAGCCACCAGCGCCCAGCATGGCCAAAGTTTTATATTAACTAAGTTACTGACCATGAACATTTTGTGATATGACTTTATTAGTCTGAGATTGAGATGCAATCACACGCATGTTTATTGCCTATGTATCAAACCAACAGTGCTCGATACCTGATAGGCTTCGGCAGCTGAGGTCACCACCTGCTCAGATGCACCCACAACAAAGACACCTTTCTTGATGTGCTCCCTCAAGTACAGGCCAGCTGCAGCAGAGTCCAGCAGGTCATAGATCTGTTCATTGTAGACTTCGATGAAGGAACACTTACAAAGGAAACTCTTCCCATCTCCAGCCTGTGAAGGACAAGCCTTACTTAGATGCATTATGTTTACATTCACCCCCAGCTTTCACCAGCACTCTTTTTCACAAGTTGTTAATTCCCCATAATAGGTTCCTTAAATACAAAATAAAGTGCCTAAAAAAATCCACATCACTAGACTCACCTTTCAGAACACAGAACTGTGCTCCTTCGATTTCTAGATGTTTCCAGAGGTGCCAAAGACCACCATAATTTGAAGATTGTAACTGCATTCTTTTTGTTTGGTTTGGGGCGGCTCCTGGGGCTTGAACTCAGGGCCTCGGTACTGTCCTTTAGCCTTTTTGCTCAAGGCTTCACACTCTTACCACTTGAGTTACATCTCTAATTCTAGTTTTTTGGTAGGTAATTGAAGGCAAGTGTCTCATGCATTTTCCTGCCCAGGTTAGTTCTGACAGTGATCCATAGAACTCAGCCTCTTCACTAGCTAGGATTATAGGTGTGAACCCCTGGAACCAGGCAGACACTGGGCTTTTAAATGCATGGTGCTGAACTTAATCATTTCACTTACAAGTAATTTGTACGTCTTAGCTGCAATGTTAGAAACAATATTAAATATCAGTTGCCCTGATATATAAGGAATAAAACATAAACACTAAGGGTTAGTAAGCCTGGAATTCTCAAAGCTAACAAGAAAATACAATCACTAGAACACCTCAAGCTGTGAAGCAGAGAGAAAGGGAAGAGCACATTGCAGGTTTTAGGGCCATAGCACACACACAGCCTGATCATGGTGAGTGGAAGGAAGCAAGGATGGAGTCCATCACTACAGGACATCAGGTGACATCCATGATCACCTGTGAGCTGAGGTACTGGTAGATGATAGGCACTGGTAGATGATGGGACATGGCATATTAGAGTTTCTCTTTTTTGGGGTTGAGATTTTCTTTACACTTTGTATCTTGTAAAACCTTTTGAGAAGCAGTACTGTTCTTTTTTGTAAGCAAGCACACCAGTTAAAGGGTGATGCATGCTTTATAACCTAAAACCTCTAATTGAAAACCCTCAGTTTTTATTTTTTTGTCGGTTGTGGGACCTGAACTCTGGGCCTGGGCACTGTCCCTCAGCTCTTCAGCTGTAGACTAGCACTCTACCACTTGAGCCTCAGACCCACTTCCAGCTTTTTCTGCTTATTTGGTGCTGAGGAATCGAACTGAGGGCCTCATGCATGCAAGGCAAGCACTCTACCACTGAGCCACCTGCCCAGTCCCTAGAGTTTTTAACTTTATCTTGGGAACTGACAGGACATTTATACCACACTAGCCTATCTACTTTTCAGATTCATGAAAGATCATGTTCATGAGATAACTTTATTACTAGCTAATGAACTCAAAACGACATTTCACAGAACCATTTTGTTTGTACATTCTTACCTTCTCTTTCTCACGATCAATTAAGGAAAACAAATATTCAAAACTTCGGGGGATTAGTCCTCTCAAGTTATGAGAAAAATGATCAGATTCAGATGGTCCTAAAAAGAAAAAAAAAAGGTAAAGAAATAAGAAGCCTTTTGATTTTTATTCTAACCCAATGGCAACACTGAAAGCCAATTTGTAAATAAGATAACATATTGTACTATGTTCTACTTGTTCTTCAAACAAGTTGTATTTAAGCTTGTGAAGATAGAGTAAGAAAACCTGCCTGTCAGTGGGTCTGCGTCAATGGCCCACAGAAGCCATCAAGCCGTATTTTAAAATAGCTATTGTTGGATGAGAAAACAACAACTTCAACAACAACAAAAAACCCGTAGGTACTAAGTTAAGTTTTACAGGAAGGCATAGTAAAGGAAACAAACTAGTACAAACAGCAATAGGAGCTTAATGCAGAGAAGCCAGAAACAGAAGAATGGCTATAGTACAATTTCCTATGTGGAAGTACAAAGCCAAACCAGCCTAATTAATGACAATAGGAGACGAAGCAGTAGTAGGAGTTATTACCAAGAATCTTGATCTTGACAGAGAGTATAACAGAGATATACTCATATATGAAAATCTACTAAACCCCACTACAAAAAACTGGTCTGTGCGAAGGACTGAGTAGGAGCCACTGCTACAAGCATGATTAACCAATGGATTTGCTATCCAGAATCTCAATATATGGCAGAAGCCTGGGGAGCACCGTTACTTAAATTTAGTCAACATCACATTTAAAATGTCTTCCACAAAATGTTCCCTTGCTGTCATCACAGAAAAAAATACAATAAGCCACAAACATTCACCTTTACTTACCCATCATAGTAAAAGTCTTCCCTGAGCCAGTCTGCCCACTGTAAAAAACAATGTGCTATTTAGTATTTTGACACACAAAAAAGAAAAATTGGAAAAAAAAAAACCCTCCTACCTTCTCTAGTTCAATATGGGCTACAAGTGCATAAAATGTCCCCGCAAAAACTTATTTTCTCTTTTATAATTTTTTTTGTCAGTTGTGGGGCTTGAACTCAGAGCTTGGGTCCTGTCCCTGAGCCTCTTTGTGCTCAAGGCTAGCATTCTAACACTTGAGCCACAGTGCCACTTACAGTTATTGAGTGGTTACACTGGAGATAAGTCTCATGGGAACTTTTCTGCCTGGGCTGGCTTCAAACCACAATCCTCAGATCTCAGCTTCCTGAGTAGCTAGGATTACAGGTGTGAGCCACTGGTACCTGGCTCTCTTTTAGAATTCTATGAGGTGAAAAAGGAATGATCTATTTTTTTTCTTCCAGTACCATAACCAAGAGTTAAGTACAGACAAGTGCTTCAATATAATAAAAACACGGCCATCAGAATTTTCTTTTGCAAAAAGTGGACAGTATCTTTATACTGGTCTGTAGTAGGCCTATACCTTAATTTTATATCAGACAATAAATACAAGCTTTCCTTCAGTTCTCAGCTCAGGGAGGCTAGGTGCTGGTGGCTCTGTGCCTATAACTTGAGCTAATAAGGAGGCTGAAATCTGAGGATTGCAACTCAAAGCCTGCATGGCAAGAAAGGCTGTGAGACTCTTTGTCGGTTGTGGAACTTGAACTCAGGGCCTACGCGCTGTCCCTGAGCTCTTTTGCTCAAAGCTTGTGTTCTACCACTTAAGCTAAAGTGCCACTTCCCATTTTATAGTGGCTAATTGAAGATAAGGAAAGTCCATGAACCACTAGAAATCCAGAAGTGGTGCTGTGGCTCACAGTGATAGAGCACTGACTGAGCAAAAGAGCTCAGGGGACAATGTCCAGACCCTGAGTTCAATACCTATGACTGACAAAAAAAAAGAAAAAAAAAAAAAGAGCTGGGGAGAGTGTTTCACATGTTGGTGCTTCACTCCACTCTCACACGGTACAGTGCTTCCTTAGCAAGGCCAGAGCTGAGTTCAAACCCAGAATTATTAAAAAAAAAAAAATTCTTACAGATCTAAATTTTTTAAAAATAAGATCTTATCTCCTTACATTATTCCACTTAAAAAGAAATCAGAGTACCAAAACCAAACTTAATGAAAGTTATATGTCACAGTAGATAGCAAGTGAGTTTTCAAATGACTCAGATGCATAGCAAAAATACCAAATTCTGAATTTACTTTTTGACTAAAGGTTCCTGAAAAATCAGGGGAAAAAATAGTCTACTTGCTTATGTCCTAGTAACACAGAGTAACAAATTTTCCTGCTCAGGTTCCAAGGAGGAAAACAGCACTGATTTTAGCTTAGAAAGACCTATATGTTGACTTTCTACCTTACAGAATTGTAGGATTATGTGTCTACATTGCTTTAAGCCACTACATTTGGTATAATTCATTAAAAACACAATAGGAAATTAACACAAGCGCTCACTCCTATACCATGAACACAGTGGACACTTACTATGCAAAAATGGTGCCGTTATAACCACACATGCACGACTCCACAATGCTTTTAGCCACAGTTGAGAACACCGACTCCTACAAATGTAAGCACCCAACATGTTCACATTTCAGAAAAAAGAAATACAATTTTTTAAAAAATGAGAGTGCTTAGACCTACTTGACAACATGAAGATTACATTGACTATAGAATAATGGCTAAAATATCTAAGATGCTAGAACTTCAACTAATGATAGGTGAGTTGTTACTCCTGTAATTCTAGCTACTCAAGAAGTTGAGATCTGAGGATCCTGGGTTGAAGACAGCAGAGGCAGCAAAGTCCATGAGACCCTTATTTCCACTTAACCATCAAAAGGGAAGTAGAGTTGTGGTTTAAATGTAGAGTGGCAGCCTTGAGTGAAATAACTAACGGACAGCATTCAGGCTGTTCAAGTCCCAAGAGCAGCACACTCGCATTGCATGCATGCAACAAGATGAGGTGCAGGTTAGGAACCAGACCATATGTAGCATCTAATCAAGCTAACTTAGTAACATTGTTTAAATGTTTTATTTCTACTGGCCAGTAGTGAACTAGATACTTAATTTTTTTTAAAAAAGAGGGCTGGGAATGCTGTTAGTGGTAGAGTGCTTGTTTAACATGCATGAAGCTGTGGGTTCGATTCCTAGTACCACATAAACAGAAAAAGCTGGAAGTGGCACTGTGGTTCTTCAGGTGGTATAATGCTACCCTTGAGCAAAAGCTGCTCAGGGGCAGTGCCCAGGCCCTGAGTTCAAGCCTCAGGACTTGCAGAGAGAGAAAGAGAGAAAGGAGGGTGAGAGAAGGAGGGAGGGAAAGAAGGAGGGAGGGAGAGAGATCTTGCCAAAAAGGTTCATGTGCATGAACAAGAGAATATTCCACCTGGGCATCAGTGGTTCATGCCTGTAAACCTAGCTACTAAGGCAGCTGGGATCTGACGATTATGGTTCAAAGCCAACATGGGTAGAAAAGACCCAATTAACTTATTGTCTTATTGTTTAACATATATATAATATATATTTAATTTATTGTTAACTTAGTATCTTCAATTAACCACTAAAAAACTGGGAGTGGAGGTGTGCCTCAAAGTAGCAGAGCCTTGAACAAAAGAGCTCAGGGACAGTTCCCAGGCCGATTTCAAGCTCCACAATCAACAAAAAAAAAAAGAGAATATTCCAGACCAATGATGTCCAGTACAGTGGTCATTAGCTACTATGCAGCTATTTAAGATTAAATTAAACTTAGTTCAGACATACTACCCACAATAGAGGTAGACGTACCCATTTGTACAGATTTTAAATTTTATATAATATTAACTTAAAATTAAGTAGCAAAAGGTTAATGTAACAGACAGCTCAGACATAAAACATGCCCAAATTACCAAAAGTTATATGAGATAGGACTAAGTTTCAATTATATTGACCTCAATTAGAAGAGAAGTTATTGGCAATAATACTAAATCCATTAACTAGGCCATGAACTGTACTTATCACTTATCAAGTGTCTCTAAAGAGTATATATCCAGGCAAGTGCCAGTGGCTCATGCCTCTAATCCTAGGAGGCTCCAAACTATGGTTGGCAATTCAAAGCCAGCCCAGGCAGCAAAGTCCATGAGACACTTATCTCCAATTAATCTGCAAAAAGCCAGAAGTACAGCTGTGGCTCAAGTAGTAGAGTGTTAGCAGAAAAACCTCACCACAGTGCCCAGGCCCTGAGTTCAAGCCCCAGACTGCCACCATTCACCTCCATCTCTGAGGTGAGGAGGAATAAAATGAGCAAGGGTCATTCTGGTATAGTTCGACGAATAAAGAACAAAATTAACAAAATTAGATTTGAAATATTCATGGAATGTTTGTGATTATTTGAAATCTCCCAAACTAAAACAGCCAGAAATGAAATCCTTACAAATCACCATGCCTTCCACTCTCCAAGAAGAAAATGTCAAGTTTCTAGCCATCATTACCTGAGTGGTGTTCATGTCCGCAACATAATCAAACATAAAGGTCTTGGGCTCTGGGTTAGAGTGTAGCCGCAGAGTAGTGGACGAGAGCACAGACAAGCACAAGTTCTGTTCTCCATCAGCAAATCTCCCGCCTTCTGCCGGTGGACGAATCCGCACAAAAACTTTGATGGCATCACCTTCATGACTAAAGACAACAAGTAAAAGTAACAGCAGAAAGTAGGGGTGTGGCTCAAGTGGCAGACCTTCACTGAAAAACCAAGTGAGAGCACAAGGCCCAGTACTATCACCAAAACAAAACAACAACAAATGACAACTGAAAAACACAAACAAGCAGGCCAATCCAAAGGAAAAAAATAACAAAGCTAATTGTACAAAGGAAAACTAAGCCGGGTGCTTGTGGCTCACATTTGTTATCCTAGCTACTCAGGAGGCTGAGATTTCAGAAGCACAGTTCCAAGCCAGCCCAGGCAGGAAAGTCTATAAGACACTTTATCTCCATTTAATCACAGAAAAAGCTCGAAGTGATACCATGGCTCAAGTGGTAGAATGCTGCTGGCCTTGAGCAAAAGCTGAGGCAAAGTGCCCAAGCCCCGAGTTCAAAGCCCAGGATGAGAAAAAAACAACAACTAACTAAATGGGTCTGAGTCTTGTGTTGTCTATAATGTTTCTGCCAATAAGCATGAGATCTATCCCAACTTAACTTTTTTGCTTCAAATCACCCCAACCTTTTCTTGATGTTGATTTACTGCCTGATAGGTACATTCATGTGCTTTTCCAAAAATAAATTCAAAGACAGTTCATTTCAAAGAACTCCAAAAACTATTTGTCCCTTATTTCCTTCTAATAATAATAAAGTAAGTACCTCAACAGGATAATTATACAATTTATAGGAGGGAGGAAAGGTAACTCATTTTCCCCATACATCTCCACTAGTTAAGGACAAGCTAAATTTTGAAGCAAGAGTCCCATTATGTTAAACAGTTCTTTTAGAAATACCACATCACGGGCTGGGAAGTTGGCTCAGTGGTAGAGCACTTGCCTTGCATACCCGAGGCCCTGGGTTCGATTCCTCAGCACCACATAAGCAAACAAGCAAACAAACAAAAAAAAGAAATACCACATCACCAGTTCTTTGGGGCTGGACAAGATTTTTTTTCTTATTTTCTTACCTTGGCTGGTCAGACTGAGTTGTCAAATTTCGAAAATTAGCTAAAAGGAAAAAAAGATAAAAAGTCAGAAAAGGGGATTAGTATTGCATAAATCTCCTTGACCTATAACACGTTGCTCAGGTGCTGCTTGGGCCTCTTCTATTGCCCAGACTCCTCAATCCACAGTGTTATGCCCAGCCCAGCACCATCTTGTCCATTTTATCCCTGTGTACTTTCTTGGTACTGATGAGATTTGGTTTCATGATTATATATTTTACACACACACACACAGAAATGATCCCCAAATTTAACATTCCCACTAGTCTATCCTCCTCAAACTCAGACTCTTACACACTTGACCATTTAATACTGCCAGTGGATAATATCAAACCTAATGATTCCCAGACCAAATTCCTGATCCTCTCTGCCTACCCAAAAGTTTTACTTCAACTCAGTAAATGACAACTCATCTTTCCATTGGCACAGGCCAAAAACCATAGTCATCACTAACCCCAGTTGTTTTTTTTTGTTTTTTTGTTTTGGTCAGATGTGGGACCTGGGTGCTGTCCCTCAGCTCTTCAGCTCAAGGCGAACGCTCTAGTACTTGAGCCACAGCACCATTTCCAGTTTTCTGGTGGTTAATTGGAGATAAGAGTCTCACAGACTTTCCTGCCTGGGCTGCCTTTGAACTTGATCCTCTGATCTCAGCCTCCTGAATAGGTAGGATTACAGGTGTGAGCCATTAGCACACGACACCCAACCCCATGCTTGTTCACACTTCATTCCAATTTATGTTGGTAAGTATAAGGTAAAAAATTATGAGCTGGGTGCCGGTGGCTCATGCCTGTAATCCTAGCTACTCAGGAAGTTGAGATCTGAGGATCATGGTTCCAAGCCAGGCAGAGCAGAAAAGTCCCTGGTGAGACTCTGATCTCCAATTAGCCACTCAAAAACCAGAAGTGGTACTGTGGCTCAAGTGGTAGAACACTAGCACAAAGAGGCTCCATGACAGCACCCAGGCCCTGAGTTCAAGCCCCACAACTGACAACAACAACAACAAGGTAAAATTTTGAAAGCTTGCCTGGTGCCTGTAATCCTATTCAGGAGGCTAAGATGTGAGGATTTGAAGCTCAAGAACTGGCAAGCAGGGCTGGGAAGGTGGCTCAGTAGTAGAGCGCTTGCCTTGCATGCCTGAGGCTCTGGGTTCGATTCCTCAGCACCACATGAGCAAAAAGAAAAAAGCCGGAAGTGGCGCTGTGGCTCAAGTGGTAGAGTGCTAGCCTTGAGCTGAAGAGCTGAGGGACAGTGCCCAGACCCAGAGTTCAGGCCCCAAGACCGGACCCCCCCCCCAAAAAAAAAGAACTGGCAAGTACAGGCACACACACAGAGTTCAGTTTCTTCAACCACAGGCCTGCCCTCATTCCATTAATAGACATCCCATCCAATAAGTTCATAAAATAGATGCAATGTAAGAGGTGCTAGATATACACAAAACCAGCAAATGACTAAGAATCTAGTGAAAATGGAGAGGCTTAGAACAAGCACAAATGGAGGAAAGAAAAAAAGAGTGTGGGGGAGAGATTTCAGGACAGATGTCCTTGAGTTTGGAACCGATTGTGAAAATATTGTGGTCCTCTCCCTTGTCTGCGATCTCTCTTTCCATGTTATCACCTATCAGCAGGAATCCAAAAGTACTAAACTTTTAAATGGAAAAATTGTTTAACAACTTATTCAGTTTTAAATGCTGAGTAGCAAGATGCCATTGTGCTCCCCAAAACCTGGGGACAAATTCGTGTGGTACACACAACCTTTCCAATAGTCACTAAAGAGCCAGCCTTGTCAATTGTCAAATCAACTAACAGTATGACAACTAACAGATTGTCACAAGCAAGCAGAATCAAGTATCCTTCTGTTCAGATAACCTTGTTGGCACTGATGGCCTGTATCATTCATCTCATCTGGGACAACCACAAAAGGATAAGTACAACACAGTATAATAGTGTGACAAATATACACCGACAAAATGATGATTACAAAACACTCCAACCTCAGAAGCAAAGTCCTTGAGACTCTTATCTAGAATTAAGCACAAAAAAAGGGAAGGAAGGAAGGAAGGAGGAAAAGAAGGGAGAGAGGGAGGGAGGGAGGGAGGGAGGGAGGAAGGGAGAGGAAAAGGGAAAGAAGGAAGGGAAAGAAGGGAAGGGAAGGGAAGGAAGGGAAAGAAGGGAAAGAAGGGAAAGAAGGAAGGAAAAAAGAAAGGCCAAAAGTGGTGCTGTGGCTCAAGTGATAGAGGACTAGTGTGAGTGGAAAAAACGAAGGGACAGAGCCCTGAGTTTAATCCCAGGAACTGCACACCACACACACACACACACACACACACACACACACACACACACACACCATTTTCTTTTGACATTAGTTATTGTGCATCTCTAGCATAAACTTAATCATAGATTAAAAAAATAAAAGCAGTATCTATAGATTGTGTACTAAGGTATATTCTATATTCAAGTAAGGGTTTGGATAAGGGGGAGGGTTGTGACTGGAGGGGCAAGTGTGTATGTGTTTATGGGGGGAGGGAGGGGGAAAGAGAGAGAGAAATCTGTAAATTCACCATCTGAGAAAGAGGAGTCTTCCTTTTAAGAACATAACTCATCGTAAAAAAAAAAAAGGTAAGAAATGTGGAAACACATATTAGGTGGCGGTTTCACGGGCGGATAGGAAGGCAATAACGATAAAAGAAGGCTAAGTAAGAGCTCAGGGGCTGGTGGCTCAACACCTGTCAGGCTACATTGCTCAGGAAACAGATCCGAAGGTCGCGATTCGCAGCCAGCCAGCCAGCCAGCCAGCCCGCCCTGGGGCAGGACCAGGAGTTCCGTGACACTCCTCTCTCTCCTAAACATCTCAGGAAAAGAAAGGGGGTGTAGGGAGGGAGAAGAAAAGAGAATTGAACCTGGATTCAAGGAGCAGAACGCCAAGTAAAGCTTTCGGGGACAGTTTGCCCACAGGCCCGGAGGAGTTCAAACCCCAGGATCGGCACCGTCAACACACAATCGAATGAACGGAGCAGAGATGCAACGCTCCTGGGGCGAGACCCGGATAGAGAAACACCTCAAGACGAAGAATTGCGGGGGGGGGGGGTCCCTCGGGATTGCGGTGGGGTGCCCGGGGGAAGACACGCGAGGCTCGGGTCTCCAGCCCTACCGCTCCCGGGACCGGGTTTGAGACACCCCGCGAAGGAAAAGGGATCGAACGAGCTGCGTCCTTCCCTCAGCGTCCCTGTCAGGGGAAGAGTCCGGGGAGACGCGCGCCCCCAGGGCCGGGGCGGACGCCGGGCCGGGGCCGGCGGCGTCGGTCACCTCGGGGATGAACGCCGCGGGCCTCCGGCCCGCCAACCCGCGGCTCGTGACTTACTTCTGCAGACCGACGCCATAGCAACCCACGGGGGTCCCGGAGTGGAGACGAAAATGAGGACACACACCCGCCTGAGAGGAAGCGCCCGGCCGCCACGCGCGACGCGGGCCCAAGGGGAGGGCGGGCGGGCGGGGTGGGCGGGCGGGCGAGGAGAGAGAGAGATTCGACGCTCTTCGTTCGCGCTCGCAAGATGGCCGCCGATTTGAATCTGGCGCGCTGGGCGGGCGTGTGACGTCACCGCAGGCCCCGCCCATCCTGCCCGCCTCCGGGGGGCGTGGTAGGGAAAGGGGGCGTGGTCGTGAGTGACGTCATGAGAGCGCGCCGGCGACGCGGGAACGGGCGTTTCCACTCGAGTCGCCGCCGAGGCCATGAGCAAGCGGAATCAAGTGTCTTACGTGCGGCCGGCGGAGCCCGCGTTCCTGTCCCGCTTCAAGGAGCGGGTGGGCTACAAGGAAGGGCCCACCGTGGAGACCAAGGTGAGCCCGAGAGAGCGAGGCGCTTCGGCCGGGTGCTGACAGCTTCCTCTTCCCGCTGGAGTCTCATCTTCCCCATCGTCCATTACCTCACCCCCCCCCCCCCACACACACACCCCGCTTCGGATCGGCCTCAACGGCTAGGGGACGCGTCACTTTGCTTCATTCAACCCGATCCTCGGGAAAGGAAGAAGGCTGTAGCCCCACCCCGTTCCTGTCCCTGCTTCTCTCGTAACCCACTCGCAGAGCGGGTGAGCGGGACTGAGGGGCGCGGCGGGTGCGGTCCCCGTTTTTCCAGGAACTTTTGAGGCGACGCGATCCTCCAGACAGGTTCCAGACTCGCGTCTGCGGGATTACTTGCTGCAGAAAAGGGTCCCTTGCTGTTTTCCAGGTTAGGTGCTAGAATGGCAAGGTGGAACACCGGTATCACCCCCATAAAGGCCCGTGTCGAATGGAGACAAAATAATGTATTTATTTGCTATCTATGAGTCGGGCCCAGTGTCCAGCAGAGAAGGTGAGATGAGGTTAGGCCGGCTAGAGGCTCCAAACCTTCGGAGGTTTGCCTGAGTTGTAGTTGCCCAGTGAAGCTTGCTAGACACCGGGGAAATCTCAAGAGAACAGAAGGCTCCAAGGAATGGTTGTGTTTGTTTTTATTATTGTGTGTCGGTACTGGGGCTTGAACTCAGGTTCTACCCCATTCCTGAGCCTTTTCCGCTGAAGAATGGCACTCGACTACTTACTTGAACCGTAGCTCCACTTCTGGCGTTTTGCTGGTTAACGTGTCACCGCTTTTCTTGACTCAGCTACTTTGGAAGCTCAGGCAATAAATGAATATGAACGCTTGATACTGGTTTGGAAAAAATAAGATATGCATTATCTCAAAGCATTGTGAGAAGACTTTTTGTGTCAATGAAGAGGTTAGGCAAGATGGTACAAGCCTGTAGTACCAGGTCTTCAGGAGAAAGGAACAAAGATTGGGAAGCGCAAGCCAACCTGAACAAATTTAGAGACTCATTATTTTAGCCAGTCCTGGGGCTTGAACTCAGGGCCAGAGCACTGTCCCTGTGCTGCTTCTTATTCAGGGCTAGCACGCTACCACTTAAGCCATACTGCCACTTCTGGCCTTTTCTGTCTATATGGTGCTAAGGAATTGACCCCTGGGCTTCATGCATGCTAGACAAGCACTCTACCACTAAGCCACATTCCCAGCAGAGACTCTCTTAAAATCAAAATAAAAGGGCTAGGTTTAGTCTCCAGTACTGAATTAAATGTTTAAAACATTTAAGTGTTTAAAACACTTAAAAATGATAGCTTTTGGGCTGGGGATGTGACTTGGTGGTAGAGTGCTTGTCTAGCATGCATGAGACTCTGAGTTCTACTCTTCAGTACTACATTAAAAAATAAATTTTAAAAATAATCGTGCACAGCTTAGCTTTTTATTTTTTTGTGGGTCATGGGGCTTGAACGCTGGGCTTCAGTGCTATCTCTGAGCTCTTCAGCTCTCTACCACTTGAGCCACAGTGCCACTTCTGGTTTTCTGGTGGTTAATTGGAAATAAGCCTCACTCTTTTTCTGCCCGGGCTGGCTTTGAACTGAGATCCTCAGATCTCAGCCTCCTGAATAGCTATGAATATAGGCGTGAGCCACTGGCTTACTACCTGTCCAGGCCAAGTCATCAGGCAAAATGGTGTATTTATAGGTGTACAGTGAGTACACAGTTTGAGGTTTGAGAAAATTTTCTAATTAAAACCAAGAAGTCAGAAAAAAATATGTATTGTGTACAAAATGTTTTATGTAACTACGTATCTCTCTACCCATCAAACAAAAAAGGCACAATAAGGGATGAACAAAGGTAGTATAATGACCTGAGAGCAGGAACATCCACAGAGGCACAGTTAAAGGTGACAAGTTTTCTTTTTCTTTTTTTTGTCAGTCGTGGGCCTTGAACTCTGGGCCTAGGCACTGACCCTGAGCTCTTCAGCTCAAGGCGAGCGCTCTACCACTTGAGCCACAGTGCCACTTCCGATTTTCTAGTGGTTTATTGGAGATAAGTGTCTCACGGACTTTCCTGCCCAGGCTGACTTTGAACCGTGATCCTCTGATCTCAGCCTCCAGAGTAGCTAGGATTACAGGCGTGAGCCACTGGCACCCGGCTAAGGGAGTTTTATTTACACCAAAATGTAGAGATGTTTTCACAATAACTGACTCTAAATGAATGTTCTGATGTGTCAGTGTCACCAAGGTCCACCCCAGAGCCTAAGGGATGAATAGCCATCCATCCTGCAGCTTTCTCCATCCAGAGGGGAGTGTCTCTAACTCTAAATCTTCTTTTGAATAGCAAGGCATTTCTGGCAGCTCTGGTAGGGCTGTAATAACTAGTAGCTCTAGAGGCCCCTCTAGTTACAGAGTAGACTCCTGAGCTGCCTGGTCAGCTCGGTTGTTTCCTTGAACTTCAGGGGTCTCTTCTTTTTAATGACTCTTACAATAAAAAACAAGTCACTTTTTGGGGAAGCCAAATGGCGTCCAGGAGAGGCAATAGCTCAACATTTTTTTTTTTATTTTCCTCCAGAATTTGAGTCCTGTCTCCTTGTATAGGGCCCCATGAACATGGGCTGTAGCAAAAGCATACCAGCTGTCTGTGTAAATATTAACTGTTTTTCCTTTTGCCCACCGCAAGGCTTGAGTGATTAGTTCAGCCCTCCGAGCCGAGGTCCCATGATTTAGGGCGTGTGCCCAGATTACATTATCTGCTGACACCACGGCTGCCCCTTCATACTGAACTCCATCCTTGACAAAACTACTTCATCAGGAGTGGCCACAGGAATGTTTGTCAGGTCTCCCTGAAGTCCACCAATGTTCTGCAGGATTTCAGTGCAGTTGTGGATGGGTTCACTGGGGTCGTCATCAGGAGAAGAGTAGCTGGGTTAAGAGCATTTACCTTCATGAAGGTGATTCTTGGCTGATCCATAGCTGGGCCTGGTACTGCATAACTCGGGCATGTGTTAGCCACCTTGCAGGAGTAGCTCTTAACAGGGCTGCCACCCGGTGTGCACAGTTACATGCAGGTCTTGTCTCAGAGTTAATCAGCCTCTTTACCACGATAGCTGTCACCACTATTGCTCTCAAACAAAATGGCCAGGTGGTTGCCACCAAGCCCAGTCTCTTGGACAGGTAGGCTACTGGTCGTTTCCAAGGCCCCAAGGTCTGGATCAGAACCTGTGGATTGGCAATACCTGTGGATTCTGCCACAAAGAGCTGAAAAGGCTTCTAAAGGTCCAGCAAAGGCCAAGGCTGGAGCTGAAATCAAAACCTGTTTTAATGTCTCGAAGGCTGCCTGTTTGGTCTGTTCTCATTCCAAGGGCCCTACCTCTCCTGCTGTGCTGGAAGAGTGGTTTAGCGTATCTGCACACCCCAAGATCCACAGTCTGCAGGAACCCACAGCTCCCAGAAATTCCCTGACCTGCTTCGTGGTCTGAGGCGTCGGTATCCTCAAAATCGCCTCTATCCTGTTTAAGGAGAGCATTCGCTTCCCTTTTTCCAGTTGGTAACCTAAATAGGTTGCTTTCTGGGTGCACAGTTGGGTCTTCTTGGCAGAAACTCGATACCCCAATTGGCACAGGGTGATGAGGGGGTCCTCTGTGGACTGCTAACACTTCTCATGTGTCAGGGCTGCCAGCAGCAGGTCATTGACATATTTTCATTTGTTTTGTTTTATTTTGTGGATCGTGGGGCTTGAACTCTGGGCTTGGGCGCTATCCCTCAGCTCTCCAGCTCAAGGCAAGCGCTCTACCACTTGAGCCACAGCGCCACTTCCTCATTGACGTATTTTAATAGAATTCCTTCAGGATGTAACTGCCTAAAACTTAACTAGTCCTAGCTCAAGGCATCTTCAAATGAGGTGGGGAGTTTTTAAAATCTTGTGGCAAGCTGGTCCAAGTCAGTTCTCCAGAAAATCTCCCTTCTGGATCTGTCCACTTAAAGGCAAATATGACCTGGCTTACCTTGGCCAGTGGCAGGCTGAAGAAAGCATCCTTTAAATCTAACCCGGTGTAAATGTGCTGTTCTGGAGGTAACATGCCGAGAAGAGAGTTAGGTATGATAGGGTGGATGGTCTCCACCTGCTTGTTTACTCCTCTCAAATCCTGCACAGGTTGATTGTCATTGGTGCCTGGTTTACACACAGGTAGAAGAGGTATATTCCAAGGTGAATGGCAGGGAACAAGAATTCCATTTCCCCCCCAGGCATTTAATGTGAGCCACCATCCCCTCCTTTGCCTCTGCTGATGTGGGATCTTGTCTCACTCTGACCAGCAGTGCCTGACTGGTAAATTGAGCAAGGATGGGCAGTCAGTCTAGGTGGGTTAGTCTCCGCCCAAACCTCATGAACTTTGTTTTGGAAGTAAGTCAGTAATGGTTGAAGCTCTTTGCTTTCTTCTGCGGGAAGCAACATATATTCTTCTCCAAGGCGACAGGTTACCAGCAGACAAATAATAATTTCACATCTTCCTCTTGGAAAGAAATTGTGGCTTTTAGTCAATAAGTCTCGTCCCAGGAGTGGATAAGGACATGTGGAATGAGGAGAAAGGAGTGGGTAATCGTTCCTTCTCCCAGTGGGTTATTCCAGCCAGGGACTGTGGATAGGATTCATTCATTCCAGTGGCTCCTTGGACATCATTTAGTCTTTGCTTAGTTATTGGTCTTTCTGGTTTTTTTTCAATACCAAATAGGCAGCTCCAGTATCCACAATGTTACCATGGGCTTCAGGGGGCTGGAACCCTGAGCCCATCATTCTTCATCCTCTCCCAGGTTTAGAATCTAAACCTCCTTTCTCCTCCTTGGACATTCTTTTTTCCAGTGTCCATTTTGCTTGCAATAAGCACACCGGTCTAGTTCTAGAGGTTCCCTACTGCCATTTATAAATGAGTTATACCATTGCAGTTGAGGGTTTCTTGATCCCTGTCCTTGAATCGCCTTTTTTTTTTTTTTTTAATTTTTTCTTCCAGGGTAGTTCTGTTATCAAACACCTGCTGGGCAACCGCTATCAGCAGTTTGAAGATCTGGGGCCGACTGGGTAACGAAGGCCATATTTAGGGCTCTTTGATTCTCTGGGGCCTCAGGATCTGTAGGTCCTGTAGGCCTCCAAGAGCCATTCCAGAAAAGCAGCTCACTCACCTTAGATAAATTAGTTGGCTTCCTAGCCGCTGCCCGTAACCCCGCTACAGAGTCTGGCAATCATTGGTAAGCGCCTCCTTACCTCGATCGCTGTTGTAGTCCCATCTTGGGTGAGTCAGGGGAGAGACTCCCTCCAAACCGACTGGATCATCAGTGGGGGAAGCATTTGGTCCAAGGACCGCCTTCAAGGCACTGCACCAGGTTCGCTCCCTTCCCTCCCAGGTGAAAAGCACCTGTAAAAGTTGCTGACAATCATCCTAGGTGGTCTGCTGTGTGAAAAATACTGTCTCTAATACAGAGATGAGCCCCTGGGGTTTTTCAGAAGAGGATGGATTTTGTTGTTTCCAGTTATACAGGTCACGGGTTGTAAAGGGAGCATGTGCTATAGAAAGGGGGCTTGCCCACCATCTCCCCCAGGCGCCTGTCTAGGAGGTGCTGATGGCACAGAATAGGAGGAAGTGTGCACCGGTGGGTCTTCCTCTGAGGAGGAGATTTTTCCTTTACAGTGTCACTTACAAGAGCTTCAAGACATTTGTTTTCTCATCCTGGAAAAAAGGAGTGAGTAGAGGTATATACAGGACACAGAACTAGTAATAAACACAGACAAAGAGCCACAGACACTTAACCCACATGTCCCAGATGACTTCCTGAAGAAGTCCCAGATGGCCTCTGGAAGAGGTCCCAGATGGCTTCTCAATGCAGCCCCAGGAGGCGTGGTAGATGTCTCATCCCGGCCTCCAACTTGGAGAAGTTACGCCTTCCACTGAGTTTCCCCAGATGCAGTCCGGCAAACCTGCCCAGACTCACCCCTGGAGAGTTTCCAAATGACTCCTGCCCATATTGGTCCTCAGGAAACAGATGCTCAAGGGAGGCTTTCTCCCCTGAGGGCTGAGACTATCACCTACAAGGGGATTTCCGGAGGGCCAAGGCCCCATGCCATCCAGATGGATTATCTCACGGGGCCTCTAAATATTATGACCTTGGAGTGAGAAAATCCACGGAAGAACGGTTAAAGGTGACAAAGGAGTTTTATTTACACTAAAAATGGGGTCTGTGACTACTTTGTCCTGGGCTAGCTACCCCGAACCAAGAGCAACCTTGACCTCCAAGCCTCCAGTGGTCACCCCCAACCTTTATTAGTCAGTCTGCAAACCTCCTATTAGTTGGTCTTCAAACCACCAATTTGTCAGTCTACAAACCTCCAATTGGTCTGCAAAGCTCCAAAGGGGAAGGCTTTTCCTTTTCCTTCCTCCTTTGCAGGCCTCTCCACTCTCCACAGGCTTCTCCCTAGGCCTCTCTGCAAACCGCAGGCCTCTCCACAGGTCTGCCCTGCTCTGCTCCAGGAGCCACCTGGTGCCATCTCTTCTCTCCACCTTCTCTCTACCCTGTTGCTCCTTACAACACGCAGCCTATATATAGGCTGTGCCCCTCCCCCACTCCAACAGCTCCAACTGTTCCAACTGCCACTCAGGCCCCTCCCCCAAGCTGCCCACTGCCCAATGGCTCCTTGACACCCTGCCCCTCCCCATCTCCCTGGAACAGGGCAATGATGTCAGTGCAGGGGCGGGCCTTCCTGCCCACTGGTTCTTATATTAGGACAACTAATGTTTTGTTTTTTGTCAGTTGTAAGGCTTGAACGCTGGGCTCTTCCACTCAAGACTAGTGCTCTACCACTTGAGCCACAGCTCCACTTCTGGTTTTCTGGTGGAAAGTTTCATGGACGTTCCTCCCTGGGCTGGCTTTGACTCATGATCCTCAGATCTCAGCCTCCTGAATAGCCAGGATGACAGGAGTGAGCCACCGGTGCCTGGCTGAGGACAACAAATGTTTTATGTGCTGCTTTTATTTTAGTCTAACTCTGAGAAGAAATGAAGGTCCAAGTGTTGATTAGGACCAAAGGGAATGGATACAGCTCAGCAGATTCCTGAATAGGCTGGGAATGATTGGTAGTACCCAAAGCAGAGAACCCCCAACTTGCTTAACTATCATGGTAAGATGGAACTGAATCCTTGGGTGATCTGCTGGTAGTCATATTCCCTGATACAGCAATTGGGAGCTCTGGGAATTGAAAATTGACCTCCTTCTACAATTAGTTGATAGTTCTTCTTTTACTGTTATCATTGAAGTTGCTTACAGAGGCAGTGGTTATATTTGGTTCACAAGATCAGCCACTTACCAGGTTATTTGCGCATTTTCCTCTAGAGAATCCAGCCGCAGATCCCAGACGGAGATGGTGAGCACAGTGACAAAGATGATGAACAGCCCCAAGTGGTGGTTTTGAAAAAGGGAGACCTGACTGCTGAAGAAGTCATGAAAATTAAAGCAGAAATAAAGGCTGCCAAAGCCGGTATGTCTGAAAGTAATCTGTTTTGTTGGGGTTTTTTCCCTAGCAATGTAAATAATGTAGATTATGCATCATTTTCTATAATTGTACCCTTCATTTGCAGGGGGCGGCCCTTGGTTCCATCTTCAGTGTTGAAACCATATGTAGAACATTGTGCCAGTTTTTTCTACCTCAGAGTATCAGTTACCTCATCGGTAAAATGGAGACAATAAGTATACCTGCCACACTGGCAGTTTAAGTAAACTTGCCACACTGGCAAGTTTAAGTAAATACATTCTATTAAAAAGTAGGTGGAGCCAGGAACCAGTGGCTCACACCTGTAATCCTTGCTATTCAGGAGGCTGATATCTGAGGATTGTGGTTTGAAGCCAGTTCCAGCAGGAAATTCTTTGAGACTCTTATCCCCAATAAACTATTTTTTTTTTCAAGCCAATAAGCTGGGCGCCAGTGGCTCGAGCCTGTCATCCTAGCTACTCAGAAGGCTGAGATCTAAGGATCACTGTTCAAAGCCAATCCCAGGCAGGTTGTGAGACTCTATTTCTAATTAACCACCAGAAAACCAGAAGTGGTGCTGTGGCTCAAAGGAGCAGAACGCTAGCCTTGAGCACAGGGATAGTACCCAGGCCCTGAGTTCAAATCCCACAACCAACAAAAAAAAAAGTGGTTAAATGGTCGCTGGTGGCTCATAACTGTCATCCTGCTACTCAGAAGGCTGAGATCTAAGGAATGTAGTTAAAAACTAGCTTGAGCAGGAAAGTCTGTGAGACCCTGATCCCCAGTGAACCACCAAAAAGCTGGAAAAACACACACACACACAACACACACACACACAACACACACACACACAACACACACACACACACACACACCCTTAGGTATTTAAGCTAACAGAGCAATTGATGAGGGTCTAGGTAACTGGTACTTAATTCCATAGATTGGCCTCCAGTCTGCCTTCAATTTGCAGGATCATAGGTGTGAGCCACTGTGCTTGGCTACAATTCTTAAATTTTTGGTTTGTTACAGATGAAGAACCAGCTCCAGCTGATGGGAGAATCATGTATCGAAAACCAGAGAAGCGCACCGCAGGCGAAAAATACTCAGGTTTAACGGCAAGCTCAAAAAAGAAGAAAACAAATGAAAATGAAGTAAATACACAGGACTCAGTTAAAAAGAATTCACAAAAGCAAATCAAAAACAGTAGCCTCCTTTCTTTCGGCCATGAAGAAGAAAATGAGTAAGTGTACATGTTTGGACTTAAAGTCTCCTTTGAAATTATATGAGGTATTTTTTTCAAATAACATTTTTCCTGTCACTTTTAAGATAGCATTTTTTTTCCTATTATACTACAAGTTAGTTATAGAATATTTAGAAAATACAGGAAAACTTTTGATAAAACTGATCAATACCCCCACTGGAAATTCCAATTTTGTAGATGCTAAATACTATTATTACAGTGTTTTGTTAGTTCTCTCTTTGGGGGTCTGTATATGTAAACTGTGTTTTTAAGCAAAACTGAGATTGTACTATGTACATTCGTCTCACATCCCACTTAATATTATAAGTGATTTGCAAGATAAATTTTATAAATCTGACATAACAGTACAGAAAATAGGTGTTCTTTTGCTGCTGGTACTAGACTTCAACTCAGGGCTGTGTTTTCTCTTAGCTTTTTTGCTCAAGGCTGCTACTCTACTCCTTGGCCCACCCTAACACTTCTGGCTTTTAGGGGTAAATTGGAGATAACAGTTTCATGTACTTTCCTGCCCAGGCTGGCTTTGAACCATAATCTTCAGACCTCTGTCTACTGAGTAGCTACAATTACAGGTGTGAGCCACCAGTGCTCCAGTACGAGGTCTTTTCTTCTTGAGAGATTTCTTTTTCCAAATACCCTCCCACCACCCAGCTTCCCCACCCTAGACAGAACAATGTCACCATCCTACATGCCTTGGTTGAACTCTTTCCTGGCGTTATTGGGGTCCTGATAAACCGTGGCCGTATTCCTCTAGACCCTACCCGACCCATGTGACAACCAGTCCTGCCCTGCTCTGACATCACCTTGCCCATGGATCTGGCCAGGGGGGGGGGGGGACTGGGCATCAAGAAGTGGTTGGGCAGCGGGAGGCTGGTGGGAGGGGGGGACATCAGAAGGCAGTTGGAGCAGGAGTAGGGCACCATATACATACATACATACACATATATATTCATATATATATATATTCATATGTATATGTATGTATATATATATATATATATATATATATATATATATATATCCATACCTGGGCTGTAGGGGGCTGTGTGGGGAACTGGTGGGAACAGCCAGGACCAGGATCACCTACCCAAGACTGCTGCCGGTCAAGGCCTCCCAGGAAAAGCAGCCGAGAGCAGGAGGAGACAAGAGGCTCACCCCCTTGGAGGTTTGGTGGTGGAGGCTGCTCTGGGTTCTGGGTATCCAGCCCAGGACAATGTCGTTGTTGGAGGCCCCCTTTCTAGTGTAAGTAAAACTCCTTTGTCACCTCTAGCCCTGCCTCTGTGGATTTTCTCACTCTGAGGTCATTACATTCACACACCACAACAAATCCTTGCTAATTCGATCTCTTTTAATCTTTGCTTTCCTAATCCCAAAAGTCAGGCTGACACAGGACAATTTAACCACTGTAAACACTTAATCTCTCGATTTCCCTTTAGTCTCTCCTATGCATTTACATTTAACAAAAATGTTATAGATATATGGCTCTGTAGAGTTTTATTATTAATTCAATGTTCCTGTCAGCCTGTGGCTATTTTAGGGTTTATACTACAATGTTGCATGCAGTCATAACTTTCTAATCAGTCACTTGGGTTAATATTTTTGTAAAATAGTAACACCAAGTATACATTGTCTAACTATTCAGTTAACTAGTTTCCTTAAAATGGTAATACTGTAACCAAGATATATATGCAGTTCTACAAATGGTGCACACATTGAGTGCCACGGTTCATGCCTGTAATCCTAGCTACTGAGGAAGCTGAGATCTAAAGATCAAGGTGCAAAGGCAGCCTGGAAGGACAAATTGGAGAAACCCCATAACCAGTAAAAAGTTCGAAGTGGTGCTGTGGCTCAAGAACAGCACCTATATCCTGACTTCAAGCACATTAAAAAAAAAAAAATCTGACTAGATTCAGTTATCTCGTTGGTAACAATGGATCCAAACACTAAATGAAAATCATGAAATTCTGGGGATAAACTGTCACCTAGAATTCCAGATTCAAACTACCAATCAAGCACAAGGCCAGAGAGAAATGTTTAGGTAGGTTAAGTGCTCAACAGTTTTGCCCTCTCTGTTCTCCTTGGTAAGTAATGTCAAGCTATGTTGCAGTGAAACAAAGACTAAAGTAATTGATTCAGGAAGCAATGGAACCAAGTATAACAGGATAATAGACAAGGGACATCAAAAACAGAGTAGAGGGGCTGGGAATGTGGTTTAGTGGTAGAGTGCATGCCTAGCATGCATGAAGCCCTGGGTTCGATTCCTCAGTATCACATAAAAAGTCAGAAGTGGCTCAAGTGGTAGAGTATTAGTGTTGTAGCCAAAAAAGCTCAGGGACAGTGTCCAGGCCCCAGAAGTTAAAAACAAAAACTCAGACTAGAACAGGAGCTAGAGGTACCTGGAAGAGAAATATATAGGGGAAAAATGGAGAGAGCACATTGGGTAGACAACTTGGAAATGACTGAAGATGTGCTATAAAGTTACATGCTTCATACAAGGTAAAACCAAAAGCAACTAAAACCTATAGTGAAAAAAAGCAAACAGCTGTTCCCCAAAAGAAATACAAATACAAAAGCTACGATCTACGGTGAACAGTATTCAAATGGTTATCAGTGTTCATGCCATTTATTTTCAACTTTTAGCCAAAGCAGAAAACAAATCATAAAACAATATGGTTATAGAATAGCAGTTAAAAAAATTATCAGACTTAACAATGTCAGAGGTGGGGAAGAGAAAAGGGGATAATACTCAACAGCTTAAGGTGAACTGAGACACTGGTTCAGTTAATTCAATAAAACTAAATATGTAAATAAATAATTTATTATTGATTATAAAATTCTTGCTCTTCATAGAAAATATGAAAACTACTAAAAAAAAAAAAAAAGTTTAGCTGGGCCAGAGTGGCTTACACCTTTAATCCTAGCTACTCAGGAGGTTGAGATGTGAGGATTGAAATTCAAAGGCAGTCTGGGCAGGAAAGTCCGTTAAGACTCTTATCTCCAAATACCCACTAAAACCCAGAAATGGCACTGTGGCTCAAAGTGGTA
>NW_012267344.1:675677-681602 GCF_000151885.1 Dipodomys ordii | reverse complement strand
TTCGGAGGCTGAGATCTGGGGATTGCAGTTCAAAGCCAGCCTGGTAAGGAAAAGTCCAAGAGACTCATATCCAATTAACAAAAAGCCAGAAGTGGCACTGTGGCTCAAGTGGTAGAGTGCTAGCTTTGAGTGTTAAAAATCTGGGATAGTGTCCCAGTCCTGAGTTCAAGTCCCTCAACCAACAACAAACCTCTACACAAACTGCCAGTACAATTCCTGGATGTTTCCCAGGTAACTGGAAGTAACCATAAAAAATCTCTCCACCTTTGTGACATCATATACCTGTGCCACTGTTGAGAACCTGTTGGTAGGGTAGGGTTTAGCAGTTTCGTCTCCATGGTTCCTCCTAACAGTAGCCAAGATTCTAGGCAGGAACCCTGAACTTAACTGCAGGGACTATAGAAAGGACCAACACAACCACCTCAGTGTGAGTTCCTGGATTCTGAAAGAAGGTTGAACATAAGGAGTTCAGTGTCATTTCCTCCTGGATTCCCATCACGTTATCGCCCCATGTCACTTTCCTTGGATAATTGTCAAGCCTTTCATCACGCTAGACTCACTAATATCCTCTTGCCAGAAAGATCGACATACCTCATCATGAACACCAGATGATCGTTTCTCAACAAGTGACCAAAAGAACAAGATCTCTGCTTTAGGTTCAAATCCTAGATTCTCAAGGCATGAATCTGGGTTTGTCGTCTCTGCATACTAGTATTTTGTGCCATTCCTGGGCAGTGAACTCATGAACAAGGTGCTTTTTTGTTCAAGGCTAATGCTTTACTACTACTTAGCCACAGCTCTACTTTTGACTTTTTGGTGGTTTATTGGACAAAAGATTCTCATAGATTTTCCTTCCTGGGCTGGATTTTTTTTTTTTTTTTTGGTGGGTCTTGCACTCTGGGCTTGGGCACTGCCCCACAGTTATTCAGCTCAAGGCGAGCACTCTACCACTTGAGCCACTGCACCCCTTCCAATTTTCTGGTGGTTCATTGGAGATAAGAGTCTCATGGACTTTCCTGCCCGAGCTGGCTTTGATTCATGATCCTCAGATCTCAACCTCCTGAGTAGGATTACAGGTGTGAGCCACCAGCACCCAGCAAGTTTACTTTATTGTTATTGTAAAGGTGATATGCAAAGGGTTTAGTTACATAAGACAGGTAAAGTGTACATTTCTTTTTGGACAATGTCACCGCTTTCTTCCCGTGCTGGTTTTCAACCTCGATCCTCAAATCTCAGCCTCCTGAGCAGCTGGGATGACAGGCATGAGCCACATCACCCAGCAGTGCCTACTTGCAAAAATCATGATACCAAAGATTAAATGAGGGTAGTACTTGTAAATATCAAATAATGATAACAGGTTGATAGGTTGGCCATCTGTAATAATGACTTGAGAGGCTGAGAACAAGAGAATCACAGTTCAAGGCCAGCCTCGGCCCATCTCAACTCATAGCTGGATGCCTGCCATCCTACACTATGTGCGAGGCTAAGATTAGGAAAAAGGCTTTTCAGCAAAGTCCCAGAGACTTCCTTTTCACAGAAGGTGGTCATCCCTGTGATTTCAGCAAAGAAGGGAAACCTAAAAGTGGGAGTATGGCAGTTCAGGCACACCCCCAGTTGGGAAGCGAGCCCCTATTCTAAGAGCCACTGTCCCTGAACTGCTTTTTCTCAAGGCTAGCTCTCTACTACTTGAGCCACAGCACCACTTCCAGCTTTTTCTGTTCATGTGAGACTGAGGAATCAACCCAGGGCTTCATGCATGCTAAGCAAGCACTGTACCTCTAAGCCACATTCCCAGCCCGCTCAATGGTATCTTGTAACCTAGCATGCATGAGGTCCTTAGTTCAAATCTCAGGAGCACAAGAAATGTTCAGGTTGGAAATGTAGCTGAGTGAGGCCATGAGTTCAATACCCAACACCAAAACAACAGACCAAGAGTAAATGTTTGGACTGTCATGTTTCTCACACCCTAGCTGCAGTCTCAGTTGTTCTCCAGTGACTTTACAGCCCTGACGCTGATCTCTCTTTCCCTTCTGCAAAGCTTCTAGGATGGTACTCATTCAGCAAGTATGGGCACATCCTCCTCATCTCCACATTTACTGCAGGGATGAAGCATTAGGAGAGCAGCACCTGGCTTCCTGCTAGCTATTCCTGCAGGATAGGGGACTGTGGGAGACATTATATCCTAAGCTGCAGCATGCAATAGGCACTCAATTAATAGTTGGTATAAATGAATGGCATGCAGCAGAGAACATGATTCACATGAAAATTCCCAGATAGGCTGTTTTCCACCAATAAAGGGTCTTTTTCAGGAAATGACAACACTGGCTCATGCCTGTCATCCAAGCTGCTCAGAAAGCTAAGCTCTGAGGATCAGGGTTCAAAACCATCCCAGGCAGGAAAGTCTGTGAGACTTCCAGACAAAGCTGGAAGTGGAGCTGAGGTTCAAGTGGTAGAGCACCAGCATTGAGAGAAAAAAAAAAAAAAAAACTTAGAAAGTGCCCGTGAAGTACAAAATGCAAGCCAGACGCTGGTGGCTCACACCTGTCATCCTAGCTACTCAGGAGGCTGAGATCTGAGATTCCTGGTTCAATGTCAGCAGGAACGTTGGTGCGACTCTTAGCTCCAATTAACCACCAAAGACTGGAAGTGGAGCTGTGGCTTAAGTGGTAGAGCACTAGCCTTGATTACCAAAAGCTCAGAGACAATCCCCAAACCCTGAATTCAAGCCCCAGGATCTACACACACAAACGCACGCACAAACTCCCAATCTTTGCAACATTCTCTCTCTCTTCCTAGGCACACTCCTAGTGAAGTTTCGCCACTGTCAAGTTTCTGAAGTCTGGAAAGCACTGAACTCTTCCATCGTCCAAGCCCTTGTGGGGCTTTTCACGGTGTGAATTTGCTTATGCTCACTCAGTTAGGCATACTTACAGAAGGCTTTTTCACACTTACTACATGTACACAGTTTTTCACCAGTGTGAGTTCTGTGATGTTTGGTAAAAGACGAGCTGTGAGCGAAGGCCTTCCTACATTGTTCACACTCAGAAGGCCACACCGCTGTGTGAGTTCTCGTAGGCTGAGGTAGGGATTCTGATTCGAGCACTTGCCATACCAGTGTGACATCTCTAGTGCTGAAAAAGGAATGAAGGCTGCATTTGTAGGGCCTCTGATCCGTGCGCATCCTCTGAAGTTTAGTACGTGGGGTTCTGCACACAAAAGCTTTGCCAAAACCTCTTACATTTATAGGGCTGGGATAAATCATCGGTGCATGGTTAGGGATGGAATCTGAGAAAAGGTTTGGCCATGTTCTTTACACCTATAGGCTTTCTCTCCAGTATGAATTCTCTGAGGCTGACTGGAGTCTATCTTCGGAAATATTTCCCATACTCGCTGCATGTATGATGCTTTGCCCCAGTGTGAATCCTCTGGTGTCAGGTGAGATTTGACTGTGGGCCCAAAAGCAGAGCCACAGTGGTTGCATGAATAAGGCTTGTCCCCAGTGTGAATTCTCTGAGGATGGATGAGGTGTGTGTTCTGGTGGAATGCCTTCCCATATCCATTACATTGATAACCTGTGTTGGGGGGTCTCTGATGCTGAGAAAGGAATGAGCGACATTGAAATATTTCCCTGCACTGCTCCCGCAGGTATGATTTCACTCCGATGTGAATTCTTTCCTGTTGAACATGGAATGAGCTATGATGAAAAGTTTGCCCACACTTGCACACGCATCGGGTCTCCCTCTAGTATGAGTTCTCTCGTGCTGGGTAAAGGGTGAGCTCTGAATAATATTTCCCTCTTCTTAGCTTTGCATGGGGACCACTGGTCCAAAATTTCATTGCTGTGTTACCTTACCTGCTTCCCACTCAGGCGGGCTTTTTTTTCCGTAGAAACTCTTTAAGATGTGTAACTATGCTGGAGGTCAAAATCAAGCTTTTTCTATTAGATTCTTGACTACTCATTTCGGGGTGGGGAGGGGAGAATGAAGGTTATTCCCTCAAACCCTCCTTCACTGAAAAAGGCAAGGCCTAGCAATCTCTTTGAGAGAGATTTCTTTTGTGTTCTCACGTGAGTGGTTTTCTTCAAATAGAGAGTCCTAGTATTCATTCTTTGGACATCTTCTTCCTGGAAGTCTTGGTGAATTTCAGTCACCATGCTAATTCTTCCAAGCTGAAAGAAAACATCCTAGTGAATCTCTTGCATGGAGCAAAGTAGAACCCTGTATGCTGCAAGACTCTTCTTCTAAAGGTCTCAGAAGCCATAAAAACAAGCTGACCAGTCACCAGTGGGCTTGGGCCTTTAACCTTAGTAACTCAGCAGAATGAGATCTGAGGATCACAGTTGGAAGCCAGTAGCCCTGGCAGGCAAGTATTTAAAGTGGAGCTGTGGCTCAAGTGGGAGAATACTAGCTTTGAGCAACAACAACAAAAGCTCAGGGATAAAGCCCAGGCCCTGAGTTCAAGCCCCAAGACCAGCACCAAAAAAAAAAAAAAGAAAGCAAGAATAAAAAGTAATTCAGACTTACAAGTGGTGGAAGAGATTCACATAGGGTGATGTGATCATTGTTCATGAGGGATTTGCTGGCAAGTCCAGCAACACACACACAGGTAGGAAGGAAACAGAAACAAATGGAAACCCACCATCACCATCCAAGCTAAGAGGAAAGCATGCAATACTTGTGGTTTATATTCAAGGCATGAATGTTAGGAGTCTCTAAAAAGACTAATTCCAGGAATGACAGAAAAATGAGTGTAATAATAAAGTAGTCTCCACCTATGCCCACCCATACTTGTCCCCAACATCCCTGGAAGATACAGCAATTGATTGCTTTTAAAATTTCCAGCTACGTATGGTGGCACACATCTCTAATCCCTGCTATTTGGAAAGCAGTGGAAGGAAGATCACAATCTAACACTGGCCAAAGGTAAAAGCTCCATAGCCTAGCGATAAAAGAAACTAAAAGAAAGAGCTGGACATTTATGACTAAAGTAGGATAGAGTGTTTACCTAGTAAGCACAAAGCCGAGTTCAAGCCTGAATATTATTATCCACTACCTTCAAAAATGTCCAAGGGGCTGGGAAGGTGGCTCAGTGGTAGAGCGCATGCCTTGCATGCCTGAGGCCCTGGATTCGATTCCTCAGCACCACATAAGCAAAAAGAAAAAAGCCGGAAGTGGCGCTGTGGCTCAAGTGGTAGAGCACTAGCCTTGAGCTGAAGGGCTGAGGGACAGCACCCAGGCCCAGAGTTCAGGCCCCATGACCAGACACAAAAACAAAAACAAAAATGTCCAAGTCATTCTACTGGCTATTTCCCACGTACTTTCTCCAGCTCACTTACTTAGATAAGTCTCACTTCCAATCTCTATCTCCTTTTGTATTGAATATCGACAAGGCTCTTTCATTAGAAAATCATTCAAGCACTGCTGTGAGAGGAGGGGTTAAGGTAGAAAGATGGATCAATTGTCCCAGTGGACAGAAAAAGAGACAGCTTTTGTCTAGGGAAATTAACAATTTACACCATAATTCTTGGGATGAGAATGTGAGGAAAAAAGCAGGATAGTCCATTTCCATGTTGTAGTGGTTGATAAGAGAGCTAAGAGGCTCACAGACTTTCTGCAGAGGCTGGCTTTGAACTGCTTGCAATCCTCAGATCTCAGTTTCCTGAGTAGCTAGGATTACAGGTGTGATCCACCCAGTGCCCAGCCTACCTCCTTTTTTTTTTTTTTTTCCCTGAGCACAACTCAAAACTGAGAGCACAGGTAACATTCAAAATACAGTGATAACCATTGTAATTATTCAAGGTACCGGGTGGCTCATGCCTGTAATTCTAGCTATTTTAAGAGACTGAGATCTGGGAAATGATGTTTAAAAGCCAGCCTGGGGAGAAAAGTCTGCAAGACTCCAGTCTCCAAAATAACTAGCAAAAAA
>NW_012267344.1:662200-671162 GCF_000151885.1 Dipodomys ordii | reverse complement strand
TACCATCCAATCAATCAACTGTAAACAAGTTGATTTACCATTTACAACTTTTCATATTTCTTTCAGGTAATTTATTCACATACTTTAATACTAAAGTTAGTATATGCAACAGCAACCATATATGCAAATTGTGCTGCATATATAATTTTCAAGCCAGATTTTTTTTTTTAATAGCCAAAGGAAAACTAGATATACATCGTGGTTTTATATTTCTCAATATGCCCTTGGGCCGCTAGGTAGAGGTTCCCTAGAGATGAGCCCTGAACCAAAACTTAAAAGAATCTTAAAGGTTAGGCGAATAGGACCAGTGTGGAGACTGGTGGGCACGTCCATAGTCCAGGCACTGAAGCAGGTGTGAACAAAGGCACAGAGTAGAGCAGGGTGTGCCTCCGCTGCAGTAGGAAGAACGTTCAGAATGGGGTTGGAGGCCTGGCCAATGAGATTACCAATCTGTCTCACTGGCCAATGAGATTGGAAGAGCTGTGTAGAGCGTGGGGGAAATTCCTGACAAGTTTTCCCAGCGGAGAGGCGAGAGAGGGGTTAGTAGAACTAGTTTGCTCTGGCACTCCCAGAACCTAGCACGTTTACTATAGGGAACTATTTTCATCGTGAAGGGTGATAACGCAACCAATCTAATCCAAGGGTTTTCAGGTGGCAGTGAAGGGAATGAAGCAAGGTTTCCATTTTGTCTTTGATGTTTTGCCAGCCCTGAGTTTGAACTCAGGGCCCAGGTGCCAGCTGCTTACCACTGGGGCCTTCCATTACTTTGGCCTATTGGGTTTTGTAGGACTGCAGTGGCTCCTAACTTTGGCTACATATTGCAATGCCCTTTAGAACTGTTTTACAATATTGGGGGCAGGGGGTTGGGAGGGCAAGGATGGTTAAGGGGAAACAGAGGAGGAGGCAACAAGGCTTGATAAGAAACTCACTATTGTAACCCCTCTGTATGGTATTTTCACATATATATTGAGGCTTGAAAATGCTTTAAAAATCCCCCTAGGTGGCGAGATTCTGGGGGCTGACACCTGTCATTGTAGCTACTCAGGAGGCTGAGATCAGATGACCCAGGCTCAAAGCCAGCTTGACCAGGCAAGTGTGAGGCTCTTAAGCTGATCATTGGTGGCTCATGCCTGTCATCCTAGCTACTCAGGAGGCTGAGATCTGAGGATTGCAGTTCAAAGCCAGCCTGGGCAGGAAAGTCTGTGAGACTCTAGTTGCCAATAAACTACTCAGAAAAAACCAGAAGTGGTGCTGTGGCTCAAATGGTAGAGTGCTAGCCTTGGGCACAAAGAGGCTCAGGGACAGTGCCTAGGCCCTGAGTTCAAGTCCCAGGACTGAGCAAAAATAATAATAATAATAACCCTCAGGGACAGCACTCAGGCGTGGAGTTCAAGCCCAGTATTGACACAAAAACAAATAGAAAGTGAGTAAATGATCGAACCTCTCTGCAATGTATTACAAGTGATGGGTGATAGAAAAGTGCACATCAATGGCCAAGTACTGCTTTCTATGCATGAAGTACAAAAAGATCTAGAAAGATCCAAGGCATTATTCCTCAAAAACTGAACCTATTGCATAGTTTTATGAATCTCTTTGTTCATGGGAATGAAGGGCCTGTGGTAACAAAAATATCTTAGTCTGTATCTTCATCCTTTGATAAGTTTTCACTTTCCAACATCCTGGATTTTCTCCAAAACCAATACAAGGAGCTAGGCTCTGGTGGCTCACACTTGACTGCTCAAGAGATGGAGATCTGAGGATCACGGTTCAAGCCAGCCCAGGCAGACAAATCCAAGAGACTCATCTCCAATGAACCACCAGAAAACTGCAAGGTGAGCTGTGGCTCAAAGTGTTAGCCTCAAGCAGAAAAGCTCAGGGACACCACCCAGACCCTGAGTTCAAGCCCCGCAACTGACCAAAAAAAAAAGGGGGGGGCTGGCAATGTGGCTTAGTGGTAGAGTGCAAGAGCACTTGCCTAGTATGCATGAAGCCCTGGGTTCAATTCCTCACTACTACATACACAGAAAAAGCAGGAAATGGTGCTCTGGCTCAAGTGGTAGAGTGCTAGCCTTGAGCACAGAGCGGTTCAGGGAGAGAGAGAGCCCAGGCCCTGAGTTCCAGCCCCAGGACCGGCAAAAAAAAAGGGGGGGGGGGAAGGAAGGCCTTAATTATCCTATTCTTCCTCCTCCTCTCCACTCCTTTGGCCCTTCTCAGAATTGGAAGAGCTCTAAATACCATCTAGGTTGCTAGGATGAAAAGCCACAGTGAATGGCATCTACCCTCACCCTCAGGTGGGCCTGGGAGGACTGACAGTGGAAACTTCCTGCCTATATCTCCAAGGAAGTTCATTTTTGATTCCTCATACCAGCGACACCCAGAAAGAAATGTGATGGCAATTTGGGGGAATGGACGTATTGATTTTAGCAAATCAATATGACTGGTATAGAGTAACATCTCAGTTAATTCTGAAGGGCTAGGTCATGCAGACTACAGGGTGTGGGGGGGGGGGGATTTCAGTACAGAATTGCCAGGGGTCCCCAAGACAGTAAGGGAGAGGCTGTTTCCTATTTCTATTTGGGGAGAAATAGATGGCTAATAGTTTTATTTTAGGGATAGCAATGATAAAACGTTATCTGCAATCCCCACTCCTCAGGAGTAGAGGAAGATGATGGTTCGAGGCTGGCGTGGGCCAAGTTGGCATTTATAACGAGACCTTATTTCATAAACAAGACAAAAACACAAGTGCTAGGGGCATGGCTCAAGTGGTAGAGTGCTTTTCTAGCATGAGAGAGATGTTGGGATCAATCTGGAGTACCACAAAAAGGGGTGGGAGGAAGCAATTGTTTTAAACACAAAATTAGGCCCGACACTGGTGGCCCACACCTGTAAGTAATCCTAGCTACACAGGAGAACTGTGGTTTGAAGCCAGCCCAGGCAGGAAAATTGGTAAGACTCTTAGCTCCACTGAGCTACAAAAAAAAAAGCTGTAAGGGAAGCTATGATTCAAGTGGTAAGAGAACTAGCTTTGAGGAAGAGAGGCTCAAGGATACTGCACAGGCCCTGAGTTCAAGCCCCAAGATCAGCCAAAAAAAAAAGCAGGCAAAAATCCCCTTTCCCCAAATAAGCTTATTAGCGGTTAGCTTAGTCTGACCCTTTCCCCAAAATGCCACATTCCCTTTCAGAAAACATGAATGCTTCGGAAACAGGTGAAACAAAAACCCTTGCTTTTAGGGACAGAGTTTTTTTCTTCCAACTTGGCTTCTTAAATGTTGGTCTCATGTTTGTACTGCCTTTTACTTAGTTATTTAGGTTAGTCGTGGGACTGGAAATCAGGGCATTATCCCTGAGCCCTTTTGCTCAAGGCTAGTGCTTGACCACTTGAGCCATAGCTCCACTTCCAGTTTTCCGGCGATTCACTGGAGATAAAAAGACTCTTGATGGATTTTCCTGCTTGGTGGCCTGGAACTGCGATCCTCCTACCTCAGCCTCCTGGATGAGCTAGGATGACAGGTGTGAGCCACCAGTCGCTGGCCATCCTGCCTTCCTATAAACTAACTCAAAAGGAGAAAGGGGAATAAAAACCCAACAACACAAGTGCTTCACGTTAGGGAGAGAAGAGGCTCGGTCCTTGTCCCTTTCCTTGTTATTCTACAAGATGGGTCCTGTGGTGTCGCATGAGGTGCGAGTTCGAAATGAAGGCCGCACCACACTTGGCACACTCATAGGGTTTCTCGCCGGTGTGAGTTCGCTGGTGCACCGTGAGGCTGGATCTCTGCCTGAAGGCCTTCCCACACTCGTGGCACGTGTAAGGCTTCTCCCCGTTGTGAATCCGCTGGTGGATGAGCAGGTAGGAGCTGCAGGTGAAGGCTTTCCCACACTGGCCGCACACGTAAGGCAGGTCTCCGCTGTGGATCCTCTGGTGGACGATCAGACACGACAGCTGGCTGAAGGCCTTCCCACACTCGCTGCAGTCGTACGGCTTCTCGGCGGTGTGTATCCTCTGATGCACGATCAGGTGGGAGAAACAACTGAAGGCTTTGCCACACTCCTTACACTCGTACGGCTTCTCGCCCGTGTGGCTGCGCTGGTGCACGATGAGGTTGGCGCTCTGCGTGAAGGCTTTGCCACAGTCACTGCACGCGAAAGGTTTCTCCCCGGTGTGGATCCGCTGGTGGACGATGAGGTTGGAGCTCCGCGTGAAGGTTTTGCCACACTCGTTGCACTCGTAGCATTTCTCCGTGATGTGCACTTTTTGGTGGCGGGCGAGCTGGGAGCTGTAGCTGAAGGCTTTGTCGCAGTCGCTGCACTTAAAGGTTTTCTCGAGCGAGTGGATTTTCTGATGCACGGTCAGATTTGAGCTCTGCGTAAAGGCTTTGCCGCATTTGGCACACACGTAGGGCTTCTGGCCCGTGTGAATTCTCTGGTGCACCACGAGGTTTGCACTCTGGATGAAGGCCTTGCCACACGCGTGACACTCGAAGGGTTTCTCGCCCGTGTGGATTCTCTGGTGCACAACAAGATTGGCACTCTGACTAAAGCTTTTGCCACACACACTGCAAGTGAAAGGCTTTAACCCGGGCTGTATTTTTTTATTTTTCACAGCGCCAGAACTGAGACTATTGTTCCCCTTCGATTTCTTATGTTTCTGGCCTTCTTCTTCTTTAAAACTTCCAGAAAAGTGATAGTCTTGTATGGTTACTTTTCGGAAATCTTTCTTCTCCCTCTTTCTTCTCTGCCTCTTTAGCATGGTTCCATTCTCACAGATTTCTTCTAACTCCGGCCCCTGAGGGCCAGCTTTCTGATTTCTTCCTGGTAGGATGGGGTGGTTTTCGACTTCATGATATGGCTCAGGTTTTGGAACGAGCAACTGTAGGGCCTTGGTTTCAGCATCTGAACCAAGGGGACAGACAACACAAGAAAATGTGGTATATGGATACAATGGAAGTTTACTCATCTGCTAGAATGATCTTTTTTTTTTTTTGGTCGGTCGTGGGGCTTGAACTCTGGGCCTGGGCGCTGTCCCTCAGCTCTTCAGCTCAAGGTGAGCACTCTACCACTTGAGCTACAGCGCCACTTCCGGTTTTCTGGTGGTTTATTGGAGATAGGAGTCTCATGGTCTCTCCTGCCCAGGCTGGCTTTGAACCAAGATCCTCAGATCTCAGCCTCCTGAGTAGCTAGGATTACAGGTGTGAGCCACCAGCGCCCGGCGCTAGAATGATCTTGAATCATTTGCAAAATGATCTGGAAAAAATTATGCTCAGGGAAGGGAATCAGGCCCATAGAGAAAGAGAAAAAGGTTGCACGTTTCATATGGGTAAGCTAGAATTAGTGTGAGTAAATAAATAAAATACTTCAGGTACTGCGCAAGTATACACAAATGTATTAACTGAAATACAGAAAAGACAGAACTCAAAACTGAAATTCCTCAATAAAAAACACTAGGAAACAAGTACTAGAAATGGGTAGGATGGGATCAAGAGGAAGGGAATATATGAAGACAACTAGAGAATAAAGTTGAGAACGTAATGTAAATCCTGCAAAATGTATGAGAGGTGTGGTGAGGAAGGAGGAAAAGGTGAGAATGTGGAAAGAGGTAACATCGATTAAGACACATTATACTGTCAGGTGCTGGTGGCTCACACCTGTCATCCTAGCTACTCAGGAGGCTGAGATCTGAGGACTGTGGTTTGAAGCCAGCCCAGCTGGGCAGGAAAGTCTGTGAGACTCTTAAATCTAATTAATCACAGAAAAAGTCAGAAGGGAAGAGTCAGGTAGAGTGCTAGCCTTGAGCAAAAGAAGCTCAGGGACAGCGCCCAGGCCCTGAGTTCAAACCCCAGGACTGGCAAAAAAAAAAAAAAAGAAAAAAAAAATCACCAGAGTGGACCCTTCTTCCCTTAGCTAGCTAATTCTGGGAGGCTTATGATACCCACAAAGCCCAAGAAGGCATCTGTCTTTGTGGGTACACAGACAGAAAACTCAGCGAACAATATGTTTGAATAAAATGCAGACTGGTGTTAGAAGTATGGCTTGGTTGGCAGCGCACCACAATTAGTGAAAGTACCAGTCCCGAATTTTGAGTCCTGGTCTTGGGCCAAAAAATAAAAGATAAAACTGGGAGTATACTTCTATTTATCTGCTAACTTGAGAAGATATACAAAAGAAGACACTTCTTGGGCCTGGTCCAGTGGCTCAGTTGTATTCTTAGGTACTGGGGAGGAAGAGATCAGGAGGATTGTGGTTTGAGCCCAGTCTAGGCAAAAAAGAAAAATCCAGCTGGGCGCCAGGGGTTCAGGCCTGTAATCCTAGCTACTCAGAAGGCTGAGATCTGAGGATCACAGTTCAAAGCCAGCCCGGGCAGGAAAATCCGTGAGACTCTGATCTCCAATAAACTACTCAGAAAACTAGAAGTGGCGCTATGGCTCAAGTGGAAGAGTGCTGGACTTGAGCTGAAGAGCTGAGGGACAGCACCCAGGCCCAGAGTTCAGGCCCCAGGACCAACAAAAAAAAAAAAAAGGAAGAAAGAAAGAAAAGACTGAGAAACCCCAGGGTCGACTGGGAGATCAGGAAGTTGACCTTACCTAGAGAAGTCAGGTTCCTGTGAGACTCCAGCAGCTCGCTCTTCGCCAGGGCCCCCGGCCAGGAACAATTGCCAGGCGCCTCCTGTGTTGTCGTTAGGACTACTGCCATGTTCCAGAAGGTGTTCTGAACCTAGACACAAGCAAAGAGAGCTGGTTTTATGATGGTGGGGGCAGTGTGATCACAGGATGGAGGATCAGCATGTTTGTTTCTGAAATCTACAAAACATTAAAGAATAAATGAATAAATAAATAAATGGAATAGGAAGCCAGAATCTACCCAAGCCCAGCACCTATGGGAAAATGAGCAGAGAAATGAGGCTGCCATTTTTATTTTATCTCCAGTGAATCTGATGGGAGAAAAGCACATGGGAGTCACTGGTGGCCTGTCATCCTAGCTACTCAGGAGGCTGAGATCTGAGGATTGAGGTGAAAGGCCAATCTAAACCAGAAAGTCTAGGAGACTCCAATTAACCACACAAAAACCAGAAACAGAGCTGTGGCTCTAGAAGCAATGCATGAGCCTTGAGCAAAAAAGCTCAAGGAGAGCCCAGTGCTGGTGACTCACGCCTGTCATCCTAGCTACTCAGGGAGGCTGAGATCTGAGGATATCGTAGTTCAATGATAGCCAGGACAAGAAAGTCCCTTGAAACTCTTGGTGCTGTGGCTCAAAGTGGTAGAGAGCTAGCCTTGAGCACAAAGAGCACCGGGACAGTGCCCAGACCCTAAATACCAGCCCCACAACCAACAAAAAACAAAACCAGAAAAACTCAAAGAGTCTTGACTAGGAAACAAGATGCTAGATTCAGAATCAGAGGATCAGAATCCTCCTTGAAATGACGTAAGAGGCCATCACTTACCTTTTGCTCTTCTTCTGATGTATTCAGGTCTATCTGAGGGCCAGCCCCGGGGACCCACACATGTTTGCTGGCTGCCTGACTTAGGGTAGGTTCATCCTCTTCCTCTTCTTTTTTCACCTTTATGGGGCCCCAGGGAGCTAGGGCCATGGTAGCTCTCAATCCTGCAGGCACCTCTCTTCTCAGCCAGGGAGGGCCAATAGCTAGAGGTTGCCCAGCACAGATCAAGCCCCATTTAATCTGTACTTTGAAAAGCCTCTTCTTCACTTTCCAAGGCCAAGAGAAATATCTATTAAAAAAATTAAAAAAAAAAACAATATTGGACTGGTTTCCAATGGCTCAGCCTGTAGCTACTCAGGAAGCTGAGAGCTGAGGATCACAGTTCACAGCCAGGCCGGGCAGGAAAGTCTGTGAGACTCTTATCTCCAATGAAACACCAGAAAACCAGAAGTGGCACTGTGGCTCAAGTGGTAAAGCGCTCACCGTGAGCTGAAGAGCTGAGGGACAGCGCCCAGGATCAGAGTTCAAGCCCCACAACGGACCCAAAAAAAAAACAAACCAATATTGGCACTGATGACAGATATGTCCAGATGCCAAGTAGCCCAACGGCCAATTTCTCTAGGGCCTGGCCAGTAAGCACCTTAGCTCAGTGAATGTTTTATCCTCTCTCATAATATGAAAGATGATGCTAGGTAACAGTGGCTCACGCCTATAATCCTACTTACTCAGGAGGCTGCATTGGAGGATCTTAATTTGAACCAGCCAGGGAAGATAAATATGAGAGATTCATGTATCCACTTTTAGCATCACTCCTTTTTTTTTTTGCTAGCCCTGGGGCTTGAACTCAGGGCCTGGGCACTGTCCCTGAGCTTCTCTTGCTCAAGGTTAGCACTCTACCACTTGAGCCACGGTGCCACTTCCAGTTTTTTCTGTGTATGTGGTACTGAGGAATCAAACCCAAGGCTTCACAGGCTTCATGCAGGCTAGGTGAGCACTCTACCACTGAGCCACCTTCCCAGCCCCCATTGATGTTTTTCTCTAAAAGTTAACATGTTACCTGAATACCGGTGGCTCACACTTATAATTATGGCTACTAAGGAGGCTGAGATCTGAGGTTTGAGTTCCAGGTTCAAATTCAACCTAAGCAGGAAAAAGTCCTTGCAACTCTCTAATTAACCACCCATTGGAAGGGGTGCTGTGGCTCAAGTGGTTATAGAGCGCTAACCTTCAGCACAGAGAGGTTCAGGGACAGAGCCCAGGCCGAGTTCAAATCCCAGGCCTGGCAACCAAAAAATAATTTTTTTAATAATAAGTCATGGCAGAACTAATTGACAATACTGTCACCAGACTTGTGATTGAGATCTTAAACAGAACGAGAGGGATGCGAACCCACTCCTGAGGGTGTTCCCATCCCATCCACCCACCCACCCATCCATCCATCCACCCACCCACCCACCCATCCATCCACCTACCCACCACCCACCCATCCATCCACCTACCCATCCCTCAATCCATCCACCCACCCATCCA
>NW_012267344.1:654865-661537 GCF_000151885.1 Dipodomys ordii | reverse complement strand
TCCCCATCCATCCAGGCGACACGGCGCGCTCACCTGGACGCCCAGCCCGGGACGGCGGAGGTCACCGGCACCCGCTACTCCCGCCCGCGCGAGAACAATGACCGGACAGGAAGTACCTCCGGCTCCAACTTCCGGCTCTCCTCGCCGGGCCCGCCCCCACCTCCACACCATCCAGTCTCTCTAGGAATCTCGGAGGTGCTTTCCTCTCGATGGTTACCTCCCCCCTCCTTACCAAAACCACCAGTGGGTGCTGTGGAGCTCGTTTACTGTGTGGAATTGAATCTCTCTGTTCTGATCTGGGCACAAAAGGAGACGAGAATGGTAGGGTGGAGAGGCATGGAGGTCAGGCTAAAAACAGAAACAAAAATCAAGCCCAGGCCCTAGTGGCTTACCCCTGTCATCCTAGCTACTCAGAAGGCTGAGATCTGAGAATTGCGGTTCAAAGCCAGCCTTGGCAGGAAAGTCCATGAGACTTTTATCTCCAATAAACCACCTAGAAAACAGAAGTGACGCTGTGGCTCAAGTGATAGAGCCCTTGCCTTGAGCTGAAGAGTTCAGGGACAGTGCCCAGGCCCAGAGTTCAAGCCTCACAACCGACAAAAATTTTAAAAAATCAGTTTGTGAGTCTACTTCTAGGTATCTTTTAAGTTCTTCCAAACACTACTCCATTCACTCTTTGTACGTGTGTGTGTGTGTCTGTGTGTGTGATGGTTCTGGTGTTTGAACTCAGGCCCTGAGCTTGTTCAAGACTAATGCTCTACCACTTTGAGCCACAGCTCTATTTCCAGCCTTTTGCCACTTCATTGGTGATAAAGAGTCTCCTACTTTTCTGCCTGGGCTAGTTTTGAACCTCAATCCTCAGATCTCAGCCTCCTGAGTAGCTAGGACTTTAAGCATGAGCTCCACTTCTGGTTTTCCTTGTCGTTCATTGGAAGCAACAGTCTCACAGACTTTCCTGATCCGGCTGACTTGGAATTGTAATCCTCAAATCTCATCTGCCTGAGGAGCTAGGATTACAGGTGTGAGCTACTGGTGCTTGGGTTTCATGTGGCCATTTATCATGTTTCTCTGCTGTTTTCTGTTCCTATAAACTGGTGATTAATTAGGTCTACAAAACCTAAGTTGAAGGCAAATTTTTCGGCTCATTACATCACATATCACATTACATATTATGTGGGCTTTTATCATTCTACACTTTTGTTAATTGGTTAATGAGGTAAATGCCAGCTTTCTCCATTACATAATCTGGGTTGATTCTGTGTGTGTGCTAGTACCAGGGTTTGAGGCTTGAAGGCATTTCACTCCTAAATAGCATCTTTCACTCAAAGTTAGCACTCTGCCACTTGAGTCATATCTTCCATTCTGGCATTCTGCTGGTTAACTGGAGAAAAGAATCTCTTAGAGGGCTGGGAAGCTGGCTCAGTGGTAGAGTGTTTGCCTTGCATGCATGAAGCCCTGGGTTCGATTCCTCAGTACCACACACACAGAAAAAGCTGGAAGTGGCTCTGTGATTCAAGTGATAAAGTGCTAGCCTGGAGCAAAAGAAGCTCAGGGACAGTGCCCAGGCCAGGAGTTCAAGCCCCAGAACTGGCAGAAAAAAAAAAAGGAAACTAAGAAATGATTTGTCCCAAGTAAGGGGAAGAAAGTATTAATACTTTAAGATCTTCAGGCTCTTCAGCTTTTCCCTCACTGTAGGATACCTCCTAATCTAATGAAGAACTAGCCTTCAGGAGCCTTAGGGTTGACATACTAACATTTATTATAAAATCAATAATCAAGTAGTTTGTTAGTTTATTATAACAACATACTATCAACCAGTCAGAAGATGCAATCCTGATACACAGGTATTTGTAGTCCTCAAGCATTATAGGACAAATGAAACTTACAAATGAGCAGTGGCTCACACCTGTAATCCTAGCTACTCAGGAGGCTGAGATCTGAGAACTGCAGTTCAAAGTCAGCCTGGGCAGGAAAGTTAGTGAGACTCTTATCTTCGATGAACCAGCAAAATAAGCTGAAAGTGGTGGTGTGGCTCAAGTGGTAGAGCACTAGCCTTTGAGGGCAAAAGCTCAGGCCCTGAGTTCAAGCCCTAGACCTGGGAGGGGGTGGGGAGAAAATATCTAAGATGAATGGAATTCTGCATTCTTTATCAATGGAATTAATGAGCCTGCATAATACCATGTTCTAGACTTTGGGCAAACCTCTTTTAGGGAACTTTATTGACAAACCAGTTCATAAAGTACTTCTGTAAATACGTTCACTGAGCTCCCACAACAACCCTCTGAGGTAGATATCTGTCCACATTTGACTGACAGAGAAACCAGACTAAGTGGTGGATTTAATAATGTCATGTAACCTGGGTTCGATTCCTCAGCACCACATAAGCAAAAAGAAAAAAGCCGGAAGTGGTGCTGTGGCTCAAGTGGTAGAGCACTAGCCTTGAGCTGAAGAGCTGAGGGACAGTGCCCAGGCCCAGAGTTCAGGTCCCACGACCAGACCCCCAAAAAAAAAAATAATGTCATGTAATAAGGCAAAGAGTCAGAACTGGAACCCATGTCTTGGGATTCTTAATCCAGCGAGCTTCTTAGGTTGTTTTCAAACACTAGACTCTTACGCACTCAATCGCTATGATCTGTTTATATGGACAGATCACACTGTCCATATAGATTTTCTGTCGCAGTGACATTTTCTTTAAGATGTTCAATATATGTATTTTCAGAAACATTGGCTTCTTAATCCAAACGCTATTTTTGCTATCATTGACAAGGACACCATTACATTTTGTAAGACACAAGCTCAGTTTCCTCAGGGTTTTCAGCTGCTCTCTTTTCCAGTGTCACAGTAAAGGGCCTGTAATAAATATCCTTTAACCAGGCCAGGTGTCTGTGGCTCATGCCTGTCATTCTAGCTACTCAGGAGGTTGAGACCTGAGGATCCTGGTTCAAAGCCAGCCCAGTCAGCAAAGTCCGTGAGACTCTTATCTCTAATGAACCACCCAAGAAAGCCAGGAGAGCTGTGGCTCAAGTGATAGAAAGCTAGCCTGGAGTGGATAAAGCTCCAAAACAGAACCTAGGCCCTGAGGCACAATATATATATATATATATATATATATATATATATATATATATATATATATGTATATATACATGTATATATTGTATATATATACATATATATACAATATATATGTATTGTATATATATGTATATATACAATATATGTATATATATACATATATATGTATAAAACCACAATTTGGATTGCATTTTCCAAGACAATGAAGTGTACATCACTTCCTCCAATTTGTCTATAAATAAGTTGATTGGCTGGGTGCCAGTGGTTCACACCTGTAATCCTAGCTACTCAGGAGGCTGAGATCTGAGGATTGCGGTTCAAAGCCAGCCTGGGCAGGAAAGTCCATGAGACTCTTATCTCCAATGAATCACCAGAAAACCAGAAATGGTGTTGTGACTCAAGTGCTTGCCTTGAGCTGAAGAGCTGAGGGACAGTGCCAAGGTCCAGAGTTCAAGCCCCATGACAAAAAAAAAAAAAAGTTGATTGCATTTTTTTTCCTTTTGGAACTAAATATCATTTCACCAACAGTTAATAAAGCAGGGTATATTTCATTTTACATATAACACTAGATCCTTCTTTTTTTGTGTGGTGCTGAGGATCAAACCTCAGGAACTTGTACATTCTGGGCAAGTATATTCTACCACTGAGCTACATACCCATCCCTACACTAGATTTTCTGAATATCTACCTTAGATTCACTGGCATTTTGTAGCCAAGAGATTTCCTCCACAGTATGGCTTTTTGCTTGCAGATGGACATTTGAAGTCTGAGAGAACACATTAGCAGAGTCACTGCACCCACGAGGCTTTTCCTCTAAATGAGCTTTCTGATGTTTGCAAAGGCTATTTCTTGGCCTGCACACTTTACTCCGATCATTACGCCCACAGGCTTTCTCTCCCACGTGGTTCCTCTTCGAGGTGAATGATTTCTTGCATTTCTCACACTCATAAGGTCTCTCCCCACGATGTGCCTTCTCTGATGCACCACGAGGTTTTTATTCTAACTGAAGTCTTTCCACACTCCCATTCTTCTAGAAGTGAGGACTTTGTGACATAGGTGACATTGGTAGGTTTTTTTCCCCCCACTGTGGAGGCTCTGGTGTTCAGTGAGGTTTCTGTTGTATGTAAATCCCTTCCCACACTCGGCGCATGCGTAGGATTTCTCACCCGTGTGGAGAATTCTCTGATGGGCAGTCAGGTTGGAGCAATAACTGAAGATTTTCCCACATTCGTGGCATTGGTACGATTTCTCCCTCATGTGAATTCTCTGGTGCCTGAGGAGACTCTTCTTCAGGATGAAGCTTTTGCCACACTGGTACGGCTTCCCCCCGCTGTGGATCCTCTTGTGCTCGGTGAGGTTCCTGTTGGAACTGAATGCTTTTCCACACTCGTTGCACTTGAATGGTTTTCCTCCCGTGGGGATCCGCCAGTGGACAAGCAGACTGGAGTTGTAGCTGAAGGCTTTTCCACAGTCTTCACATTTGTAGGCCTGCTCCTGGGTGTGCAGTTTCTGGTGGACTGTGAAGCTCTTGCTCGTGATGAAGGTTTTCCCACACTCACCACATTCGTAGGGCTTCTCTCCATTATGGAGTCTCTGGTGGTCCAGCCACAGGCTTGGCAGCTGTACAGATTCTCCCCGGTGTGGAATCGTTGATGGAGGGTGAGGCTCTTTTTCAGGATGAATACTTTCCCACACTTCTGGCACCTGGGGGGTTTCTCCCCGGAGTGGATTCTCTGGTGCAGGGTGAGACTCTTTTTGAGGATGAAAGCTTTCTGGCCCTTGTTACATTGGTATGGCTCCTCGCCCCCGTGCAGCCTCTGGTGGCCCACGAGGTAGGCATTCTGGGAGAATACCTGGCTGCATTCGTCACACTTGTAAGGTCTTTCTCCAGAATGGCGGCGCAGATGGAGGAGGAGGCCAGAGTGGTCGTTAAAGGCCTTCCCGCATTCTTTGCATTTGTATGGCTTCTCCCGGGTGTGGACCCTTGGGCGGTTGAGAAGCTGGGAGATTTTGTTCAACGGTTTATCACAGATGTTACTCGGATATGACTTTGGATCTTCCTTTCCTGGGAAGCTTTCGGACATGGCTGAACCGGAAGTGAAGTGTTGCAATTCCTTCCGCTTTGGGCCTCTGTGGGCGCGTGGGGTTCTGTTCTTCTGATCTCTTCCACAGAGATCTTTCTTTACCATGTCTGCCCATGCTGGCATTTCATTTCCCCACTGAGTGGTCAACAGCGGCCATTCACGCTCAGCCTCAACGCCAGGGATGTGGGGAATTGTTGTTTGAAGTCTCTTTGATGTGCCTTTCTGGGAATCTGCCTTCTGAGAAACACTTGGCTTAGCTATTGCCTCCCCGTACCCAGTCATCGTTTCCCATTCTAGTTAAAGGAGCTCAGTGCCCTGAGCTCCCTTACTGCAAGATTCTTCTCAGTTCGGGGCAAGGGTACATTCTAAGGCCATGAGGAAGGCAACAGACATCAGGAGATAGAAGAGGCCTCAGGGAGCTGGTCACTGGTGGCTCGTGTCTGTCGTCCTAGTTACTCAGGAGGCTGAGATCTGAGGATCATGGTTCAAAGCCAGCCCAGGCAGGAAAGGGTATGAGACATTTATCTCCAATGAACTACTAGAAAACTGGAAGTGGAGCTGTGGGTCAAAGTGGTAGAGCGCTAGCCTTGAGCAAAAGAAATCAGGGCCAGTGCCCAGTTTCTGAGTTCAAGGCCCATGAGGGACAAAACAAGAGAGAGAGAGAGAGAGAGAGCCTAAGGAAAGAATCGCTAATAGCTTGGATCCTAAATTAGAGATAGGAGCCCTGTACAGGACAGCCCTGTACAAGGAAGGGCATGGCACTTTGGACAGCAATTGGAAAGCTACACCCAGGAAGCAGAGAAGGTGAGAAGCTTACCTGGGGCTGGGCGGTTAGAAGCCTAAGTGCCATCAGTTGATGTCTTGGGTTTTCTTCCTGGGGAAGGGAAGAAGCTTCAGGGCCAGGAGAAGCTGAGGAAAGAAAACAAGCTGCATGTGAGATGTCTGCTGTTCACACATGCGCATGTGTGTGTGTGTGTGTGTGTGTGTGTGTGTGTGTGTGTGTGTTGGTCATGGGACTTGAACTCAAGGAATGGCCTCTATCCCTGAGCTTTGGTGCTCAAGGTTAGCGCTCTACCACAGGAGCCACAGCTCCACTTCTGGTTGTTTTTTGTTTTGTTTTGTTTTTGGTAGTTAATTGGAGATAAGTGTCTCACAGACCTTCCTGCCCAGGCTGGCTTTGAACCACGATCCTCAGATCTCAGCCTCCGGAGTCGCCACCCATGTCAGCTATCGTTGTTCTTATACCACTCCAGTTCTAACATCTCCAGATTAGATTCCGAAGAGTGCAGAGCTCTCAAGTCCTAGGCAAAGATGGCTACACAATGACCTCTAAATGGCTGGGGAGAAATGTCCATGTGCAGGATTGCAATCAAACAGGCGTAGCAGTAAAAATGGATAGGGGGAGTTTGGAGCCGTGGCTTGTAGAGTGCTACCCAATGAGCGAAAGTGTCAGGTACCAAGTTCAAGTCCCAGACTTGACTCTCATGAAGAAAAAAAGAAAGGAAGGAAGGAG
>NW_012267344.1:651767-654405 GCF_000151885.1 Dipodomys ordii | reverse complement strand
AGAGAGAGAAAAGAAGCGAAGCCAAGCACCAGTGGCTCACGCCTGTAATCCTAGCTACTCAGGAGGATGCACACACTGGAGAAATATACTCAAAGGACCAAAGCATGGGTTGTAAGTTGACAACCACTTTGAGCCACACCCCCAGCTCCTTTGTTTGTCTTTTTGTTTCTGCCATAGCAGCCTTGCTAACTTGGCCCAGGCTGGCTTCTTATTCCCAGATCCTCCTGCCTCTGCCTCTGTGTACCTAGAAATACAGGCATGTACCCCTACACTCCACTCACTCACATTATTTCTTTGGTAGGAGTTCAAGCCTCAGGATCAGTGTACCAAAAAAAAATAAATAATAATCCAGGCAAGGTCAATACCGTGTGGAGACTCTTGGAGGCTGGCCAGTACTGGGTCACTAAGAAGAGGATTCAGGTGGAGTTCAGCTGACCGAAGAGGAAGTGGTATTCCCAGTACCGTCCGCCCTTCTTGGAGAGTGTTCTGGACCTGGACAAGGACTGGAACCTGGAACCAAGCAAAACAGAATAACCTGTTTGGAGAAAATGGACTCACCAGGACAGGTGCCAGGACACCCGTAAATCCTGTTGAGCATGCCTGTCATCCTAGCTACTCAGGAGGCTGAGATCTGAGGATCGTGGTTCAGAGCCAGCCCAGGCAAGGATAGACTGGGAGACTCTTAGCTCCACTCAACTAGGTCCTTCCCCCACCCCACCCCCAAAAATGCTGAAAGTAGAGCTGTGGTTCAAATGATAGAGTGCTAGCTTGAGCAAAAAAGCTCAGCGACAGTGCCCAGGCCCTGAGTTCAAGGCCCAGAACCGAAAGCAAGCAAGCAAGCAAGCAAGGAACAAAGAACAAAAAGAAAGAGAGAGACAGACAGAGAAAGGGAGGGAGGGAAGGAGACAGGGGAAGGGAGGGAGAGGGAGGAGAGAGAAAGAAAGCAAATGGGCTCATTTAACCACCTCAGACCAGTTCCTGTCCTCATTCTAGAAGTGTGAGATCAGAAAGACCCACCTGAAATATGGAACACCAAAACCAAAGACCATAGGTTTTGCCTTTGGAACAATGAATCTGGCCTCCTCTCCCACCCATGATACTGCCAGAGGCCACTGCACAAAGAACAAGAGCAACAGGAGCCAGAACCACCTGTGGGCTGAGGCAGGAATGGAAGTTCACAAGCAGTAATGAAGAGCCTGGATTTAGCTTCATATCTGGTTTGAAACCAGACTTGAGTTTAATCCCATTTCTTCTACTTATTTATCTGGTATTCTTTTGTCCCCTTAGCCCATTCTCCTCCTGCTCCACTACATATGTTACCAGTGTGGAAACGTCATCTCTTGGTTCTATGGCTAGCCAGGTGTCTCTGATCCAAAGCAATCCATGGAGGCATTTCTGTATAAGTTCATGACTTATGAGCTCATTTCTTTTCTTTTTGCCAGTCCTGAGACTTGAATTTAGGACCTAGGTACTGTCCCTGAGCCTCTTCTGCTCAAGGCTAGCGCTCTACCACTTGAGCCACAGCGTCACTTCTGGCTTTTTCTGTGTATGTGGTACTGAGGAATCGAACCCATGCTAGTGCATGCTAGGCCAGCACTCTACCGCTAAGCCACTTCCCACCTCCTGTCACTCCCTTTTATATCACCATTTCAATCAGTCTTACAGAAACACTAGAATCAGAAGCAACAGAAACACTTCTGCTTAGAAGAACATACAAACCTCATCCTCTTTTAGGTGTTGGGACCAAATTCAGCATTAGGAAGCATCACCCAGGGGGACAGGCTGGAACCAATGTTCTTGCACAGATTCTGTGGAGGGCCTAAGGTTTTCCATCATGAACCCATTTCTCTACAAACACACGCTGAAATCTCAATAGCTTTGGAACCTGCTTTAATGAGCATTAAGTTACTACTAGTGTGCTGTCATCATGCATAGAAATCACAAGCTCACCCATCAGCCCAGCCTCCATAAGCCAATGTCCCTCCCTCCACAGCCCCCCCCCCAGCCATCTCACTTTTAGTGCCAGTCCAACCAGATCTTTCTGCAGCTCCTCTACCTGGGCCACAGCCTCCTTGCCACTCCCAGGATGATGGAGCTGCACCCAGGTCCGGATCTCCCCGGGAACTGCTCCCACAGCAACAGCTCAAGGATCGGAGCCTTGGTGGGTGCTTCTGGCCTCAGCCATCGTCGACAGAGCTCAGAGCCTCCTGGGATCCAGATGTGTCATGGTAACGTAATCGTCTGAAGTGCTGATGGAGGTCTCCCACACAGAGGAGCTGCTCACTTGGATGCTGGTCCCCTATGTCTAGATATCGGCCTTCTTGTCTCAGAGCATTGTGGGCCCCATTTTCTCTTGTCATCGTCTTTCACAAGAAGTTCTTTCCTCGTCGTTCCCTTAATTCATGCTTGAGTTCTCTCTTAGGGCTTGGGGAATATCACCTGTAAGACCTCAAAAAAGCACGGTTAAAAATTAGTCCAGCCGAGCGCTGGTGGCTCCCGCCTGTCATCCTAGCTACTCAGGAGGCTGAGATCTGAGGATCGCTGTTCAAAGCCAGCCCGGGAAGGAGAGACCGTGAGACTCTTATCTCCAATAAACCACCAGAAAACCGGAAGTGGCGCTGTAGCTCAAGTGGTAGAG
>NW_012267344.1:638544-650671 GCF_000151885.1 Dipodomys ordii | reverse complement strand
AGGCCCAGAGTTCAAGCCCCACGACCGACAAAAAAAATAAAAAAAAATAGATTCACTAGACAAGTGTACCCTCCTCCAGGGCATATTAAAGTTAACAGTGCCAGATACACAAACTAAAATGTTAACCTTTTTTTTTTTCTTTTTTTGTCAGTCATGGACCTGGGTTGCTGTCCCTGAGCTCTTCAGCTCAAGGTGAACCCTCTACCGCTTGAGCCACAATGCCACTTCTAGTTTTCTGAGTGGTTCACCGGCAATAAGAGTCTCATGGCCTTTCCTACCCAGGCTGGCTTTGAACTGTGATCCTCAGATCCAGCCTCCTGAGTAGCTAAAATAACAGGCATGAGCCACTGGCTTCAGACTTAGTTAACCTTCTTTAACTAGCACACTTCCCTAGGTTCAGTCGTGTAGCTAAGTAATCATGGCCTTAATCCTGACGCACATGGGAAAAATACATGAACACTCAATTAATAAAGGTGGAATTAAGTGCTACATAACTTTGAAGACCTACTTCTAAAACAAAAACAACTGTTTATTGTGTTAAGTCAGGCCCAGTGGCTCACACCTGTAAATGCTAGCTAACAGGGAGGTGAAGATTAGGAACTGTTCAAGGCCAGCCTGATATTAAAAAAAAATGAGACACCATCTCAACCAATGGCTGGGGCTGGGCAGGTGCATGCCAGGCTTATGGAGGGAAGCAAGCAATGCAATGGCTGGATGCCAGTGGCTGGAGCCCAGTCATCTCAACCTGAGACACGGGCCAAGAAGACATGACCCTACCAGAAGTCTGGGGGTGAGGGGGGGAAGGGAAGAGGGGGACACTGCTTTTTTTTTGGGGGGGAGAGGAGACTGCTTCTGTGCAGAGAAGACTAAAAAGGAGGGGGGTGGGATTGGAGGCACCTCCTAAAAATGAGCTGTTCTCTCTGGGTTCTAGGTGACACCCCAAAACACACACACACACCATCCCACGGTCACCCCCAAATATCAGGGGTGCTGTCTTCAATTACCTGTCCTGAATTCCATGTGTGGGGTGGGGTGGCAGGTAAAAATGTGAGGGATACACCACCCTGTTTCTCTCAGGGGACTCCTGGCAGGTTGTATCGGGGTAGGGGGATAGGGGGGAGGCTCCAGCCTCTGCCCACCTCCAGCTGCTAGATGATGACACTGGCACTGGAGGCAGCAGGGCCCCACAGTTAGCAGGACAGGCCTTGGAAGAAGGGCTGGACACTGCGACTTCCGGTTGCTCAGCGCTCCAAGCTGTTACTCTCTAGCAAGCTTCGTCTCTACGGTGTCACCGCCCCACCAAGCTGGATACTGGGACTTCCGGTTGCTCCTCGCTCCAGACTCGATCTCTCTAGGAATCCGCGTCTCTATGGTTCCTGGCTTTCTCCTCCTCCTTGAGGGAGGTAAGGCCAAGTTGGAGGCTGAGCTCTACCCTAGGCCTTTGGAGCTTTAGGTTGTGCTAACTGCCTGTGTGGCGGCCTTCTGTGACCAGGAAGGGTTTACTATACTGAATCAGGAGGTTGTTGCTGGTGCCAGAATTAACCAGCTGCATCACCCCACCCTATATATATATATACACACACACACACACACACACACATTTTCCACAGTAGAGAAACATTGTAGCTTCAACCAAAATGTTCATTTTCATTTTTCCCCTCCTTTCATGAAATTTTTGACATACTAATATTGTCAGTTTTGATGATACGTAGGATCCCTAATATTGTCAGTTCTGATGATATGTAGGATCCCTTTTACAACCACTTAAACTTTTAACAAGTTTTACCTACTCAAGAGCTGGTGGCTCACATCAGTAATTATACTTGCTCAGGAGGTTGAGATCCAGAGGATCTTGGTTCAAAGCCAACTGGGAAGAAAAGTCTGAGACTTTTATCTCAAAAATAATCTGGGGAGGCAGGGAGGAGGAGAAGGACTGGCTAAGAACAGAGAGACCCTAACTGTTGCCAGATGGAGTGTGTGTGTGTGTGTGGTGTGTGTCTGTGTGTGTGTGTGTGTGTGTCTAGGCATGCATATTGGTACTAGAACTTGAACTCAGAGCCTGTGCACTGTGTCTTTTTTCACTCAAGTCTGGTGTTCTACCACTTGGGCCAGAGCTCCATGTCTGACTTTTTGTTGATTAATAGGAGAGAAAAGTCTCATGGACTTCCCTGCCCCAGTGAGATGTGGATTTCTATCCTCATGGTCTCAGCCTCCAAACTAACCTCCAGAATTACTGGTGTGAGCTACTGTCTTGGGGCTGTTTTCTTAGGGGCACATTTTTCCCTTGCTATCTAGAAACGTACTAGGAATGCAAGAGTTTAGGTAGCTCACCAGCAGCTCACAACTGAGGGGAAAGAAGAGACACTAAATTTTTGTGTTCTTTTAACCTAAATGAATGTGTGTGTGTGTGTGTTGTGTGTGTATTGTTGGCAACTCTTAAGTCAACTCATCTTAGAATTGCAAGACAAAAGAAAGCCAAGTGCCAGTGGCTCATGTCTGTAATACTAGCTACTCAGGAGGCTGAGATCCGGAGATCGTGGTTCAAAGCCAGCCTGGGCAGGAAAACCTGTTGCACTCTTCCAGAAAACTGGAAATGGCTCAAAATTGTAGACTGCCAACTAGCCATGAGCCAAAGAAGATCAGGAGCCAGGCGCTGGTGGCTCACGCCTATAATCCTACCTACTCAGGAGGCTGAGATCTGAGGATCTCGGTTCAAAGCCAGCCTGGGCAGGAAAGTCCGTGATACTCTTATCTCCAATGAATCACTAGAAAACCGGAAGTGGCGCTGTGGCTTATGCTGTAGAGCGCTCGCCTTGAGCTGAAGAGTGCAGGGACAGCGCCCAAGCCTAGAGTTCAAGCCCCACAACTGACCAAAAAAATAATAATAATATGATCAGGGACAGTGCCCAGGTCCTAAGTTGAAGGTTGAGGAAGGCTGAAGGAGGAGGCCCACAAGTTGAAGGCTAACCTGAGACCCATCTCAAAAACAAAACAAAAGACAGAGGGTTGGTGTTCATGATTTTACTAACAGGCTCTAAAAGGAATTGGTTTGACCATAGTTCAACTCTCACTAAGACATGGCCATAATTCAGTCACTGCTAAGCACTAGAGCAAGGGTATAATTCCAGTACTTTAAGTTCCTAAAGTATGTTCCTTTGTTCCCACTGTCAAGGGAAAATAAGCATGCATTCATTATCTTCAAACTATACCCTAGTTTTCTCTAAATACAAAAGTAGTACAGTTTCATTGTAGAAAATTCAGAAAACATAGAAAAGTGATACGGAAGAAAATAGAGATCATCAACAATTCTATCACTCACAAATAACTGGCTCTACTTTGGGTTACTTCCTTCCTCTTTTCCTACACATAATTTTTTAATTAGAAAAAAAACTGGATCAGTTTCATTGTTTTTCTTTCTTTCATTCACCTGTCGTTTTTTCCCCCCACACAATTTCCCGGTGGCATTAACATATTCTTCAAAAATGTTTACAATGTTGCCGGGCACTGGTGGCTCACACCTGTAATCCTAGCTACTCAGGAGGCTGAGATCTGAGGATTGCTGTTCAAAGCCAGCCTGGGCAAGAAAGTTCATGAGACTTTTATCTCCACTAAACCACTAGAAAACTGGAAGTGGCGCTGTGGCTTAAGTGGTAGAGCACTTGTCTTGAGCTGAAGAGCTGAGGGACAGCGCCCAGGCCCAGAGTTCAAGCCCCAGGACCAACATTTTTTTTCTCTTTACAATGGTTGCAGAAACATTATTAAGAATACACAATCAAGCAAAGTGCCAGTGATTCGCACCTGTCCCCCTAGCTCCTCAGGAGGCTGAGATCTGAGGATCTAGGTTTGAAGCCAGCCAGGGCAGAAAAGTCTGAGGGACTCTTATCTCCAATAAACTACTCAGAAAAAGCTGAAAGTTGCGCTGTGGCTCAAGTGGTAGAATAGTCCCCAGTGAGTTTAAGCCCAGGCTAAGGAAAAGAAAAAGAATAGCCAATCAGCCACCAATTACAGGTGGCTCACACCTGTAATGCTAGCTATTCAGGCAGCTGAGATGTGAGGATCACAGTGTGATGCCAGACATAGGCAGGAAAGTCTCTGAGATTCTCATCTCCAGTGAACCACAAAAAGCAGGAAGTAGAGCTGAGGTTCAAGGGACAGGGCTCTAGCAAAAAAGTTTAGGGGTGGAGCCCAGGCCCTGAGTTCAAGCTTCCAGGACCAGCACAATAGGGACAGAGAGACAGAATAGACAATCATTCAGTTAACCCAGTACTGTTGGAAAATCATTTGGCTTTTTTTCCTTTCCGTTATATCAACGCCAGCAGGACTATCATTCCTTTTGTTCACCTTTGTGTACATATTTTCCCTGCATAGATTCTTTTTTTTTTGTTTGGTCAGTGGTGGGGCTGGAACTCTCGGCCTGAGTGCTGTCCCTCAGCTCTTCAGCTCAAGGCCAGCGCTCTACCAGTTGAGCCACAGCGCCACTTTTGGCTTTCTGGTAGCTTATTGGAGGTAAAAATCTCATGGACTTTCCTTCCTGGGCTGGCCTTGAATCCCAATCCTCAGATCTCAGCCTCCTGAGTAGCTAGGATGACAGGCGTGAGCCATTGGCACCCGGCACAAAACTACTTTTCAGAAAAGAAGCAGTTAGCTGTATGGTTGACAATTGGTTGATTAGGAGACTTCTATGTCCTTGCTATGTTTTCTCTGATGTTGAAAAAGCTGCGAGCTGTAACGGTAGGCTTTCCCACAGAGCTCACACTTGTAAGGCTTCTCCTTCGTGTGGGTCCTCAAATGGAGAATAACTTGGGAAGTCTGTCGGAAAGATTTCCCACATTCATTACAGCTGTAAGGCTTCTCTCCAGTGTGAACTCTCCGATGGTCCAGAAGATTGCGATTGGAAGTAAAGGCTTTGCCACACTCGTTACAGGTGTAAGGTTTCTCTCGGCGATGGAGTCGCTGGTGTTCTTGAAGCATCTTCTTTAAGATGAAGGCTTTCCCACACTCATTGCATTCGTAGGGCTTTTCCCCGCTGTGAAGTCTCTGATGATCTAGAATCTTGGTGTGGGAACCACACGATCGCCCACACTCCTTACACTGGTACACCTTTTTCCCTTGGTGCATTCTGTGATGTTGACTGAGGTTGGAACTCCGGCTAAAGGCTTTCCCACACTCAAGACAACTGTAAGGCTTCTCTCCAGTGTGCACCCTGTGGTGGGAAATAAGTCCTGAGCTCCGACTGAAAGTTTTCCCACACTCCTTGCATGCGTAAGTTCTCTCTTCACTGTGGACTTCTTGGTGTCGGATAAGGTGGGACTTCCCGCTGAATGATTTGCCACACTCGCTGCACCTGTAGGGTTTGAGTCCACTGTGAATTCTCTGATGCACTACTAGGTTGGAGCTGTGACTGAAAGCTTTGCCACACTCCCTGCACTTGTACGGTTTCTCACCAGTGTGGATTCGTTCATGCACAGTAAGGTTGGCACTCTGACTGAAGGGTTTGCCACATTCCGCACACACATACTGTCTCTTATCAACTTGAACTTTCTCCTTTGTTAGAGGACCCTGGTGCTGGCTACCATCTCCTTCAGGTTCTGGATCATTCCCTTCTGTGAGGATGGTTTTGTCTTTCATCACAGGGTATTGGAAATTTCTTGTCTTTCTCCTCATTGTTACCTGATGAAAAGGATGCTCTTTTATTATTATTATTTTTTTTTCAGAGGAGCTGTTGATAATGGTGGCATCCTGAGCATCACGTCTGTGGAATTCTTGCAAGAATACGGTGTGAGGATGGTTTGGTTTGGTTTCGTCTTTCAGGAATAGTGTCAATACCTCCTCAACCCCAGCTTGACCGTTTAACTGAAAAAAAAAATAGATGTTGTACATGTCACCATTGGTGGTTCATGCCTGTAATCTTAGCTACTCAGGAGGCTGAGATCTGAAGATCATGGTTCAAAGCCAGCCCAGGCAGGAAAATCCCCAAGACTCTGATCTCCAATAAACTACCAGAAAACTGGAAGTGGCACTATGGCTCAAGTGGTAGAGTGCTCACCTTGAGCTGAAGAGCTGAGGGACAGTGCCCAGGCCCAGAGTTCAAGCCCCATGCCCCAAAACAAAAAAAAATCAACTATAATCTGGCCTCTACTATGTGAAATGACTAATCTCCAGATGAGTTTGGCTTGTAGTTGAGTTGGCTTTCTTTCTTTCTCTCTTTCGTTCTCTCTCTCTCTCTCTCTCTCTCTCTTTCTCTTTCTGTCGTCAACAGCTTGAAGTCAGGGCCTGGGCACTGTCCCTGGGCTTTTTTTGCTCAAAGTTAAGGCTCTACCACTTTGAGTCACAGCTCCACTTCTGTTTTTCTGGTAGTTCATTCGACATAAGTGCCTCATGGACTTTCCTGCCTGGGCTAGCTTTGAACCACCAAGCTCAAATCTCAGACTCCAGAGTAGCTAGGAATACAGACGTGAGCCACCAGTGCCTGGCTAGCTGATCTATTTTCTTATTTGGAGTGATATAGTGGCTGGCACCTAATAGACACTCAAAATTGTTCTATAGAAGAGCAAGCACATTCTGTCTTAGAATATGAGCTAAGAATTCTAGAAACCCTCTAGGTACAGCTAAACCACCTTGGTTTGCCCCTGTGTATTCTCAGGGCCTGGGCACTGTATCTGAGCTTCTTTTGCTCAAGGGTAGCACTCTACCACTAGAGCCACAGCACCACTTCAGGCTTATGTGGTACTGTAGAATCAAACCTAGGGCTTCATGCATACTAGGCAAGCACTCTACCACTAAGCCACATTCCCAGCCCTCCTCCTCATTATTTATTTATGTCATTTGTGGGGCTTGAACTCTGGACCTGGATGCTGTGAGCTACTGATGTCTGGCTATCCACATTATTTTAAAAGTGATTAATAAAAATTTAATAGGATCACAGTTTGAAGCCAAGCAGGGCAAAAAAGTCCCCATGAGACTTTTCTCTCCAATTAACCACTCAAAATCCAGAAGTGAGCCGGGAGCTGGTGGCTCACACCTGTAATCCTAGCTACTCAGGAAGCTGAGATCTGAGAATCGTGGTTCAAAGCCAGCCCGGGCAGGAGAGACCGTGAGACTCCTATCTCCAATAAACCACCAGAAAACCAGAAGTGGCGCTGTAGCTCAAGTGGCAGAGTGCTTGCCTTGAGCTGAAGAGCTGAGGGACAACGCCCAGGCCCAAAGTTCAAGCCCCACCACTGACAAAAAAAAATCCAGAAGTGGTGCTGTGGCCCAAGTGGTAGAGTGCTAGCCTCAAACACACTGAAGCTCAGGGACAGCAGCCAGGTCCTGAGTTCAAGCCCCATAACAGACTAAAAAAATTCATTTATAGACTTATGATCTACAACCTGGTATTTCTGATTTATGTATAACTTGTACAATGAAGCTGGGCACCAGTGGCTCATCCAAGGAATGAGAAATATTTGCTTTCAGTCCTTGACCCCTCATCCTTTAGCAAGTAGGAGTCCTGTCTCAAGACTAATTTCACAGTCTAACTCTCACCTGTTCAGCAAAGATGATTTGTATGGCAGCAACTTCACTCCAAAGGATCTACTCAGCTCATTTTGCCTGGTTTCCTCTTTAGATTCAATGAGGAAGCTCCTAGTACAGTCGAGAATTGCTGTTGACAGATACGAATGATGAGTTCTCTTAGGTCTCAACTCTAAGCAGATATTCAGACAATATCCATTCTAATTTCTTGTCCTTAAGAATTGTGGATGGGCGCCGTGGCTCATGCCTGTAATTCCAGCTGCTCAGGAGGCTGAGATTTGTGGAATGCAGTTTGAAGCCAGCCGAGGCAGGAAAGTCCATGAGAGAGACCTACCTCCAACTGATCATAGGAAAAAACTGCAATTGGCTCTGTGGCTCAAGTGGTAGAGTGCTAGTCCTTGAGCAAACGCTAAAGGACTAAAGAGCTAAAGTAACTCCATTGTGAGATTAACCCCACCAACCTGTAGCTGTGCTGCCCTTAAATTAACCCCAAAAGAGAAAAAAAAAAAACCTCAAGTTGCTACCAACCCTGCACACCCTTAAGAAACAGAGCAATTGCCCAAGTGTTCCATCAGAAAAAGAGAAGTGTGGTCAGGGTGGACGCAAACCTCAATACTATGCAATTTTTAACCAATCATGTAACTGCTTGTGTGGAAACCCCCTGAACTTGTGAACTTGTTTGCTCAATACTATAAAAGCTATGCTGATTTTGTGCTCAGGGTCTTTTAGTGTCACCGGTTACTGAGTGCACGGAGGACCAAGCTCAAGCTTGTGATAAACGACTCTTTGCTGTTTGCATTGCTCATGGTCTCTGGTGGTCTGTGAGGGGGCATCTGAAATCTGGTAGTTCATCTGGGGGCTCATCCGGGATGCCCCCCTCCAGAAGCTCACCCAGATGCCTGATCAGCAAGTCGTCTAGCCGGCTGGTAAGTAGGGGTGCAGCTGCTTCATGTGAAATGTTTTGTGTTTGATTAGCAAGTAGGGTTTTGTGACTGGCAAGAAACCTATAAGGTCACCAGTGGGCCGGTGGAAGACGTTCTCCGGACCCTTAGGGGAAGCCACCTCCCTGGTGGGGATGCTCCGGCCTCCGCCACTGCGGGTAAAGGGTGGATTCGAACTCGAGTCTCGGCGCACATGCTGTCCCTGTCTTGTCTGTATTTGTCGTTCTGATTCAGTGCCTCTTTTTCTTTGTTCATCTTACTTTTATTTTCAGATCAAAGGGCATCCTGGAGTCCCCCAAAACGGGTGGCCAGTGGCTTCTTTCAACCCAGCCACTCTCCCGCTTTATTTAATCCTTTTGGAATTCCAGGACGACATGAAGAGTCGATTTATTCCCCAGAAGACCTCTTTCTGTGCGCTGGAATCCCCAACCCGAGCCAGCGCCGACTTTATCAATTCCTTCTCAGGTGCCTATTCCTTTCAGCAGTTTCCTCCTTGGGCTGGGCCCTTTTTCACTTTGAAATGGGGCAGGACCAGAGTACTCCCTTGGCTCTCCTGACTAATCATTTTAAGGATGCTAAAGACAGGGCCCACAATTTGAGTTTGGAAATCAAGAAAGGCAAGTTGATCACTCTTTGTCGGTCAGAATGGCCGGCTGTTGAGATTGGATGGCCCCCAGAGGGCACCTTTAACCTGCCAATCACTCAGAAGGTAAAGCATCAAATATTTTTGCCTGGAAAACGGGGACACCCAGATCAGATTCCTTATATCCTGGTGTGGGAAGATCTGGTAGAAACTCCCCACCCTCCGCAGGTGGATATCCCCCTTCCTGTTCCCCACTCCTGGCCCATCCACCATATTGACCCTAAAAGGCCCACAGGTGCCTAGTCCATCAGCGCCTCCTCCTGTTCTGATGGATGAAGATCCGAATCTCCTCTTCCTCAATACTCCACCCCCACTTAACCCTACCCCGCAGTCCCCGGCAGCGCCTCTGGCCCCCAAGGAGGCAACAGTGGCAGCAGGGTGGGGGGGGGAGATAGAGGGGAAGACTTAGAGGGCCCTGCCGGGAGGATGCGAGGTCGCACCCTTAGAACTGCCAGTCCGCATCCTCTGGACTCGACCATAACCTTGCCGCTTCAGGAGATCAGACCACCCGATGGCAAAGGGAACCCGAGACTCCAATACTGGCCCTTTTCCACCAGTGCTTTATATCATTGGAAGTCCCAAAATGCAAAATTTTCAGAGAACCCTAAAGATTTGATTACTCTTTTAGATAGTGTAATGTTTACTCACCAGCCTACCTAGGATGACTGCCAGCAGTTGCTCCGGATCCTGTTTACCACTGACGAAAGAGAGAGGATCCAGGCAGAGGCCCAGAAACTAGTCCCAGGAGATAACGGGCAGCTCACCCTTAATCCTGATCTAATTAATGCTTCCTTCCCCTTGACCAGGCCCTCCAGACAATTGGGATTACAATATGGCTACAGGTAGGGAGAGGCTTCGGGTCTATCGCCAGACTCTAATGGCGGATCTCCGGGCAGCTGCTTGCAAGCCCACTAATTTGGCCAAAGTATCTTCAATAATGCAGGAAAGGAATGAGTCCCCCTTTAGACAGTACACCCCCATGGATCCAGGTGCCCCCGAAAATCAGGCTGCAGTAGTCATGTCCTTTGTTAACCAGGCAGCCCCAGATATTAAAAGGAAACTACAAAAGCTTGAGGACTTGGAGGGTAAGAATATTCAGGACTTAGTGAGAATAGACCCAAAAGTATACAATAATAGAGATGCTCTGGAAGAAAAGCAAGTACGGGCTACCAACAAGACCCCAGAGACAGGTAGGAGGCAGAGGCCGAGGACTAGGGCCAAACCAGTGCACCTTTTGCTGTGAGACCGGACATTGGGCTAAAGAATGTCCCAAAAGAAAAGAACAGAGATCCAGACAGTGCCCCCCCAGACCAATGTTAATGGTCGCACCCCTGAATGAAGACTAGGGGCAACGGGGTTCGGGGCTCCCCTCTCCGAACCCGGGGTAACTCTTAAGGTGGAGGGGACTCCGGTAGACTTTCTAGTTGACGTGGGGGCTCAGCATTCAGCCTTGATTGAGCTTAGTGGAAAGGTTTCTGACGATGCTGCATGGGTACAACGAGTTACCAGAGTAAAGAGATACCCGTGGACCACGAAAAGAACTGTTGACCTTGGGAATGGGAGAGTGACTCATTTTTAGTCATTCCCTACCCCCTTCTGGATCGAGATCTGTTGACCAAGATAGGGGCACAAATTCATTTTCACCCCGGTGGCCCTCGAGTAAAGACTCACGAGGTCAGCCATTTCCTATGCTGACTTTGGCTTTAGAGGATGAATACCACCTTCACCACCAACTGCAACCTCCAGACACAGACATCAATTACTGGCTGAGCAGGTACCCCGGGGCTCGGGCCGAAACTAGAGGGATGGGCCTGGCCCTCTTTATTGAGCTAAAACCAGGGGCTGATCCGGTCAGGGTCCACCAATACCCCATGACCAAGGAGGCCCGAGTGGGATTAACACCCCACATTTGGAGGCTATTAGAGCAGGAGGTGCTACGCCCCTGCCGATCTGCCTGGAACACCCCACTGTTACAGTCTGGAAGCCCAACTCCAATAAGTACAGGCCAATATAGAACTTAAGGGAAGTAAATAAGAAGGTCATGGACATTCACTCTATAGTGCCTAACCCCTACACTCTCTTGAGTGCCCTCAGTACAGGACCTGGTACACTGTCCTGGATCTCAAGGATGCATTCTTCAGCCTGCCCTTGGCACCCAAAAGCCAGGATCTCTTCATGTTTGAATGGACAGATGCAGAAAACGATATTAACCGTCAGCTGACTTGGACACGACTTCCCCAAGGCTTCAAAAACTCACCAACCCTCTTGGATGAAGCTTTACATGAGGACTTGGATGAGTTTTGGGAAAGCCACCCTGGCTTGACTTTACTACAATACGTGGATGATTTGCTTATAGCTGCAGAGACTCAGGAAGAGTGCACTCAGCGAATGGAGGACTTACTCCAGACTTTGGGTAATCTGGGGTACCAGGCATCCACCAAGAAAGCCCAAATCTGTAGATCAGAAGTGACATATTTGGGGTACCTTCTAAAAGAGGGGCAGCATTGGCTGACTGAGGCAAGAAAAGAGACTGTTCTTAAAATACCGTGACCCGACTCCCCGTGATGGGTAAAGGAATTCCTGGGGTCCACCAGCTTTTACTGCTTATGGATCCCGGGATTTGTGGAGTTGGCCAAACCCCTATATGAGATGACCACAGAAAAAAACCACCTTTCCAATGGACAGAAAAAGCAGAGCAGGCATTTCAAAGACTAAAAACAACCCTGCTGTCCACCCTGGCTCTGGGTCTGCTGGACGTCTCTAAGCCTTTCTACCTCTATGTGGATGAGCATAAGGGGGTAGCAAAAGGGGTTTTGACACAGCAGCTGGGACCCTGGAAATGATCAGTTGCCTATCTATCAAAAAAACTGGACCCAAGCTGGCCACTGGTGGCTCATGCCTGCAATCCTAGCTACTCAGGAGGCTGAGATCAGAGGATCGTGGTTCAAAGCCAGCCCGGGCAGGAAAGACCATGAGACTCTTATCTCCAATAAACCACCAGAAAACCGGAAGTGGCGCTGTAGCTCAAGTG
>NW_012267344.1:628530-636044 GCF_000151885.1 Dipodomys ordii | reverse complement strand
CTGCCCGGGCTGGCTTTGAACCGCGATCCTCAGATCTCAGCCTCCTGAGTAGCTAGGATTACAGGCGTGAGCCACCAGCGCCCGGCATAGGACCCAATAAATCTTTAAGACCAACTATAAGTCAAGCTTATCTCATGTCTATCACAACAAAAATCCAAGAGTAAAAACAACTTGATGCAGAAAGCCAAGCCCTGGGGACCTCTATATGGAAACTGCTGGCAGATACCTATGCAGTCCTAAATCAGACTCAGCCAGAAATAACGAAATCTTGCTGGATATGCTATAGCAGGCAGTTTTCTTTCTATGAGGGCGTAGCTGTAAGAGGCAGTTTCTGCACCAGTTCAGATGTTAGTCAACGCAGATGGCAGCAAAAGAGTGATGTAAAGTAAACCCTTCAGTCAGTTGTCGGAAATGGACTGTGTTTAGGGAAAGTGCCCTCCCAATATTCTGATTTGTGTAACGGAATGTTTACACTAAATCCAAATAAGAGATATATAATCCCCCCAGAAAATGAATGGTGGGCCTGCCCTACGAGATTGACCCCCTGTGTACATAGAGAAACCTTAAACCAGTTAGGCAGCTTTTGTGTACTCGTCCAATTAATCCCACGCCTAATTTAAATCCTTAAAGTAAAAAGAGAACCTGTCACAGCCATTGTAACTATTGGGGCTCTGTTAGGGCTAACCGGACTAGGAGCTGGAGTGGCCTTATTGGTTACGCACAAAGCTTCCTATGCAAATCTTCGGGCAACAATAGATGAAGATATCAAACACCTAGAACACTCCATAGCATATCTCCAAAAGTCCCACGACTCCTTGTGCTACAAAACAGAAGAGGATTAGACTTAATATTCCTACAAGAAGGGGGACTGTGTGTGTGGCATTAGGAATGTTGCTTTTATGTAAACCACTCAGGAATTGTCAAAGAGTCACTGGCTAAAGGAACGATTAGCTAGACGACAAAAAGAGAGGGAAGAGCAAGAAGAATGGTTTGAATCATGGTTTCACTACTCCAGATGGCTGACAGCATTAATCTCTACCTTGGTAGGTCCTCTTATTGTACTTTGGCTTGTACTTACTGTAGGCCCCTGCGTGATAAACGAATTAATGGCATTTGTTAAAAAATGGGTAATCACCATACAATTAACGGTGTTGAGACAACAAAATCGCCCTCTGATACAGGATGGGACATCCATTGAGATGTCCATTTACTATACTGCGTAGGGAATCATGATTGGTCCCGGATGCTCTAGAAGAGGAGAGAATGAAGAGCTAAAGTCACTCCATTTTAAGATTAAGCCCACCAACCTATAGGGGTGCTGCCCTCAGATTAACCCCAAAAGAGAAAAAAAAAAACAGTTGTCGGAAAAACTGCAAGTTGCTACCAACCCTGCCCACCCTTAAGAAACAGAGCAATTGTCCAAGTGTTCCATCAGAAAAAGGGAAGCGCGGTCAGGGTGGACTCAAACCTCAGTACTATGCAATTTTTAACCAATCATGTAACTGCTTGTGTGGAAACTCCCTTGTGAACTTGTTTGTTCAATACTATAAAAGCTATGCTGATTTTGTGCTCAGGGCCTCTTAGTATCACCAGTTACCGAGTGCATGCAGGACCAAGCTCGAGCTTGTGATAAACGACTTTTTGCTGTTTGCATTGATCATGGTCTCTGGTGGTCTGTGAGAGGGATGCCCCCCCCTCACATTTCCGATGCGGAAATCGGGTACTTCAAAAGGGTCATCAGCATTGTTCTCCTAGGAGCACCCATTTTGTAGAATTACTAAGGCCTCAAATGATGTTTTGGGTTCCTACTCCGTACCTTGTCCCCCCTCCAGCGCCCCCCCCTCCCCAGGTAGGTGAGCTCAGACTCAAGCTTCTAAAGTTGTCAAACCTGTTTCTATCACCTTCCCTCCCAGAACAGAGCTCTGTGTCTTGTGTACCAGACTGACCCTACCTGACCCCAAGTTGTAGCACACCGGAAACCTGTAGTGGGGGCAGGGGCTTGATATCACTTGAGGGAAGAAAAAATAAATACATGACTATCCTTGGGCCAAGCCTATGTTCCCTGGAATCACAGAGTCCTGGCTGGTTGAGATAGAGAGAGCCATGATCAGATTCAGCGATCAGGGGACTCCAGTAACTCCATCCTGGGGACCACTTGGGCTCTGGACCTCAACTAGGCCATTGCCATGGCGACCCAAAGCTAGAGAGGAGATGAGGAGGATGGTGATGAGGTTGGGGATCTAAGTTCTGCGCCCATCCATCCATCCATCTATCCATCTATCCATCCTGCCATCCATCTATCCATCCATCCATCCATCCCATCCATCCATCCATCCATCCATCCATCCATCCATCCATCCATCCATCCATCTATCCATCCTGCCATCCATCCATCCATCCATCCTGCCATCCATCCATCCATCCTGCCATCCATCCATCCATCCATCCTGCCAGCCAGCCAGCCGGCTTGGATCTAAGACAAAAGAGGCAGCGCTGGAAAGAAGAGGGGAGAGGTTCACCACGACCTCACCCCATCCCACCCCCGGTCTGGGATCTCACCCCCAGGCCCCCCCACAAACCGGCCCCCAAGTTCCCTCCCCCCCACACTTCCACCTACAACCGCCCCCCCCCCCAGAGCTCACCAGAACAAAACTTCTGGGAACCAGACGGACCAGGAACTGCGTCAGCGTCTCCCCATGAATCCCTTCCCCCACCACACCCCACCGTGGAGACCCTCCGGCCCTTCTAGGCATCTGGAAGTTTCCGCGCCTCTGTGGTTTCCCCCACCCTACCCCTACCCTGCCAGCCCCTGCTCCCAGATGCTTGCAAAGACATCCAGCGCTCTGGCCCCGCCCGTAACACAGGCTGTGCGCGACCATTGGCCGAGGAGATGGGCGGAGTTAGAAGTCCAGCCAATGAAAAGCCACACCACACTCCCTTGAAAGCCGGAGGGGGGGGGTCGAGCAGAGATGAGTGGGGTTGGAAGTCCAGCCAATGAGAAGCCACCATCCTCCTTGAAAAGGGGCGGAGATGGGCGGGATTAGAAATCCAGCCAATGAGAAAATTCCTTGATAGGGGCCGAACCACCAGCCAACAACAACAACAACAAACCACACAAGAGATTTCCCAAGGCAAAGAAACCATGGGAACCCAAGAACCCATTCTAAGAATATCCCTAACAAGGAGCCATGGGTGACAATGTTATCAGACACTTTGTATCCATATAGTGTGTTGTAGAATAGGAACTTCTTTGTACAACTACTTAAAGATAAGAAAAAAATGTTAAAAAATATTCCTCACAAGAAGACCTTCCAACACTTTGTGAAAATCCTTCAGCGGTGAGAGACTGAGAAAAATGGTTCTTCTACACCTTATAAAGGCTATAGAGTCAAATTTAAAAAAATAGAAAACTGGAAAACACACACACACAGAGATCACAGGGTCAGATGATTTTTTAAAAATCCAAAATTTTATTTACACTTCGAAATGACCAATGGAAGTTTTGATTTTTCCCCCCAAAGGTACTTAATATTTTTTTGTTTGTTTGTTTTTTGTTTTCATCCAGACAAGGACCCGAGACTGTTCCAGAAAGCCAGGGCATTCATTTTTCATTGGCCAGCAACACCTACGGAGGAGCAGATACGGTTATGTCTAGTGCTGGTTCTCAACTTTCAGATGATGAGTATGGTTAAAGGGAAAAGAGTAGACAATTTTTTAATGTAAACATACACTAGCCAGGATGGTATTAACTATAGATAGGCCCAGAACCAACTCAAGGCAGAAGGCTGTCCAAGTATAGCCTAGGTAATGATGCAAGATCCTCTAGATCTGAGTAAACTCATTTTGTGTGTTTTTTTTTTTTTGCCAGTCCTAGGGTTTGAACTCAGGGCCTGCACGCTTGAATGAGATACTCACTCAATGATGGCACTCTACCACTTCAATCATACCTCCACTTCAGCAATTTGCCCCTTAATTGGAGCTTAGGCATTGTCCCTGAGCTTTTTCCTTTCCTTTCCTTTCCTTTCCTTCCTTCCTTCCTTCCTTCCTTCCTTCCTTCCTTCCTTCCTTTCTTCTCTCTCTCTCCCTCCCTCCCTCCTTCTCTCTGTCTCTGTCTCTCTTTCTCTCTTTTTGCTGGTCCTGGAGTTAGAACTCAGGGCCTGGGCTCTGTCCCTGAGCCTTTCTGTGCTCTAGGCTAGCACTTTACCACGAGCCACAGCACTACTTCTGGCAATTTCTGCGTATGTGGTACTGAGGAATCGAACCTAGGGCTTCATGCATGCTAGGCAGACTCTAAGGCACATTCCCAGTCCCTCCCTGAGCTTTTCCACTGAAGGCTAGCACCCTACAACTTTGAGACACAATGCCACATCCATTTTTCTGGTGTTTAATTAGAAATTAGAGTCTCACAGACTTTCCTGTCCAGGCTGGCTTTGAATCACGATCCTCAGATCTCAGCCTCCTAAGTAGCCAGGATGACAGGTGTGAGCCACTGGCGCCTGGCCCATGAGACTCTTCTCCAATTAATCACCAAAAAAAACACCCAAAACACCCTGAAAGTAGAGTTGTAGCTCAAGTGGTAGAGTGCAAGTCTTGAGCAAACAATCTTAGGGACAGAACCCAAGCCTTGAGTTAAAGATAGCATGCACATGGGCACAAACACACACACACACCACCACCACCACCCACCACCACCACCAGAAAACCCAAACTTGTCACTTTATGTCCACCAGTCACGAAGAGAATGATAATCATTATTGAGAATGAGTACAGCCCAGCCAGCTGTGGTGGCCTAGGACAATAATCAAGGAGGTGAAAAAGTGCAAAAGGCCCAGCATAGTATACATTGTTTCAAAATGGTTGTAATTCGTACAAAGTCCTATAGATATAATAAATGATAATACAGGGCTGGAAATGTAGCTTAGTGCTGAGTGTTTGCCTACCATGCATAAAGCCCTGGGTTCAATTCCTCAGTACCACATACACAGAAAAAGGCAGAAGTAGCACTGTGGCTCAAGTGGTAGAGTGCTAGCCTTGAGCAAAAGAAGCTCAGGGACAGTGCCCAGGCCCTGAGTTCAAGACCCAGGACTGGCAAAAAAAAGACAGAGAGAGAGAGAGAGAGAGAGAGAGAGAGAGACGGAATATTACAGACACTGAAGTTTCTGGGGGAAAAGACCATGATATGATCTTTTTCTGGCATTACGTTGCAGGACAGGGCTTTCTGACTAAGCCCTGGGCCTTTGCACTTCTTTGTACAATGCACTAACAGGTCCTTATTTGCTGCAGTCTCCCAGAATGACATGATTCTGTTACTTAGCAACAGAAGGGCAGTGTCATCAAGGATACAAAGTACATGGGCAATGACTCTTAGGGGGCAGATAGGTAGGAGACAAAAGCAGGTGCTGGTGGCCATGCCTGTCATCCTAACTACTCAAGAGGCTGAGATCTGAGGCTCCAAGCTCAAAGCCAGCCGGGGCAGGAAAGTTCATGAGACTCTCATCTCCAATCAACTACTAGAAAACCACAAATGGTGGTGTGGCTCAACAGGTAGAGTGCATGACTTGAATACAAAGAAGCTCAGGGACAGCGCCCAGGCCGAGTTCAAGCCCCACGACAGACAGACAGACACAGACACACAAAGTCCTCAACTTTCACTGGATAACTCCCTGCTATGACTCCATGAAGCATCTTTGTTGAGGGAGGGGGTGGAGAATCATACTGGAGCTTGAATTCAGGGTGTCATCTCTGAGCTCTTTTGCTCAAGGCCACTTTGCGCCACAGCTCCAATTCCAGTTTTGTGATGGTTAACTGGAGGTACAAGTCTTCCAGACTTTCCTGCATGGCTTGGCTTTGAACCTCAAACCTTACCTCTCAGCCTCCTGAGCAGCTAGGATTCCAGAAGTGAGCCACTAGTGCTTACTTAGCCCATAAAATATCTCTTTTTTCCCCCCTTGTTGCAAGACTGACACCGTGTGGTGTTCCCTTTATCGGCGATCTAATTAAACCTACCTGTTTAATTTTCCTCAGGTACAGTCCTTGGGTGGCCTAGGGAGAGAGGAGTGGAGAGGTCAGTCCTCCCCAGCGTCCTAGAGAGGCAGCGGAGGCCCCTGGGCAGTTAAGTGCGCACGCGCGACGCGGGTAAGCGGGAGGTGGGCGCGCATGCGCCATCCCGTCTGGTGGGCGCGCCGGAACGCTGCGGAGGGAACTGACGCGCCGCGCTCGGTGTGTGGCGGGGGCCGTCGGCGCTCGGATCCCGGTAAGTGAGCCAGTCAGGTGTCGGTGCGGCCTTCGCGGGTGCCAGAGCGTTGGCTGGAGCCCGGAGGCCGGAGCTCCGGAGTCGGGACGCGGATGGGGACCCCGTGGGGGCTGCGGGTCATCCGGGCGGAACGGAGGCGGAGTTGGCGTCTCGGGGCCTAGTCGGCCCCGGAAGCCTCGTGTCCAGGCCGCTGGGAGGAGGAAACGTGTCCGAAATAAAAAAGGAAAATGTGCCCGGCTTCCATGACGAGATCAGGAGTTAGTCCTGAAGTTGCCCTTCCCAAACTTGCTCTTATGGGGTGGGGGGCCTGGGAAGGTGGCTCAGGGGTAGAGCGCTTGCCTTGCATGCATGAGGCCCTGGGTTCGATTCCTCAGCACCACATACCCAGAAAAAGCCGGAAGTGGCGCTGTGGCTCACGTGGTAGAGCGCCAGGCTTGAACTGATAGAGCTGAGGGACAGCGCCCAGGCCCAGAGTTCAAGCCCCACGACCGACAAAAAATAAACTTGGCCTTATTATCTACCAAGTATTGGAATTTTTGTCAGGATTGCCCTACAATATCATATTATACCACGGGGTGGGGTGGGGGGAATAATGTGTTTTGTGACCCTGAGTAATTGGTAAGATGAAGACCCATTTCGGTTGTTTTCTAATCTTCCAGGCTAAGATTCGAACCCAGCGGCCTGGAAGTATGTGAGGCAAGCACTCTGCCCGCACCATTTCGTTCATCCCTTGGGTGTGAGTTAAGGCCGTGTGGCAAAAAAAAAAAAAGAAAAAAAAATGGCACCTCTTATGTATGTAGTAAGGAAAATGGAGATGACAGGCCAGGTCGGACTGGATCTCAACAGGCAAGAATTGTAGGAAAGCGCACTTGCAGCGGGAATGGAGGTGGTACAAAGGGTGAAGTCAGCGTTAGGCCTTTTATATGAGGCCAAACAAGGAAGCATGTGTCTTTTCTGGCACCGGGTATGGTGGTCAAACCTGGACAGAATGTTTTACCTGGGGACAAATATATCCAGGCACACCTGGGGTCCTGAGGTGAGGTCGAGGCCTTCAATATATCTTTTTTCTTTCCATTGGAAGGATAATTAAGACATGTGTTTGCCGGGTTTTATTGCTCACAGTACACGTGGACATGCGACTTCCAAAATAACAAGAGACATTTGAGCATAAAAGTAGGCCAAGGGGCTGGGAAGGTGGCTCAGTGGTAGAGCGCTTGCCTTGCATGCCTGAGGCCCAGGGTTCGATTCCTCAGCACCACAT
>NW_012267344.1:547423-627374 GCF_000151885.1 Dipodomys ordii | reverse complement strand
GTGTGTGTGTGTGTGTGTGTAAGTGTATGGGTCATGGGGCTTGAACTCAGGACCTGGGTACTGTCCCTGAGTTCTTTTGCTCAAGGCTAGCACTCCACCACATTGAACCACAGCACCATTTCCAGTTTTCAGGTGGTTCATTGGAGCTGAGAGTCTCGTGGCCTTTCCTTCCTGGGTTGACTTCAAACCCTGATTCTCAGATCTCAGCCTCCTGAGCAGCTAGGATCACAGGTGTGAGGCACTAGTGCCCGGTATGTATGCTTTCTTAATGCTGCAGGGTGACAAACTTGGCTCAAAAAGAAAAAAAAAATCTTATTGGCAGAGACAGGAGGAATGAAGGAAGGGGTGATACTGTTCAAAAAGCTGACCTATGAAACGGTAACCCCTCTGTAAAACACTTTCATAATAACAATACAGTGATATTTTAAGAAAATCTCTTTCACCCGTGGCTCACACCTGTCATCCTAGCTACTCGGGAGGCTGAGATCTGAGGATTATGGTCTGAAGCTACCCCAGGGCAGAAAAGTTCCCAGGAGACTCTGATCTCCAGATAACCACTCAAAATCCAGAATGAAGGCTGGGAAGGTGGCTCAGTGGTAGAACGCTTGCCTAGCATGCATGAAGCCCTGGGTTCCATTCCTCAGCACCACATACACAGAAAAGGCTGGAAGTGGGGCTGTGGCTCAAGTGGTAGAGGGGTAGCCTTGAGCACAAGCAGCTCAGATGCTGCAGACCCTGGGGTACCAGGAGCTGGCAAGAGGTGAACAAAGCCTCCATAGTCATTGACTCCAACCCTCAAGGCTACAAATACCTGTCCCTTTTTGATTTGAGGAAGTGTTCCTTTTAGCTTCTGGGGGAGGGGGGAGGCTTATGTCCTCTAACTGAAGCGAGGATGGTAGACAAAGACTGATTGAAAGAGAATGACGAAGGACGCATGGGGTCTGCACTTTTCGGTCCTGTGGGCCTTAGAACAATATTATGCAAGCATTTGACAAATATAGCAAGCGTATATAGCTAAGGCTTTTGCTGGAATAAACTGAGTTGTACCATCAGCTTTCTCTCCGTCTCCTCCTTCATCCACCTGCCCTTTGGAGCCCTGCTTGTGCTATGGCTGGACCACAGCACTCAGGAGCAGTGCCCAGGCTCTGAGTTCAAGCCCCATGACTGAAAACAATTATATTGTTCTTATAGAGGTCATGTACAGAGGGTTCACAATGATGCTAATCATTTAATGAATACATTTCCTTTGGTACAGTGTCTGTTCCTTCATTCCCACCCAATCCCTCCCTCCTGTCTCCACCCATGAGTTGTAGAGTTTACTTTCACTAGTGTCCAGTGGCTCTACTCCTGTACTTTTTCACCCTTTTTCCCTCGAGTGCTTTGCCCTCCACCCTACCCCCAAAGATAGACGCATGAATACACCATAAGGAAAAAAGGACAGAATCATCAAAATATAAAAATATGGCTGGGACGGTGGCTTAGTGGTAGAGTGCTTGCCTGGCATGCATGAAGCCCTGGGTTCCATTCCTCAGTACCAGATAAGCAGAAAGAGATGAAGTGGTGCTCTGGCTCAAGTGGTAGAGCGCTAGCCTTAAGCACAGAGAGGCTCAGGGACAGCACCCAGGCCCAGAGTTCAAGCCCCAGGATTGGCCAAAAAAAAAAAGTCTTAACAGGGACTGTTTTCCCATCTGGCTTGGAACTGCGATCCTCAGATCGCAGCCTCCTGAGTAGCTAGTATTACAGATGTTAGCCTCTGGCTCCCAGCTCCCTTTAATTTTTTAAGTTCTGAGAAGGGGACTTGAACACTTTTGCTCATTGGCTAGTGCTCTACCAAGTGAGCCACACCTCTAACCCTATTTTCTAGTTCTTACAACTTTTTTTTTTTTTTTGGTCAGTCATGGGGTTTGAACTCTGGGCCTGGTCGCTGTCCTTGAGCTCTTCAGCTCAGTGAGCGTTCTACCACTTGAGCCACAGCGCCACTTCTGATTTTCTGCTGGTTAATTGGAGATAAGAGTCTTGTGGACTTTCCTGCCCTGGCTGGCTTTGAACCGCAATCCTCAGATTTCAGCTTCCTGAGTAGCTAGGATGACAGGCGTGAGCCACTGGCACCCAGCTTTCCCTTGGTTTATTTTTACTACCCTGCACCTAGTATCAAGCATACTTTATATGTGAAATATCTATCTCTGTAAGCTTTTTGGGGCTTTATTCAGCACTGTGACCTTAGTACTTGGGACGCAATGGGTGCTCAATAAATGTACGTTAAATTCTTTTTTTTTTTTTCCCTGTCAGTCATGGGGTTTGATCTCTGGGCCTGGGCACTGTCCCTGAGCTCTTCAGCTCAAGGCTAGCACTCTACCACTTGAGCCACAGCACCCCCAGTTTTCTGGTGGGTCCTTGGAGAGAAGAGTCTCACAGGCTTTCCTGCCCGGGCTGGCTTTGAACCATGATCCTCAGATCTCGGCCTCCTGAGTAGCTGGGATGACAGATATGAGTGCCTTTTGTCTTTTTTCTTCATACCCATTTAGATTGTACTCTGGGCTATTTCCATAGTTTACCTTAGTAGGTCCCAGTGTATCCCTGGTCTGCTCTGTATTGGCAGATATGTTTGTGCAGATGTTGGACACATGTGATTTCTTCTTATGTGGCGATGATCCCTTGCAGACAGCATGGAACTGCCTGTATGTGAGGGCTGACTTTTTCTTACTTGTCCCCACCCAAACAGGATGTTAATTATTTAAGTCTCATGTCCAGCACCTTGGCTATCCCAGCAAATGGTCTCCTGTCCCCAAAGACTCAGAAGTCCCACAGCAAAGCTTGCAGACTTGCTCTGCTCCCAGCTGCATGGACCTTGAACTTGAACAATGCCTCCAGGCAGGTGGAACTTTGTTCATCCAGTGCGGGCCCAGGCACCAAGGGGACGGGGGCGCCTCTCGAAGATAAAGAAGGAGGAAGAAGAAGATGAAGGCTATACTTTGGGGGAGACCGCCAGGCCACAGACACTCAACCATGCTGGCCAGGAGCTGTTCCGCCAGCTGTTCCGCCAGCTGCGCTACCACGAATCTTCTGGGCCCCTGGAAACGCTGAGCCGCCTCCGAGAGCTCTGCCGCTGGTGGATGCGGCCTGATGTTCTGTCCAAGGCACAGATGCTGGAGCTGCTGGTATTGGAGCAGTTCCTGAGCATCCTGCCCGGAGAACTCCGGGCCTGGGTGCAGCTCCACAGCCCCGTGAGCGGCCAGGAAGCGGTAGCTCTGCTGGAGGAGTTACCGCGAGACTTTGATGGGACATCCCAGATGGTACGTGGTGCCATGTGAGTCCTGTGCCTGTGTATTCAGGGTTGGCACAGTCCTCTGAGTGGTCAGCCTGAAGGGGCATCTCCTCCCCTCCCACTTCTCATTCTTTTTTTTTTTTTTTGGTGCTGGTACTGGGACTCACAGTTGGTTCTCACAGTTTTATTTTCGCTTTTTGTTGATCATGGGGCTTGAACTCAGGGCCTGGACTCGCTGTCCCTCAGCTCTTCAACTCAAGGCAAGTGCTCTACCACTTGAGCCATAACGCCACTTTCAGTTTTCTGGTGGTTTATTGGAGATAGGAGTCTCACAGACTTTCCTGCATGGGCTGGCTTTGTTTTTCTTTTCTTTTTTTTTTGTCGGCTGTGGGGCTTGAACTCTGGGCCTAGGCACTGTCCCTCAGCTCTTCAGCTCAAGGCGAGCGCTCTACCACTTGAGCTACAGCGCCACTTCCGGTTTTCTGGTGGTTTATTGGAGATAGGAGTCTCACGGTCTCTCCTGCCCGGGCTGGCTTTGAACCGCGATCCTCAGATCTCAGTCTCCTGAGTAGCTAGGATTGCATGGCCTGGCTTTGAACTGTGATCCTCAGATCTCAGCCCCCTGAGTAGCTAGGATTACAGGCTTGAGCCATCTTTTTTTTTTTTTTTGGTGCCAGCTGTGGGATTTGAACTCTGGGCCTACGTGCTGTCCCTGAGCTTTTTCTGCTCACAGGCACTTTACCACTTTGAGCCACAGCTTCACTTCCTGTCTTCTGGTGGTTCATTAGAGATACCTGTCCCACAGACTTTCCTGCCCAGGTTAGCTTTGAACCGTGGTCCTCAGATCTTGGCCTCCTTAGTAGGTAGGATGACAGGCATGAGAACCAGTGCCCGGCTTGGCCCTACTTTTAAGCTTTCCTTCTTTGAGGTCACTTTGCATATCAGAGCATACGGAAATGCTGGAAAGTACTCTTTACTTGGCTGTGTCTCTGCTGTGAGCTGTTATCGCTTAACTGTCAGGGACTAATTCCTTCTCTTTCATGTCTCATTTCCTGGCCAGGGCTAGGGGAGGGAGCTACTGCGCAGCTGTTTCTCTGACGTCTGAGGACTAAAGACATGCTACTATTCATTTGCCAAGTACTTCTTTAGATTGAGCAGGAATCTGTTCCATCTGAACTCCTCCAGCCTTCATCAAAACCAGGAAAGCTGATAGTGGGACAGACCTCTGTGGGCTTTCTGCTCTTTTCCCTCTTCCTGGAGGTTAAAGAAAAGGGCAGGAGGGACTTGCAAGCCAGGCATTGGAGGCTCAAGCCTGTCAGCCACTCAGGAGGCTGAGATCTGAGTATCACGGTTCAAAGCCAGCCCAGGCAGGGAAGCCTGTGAATCAGCACCAAAAAAAAAAAACACCCCAAAAGGGTGGTAGTGGGGCTTGCAGGTGAATTCCTTGTCTTCAGAGATTGGCCAGGTGGCTTCTGGGTTTCTGATTCCCCCAGGGATCCTCTCACACCTTTTTTTTTTTTTTTTTTTGTGCCAGGATCCTAGCCCTGTCAGCCAAGCTGTGCATTGGTTGGGCACCGGAGCCCTGCAATCTCCACAGATACAGCCCGAAGCTTCATCTCTCGGCAATAGCTCCGCTCCTTGGGATCACTTGGAGCCTCCCAGTGAAATAGGAGTACATGACTTCCTGTCTAGGCAATCTGGTATTGACCGTGTGGCTCTCCGAGCCCAGCCTTGTTACATTTCCTGTGCTGTCATCTTGTTATCCTCTATGCCTTAGCTCTGTGTGTCTCTACCTCCTTTTGTGGTTGATGGTGGTGATGGTCATGAGGCTTGAACTCAGGGCCTGGTCTCTCTCCCTGAGCTCTTCTGCTCAAGGCTAGTGCCCTACCACTTGAGCCACAGCGCCACTTCTGGTTCTTTGGAGTCTCATGGTCTTTGCTGCCTGGCCTGGGTCTGAACTGTGATCCTCAGATCTCAACCTCCTGAGTAGCTGAGATTACCCCACCTCCTTCTGACCCAGGCCTGTCTAGCTCTTCCTGCTATTGTACCTCCAGCCTCCCTCCTTTAGCGCCCCAGCGCACACTTTGAGGGTCTGTCCAATGGGTGTTTCTCAGCAGTCTCTGCTGTCCGGGGATCTAGAAACGGGGAAAAGTGGGGGTTTTCAGTGGTGGTGTCAGTGCACAGGGTCATCTCTCTCATGGTGCTTTCTTCTCCTTCAGATACTCCTAGTGTCCAGGTGTCTGACCCTTCCCAGAAAGAGGAAAGCCCAGGAGACCAGGTAACCCTACCAGGTCCCTGACAGCCCAGCCCTCCCCCCTCATGTAAGCCAATGTCCCTGCTACCCAAGAGAGCAGTGCCGCTCCTTTGTCTGGGGTTTAAACCTATGACCCTGAGACTACATTACAAGCCTCGAGTCCGCAGGGATTGACGTCTTCCCCCATTGTCAGACCCACCTCAGTGTTCACTCAGTGTCAGCGCAGCCACACTTGCCTTTCTGAAGGCTGGGCGCTGCGGGCCAGCCTTCAGGCCCAGTGTATTTGCAGGAGGCGTTGACCTTCAAGGACGTGGAGGTGATTTTCTCCCAGGATGAATGGGGATGCCTGAACTCTGCTCAGAGAAACCTCTACCAGGATGTGATGCTGGAGAATTATGGGACCCTGGCCTCTCTGGGTAGGTCTTCAACATTCCCTAGGTTCCTATCTATACTTTTACTTCTGCTTACTTGCTGTTTTGTTTTTGTTTTGGTGCTAGTCCTGGGGTTTGACCCTTGGGGCCTGGGCGCTGTCCCTGAGCTTTTATGCTCCAGGCTAGTGCTCTACTACTTGAGCCACAGCTCTACTTCTAGCTTTTTGGTGCCTCATTGGAGATAAGAGTCTCACAGGTTTTTCTGCCCAGGCTGGCTTCAGACCATGATCCTCAGATCTCAGCCTCCTGAGTAGCTAGGATGACAGATGTGAGCCACATGTGTGCCCAGCGTCTTAGTAGTTTTTATGGGATGTGTACCAAAGGATCTGATCCTGATTTTAGATCCCGACTCTGCAACTACTGTTAGGTCATTTACTCTCACTCACTGTCTTCACATTTGCAGATGGTTTCGGGCCAATTGAACTACTGAGAGTTTTGCTTCCCTCATGTGGAAAGAGTCCTTGTTTTTGTTTTGTTTTTTGTCAGTCGTGGGGCTCTTCAGCTCAAGGCGAGCACTCTATCCCTTGAGCCACAGCACCACTTCCAGTTTTCTGGTGGTTTATTGGAGATAAGAGTCTCATGGGCTTTCCTGCCCTGGCTGGCTTTGAACCACGATCCTCAGATCTCAGCCTCCTGAGTAGCTAGGATGACAGGTGTGAGCCACCAGCTCCCGGCTTCCCTGAGCTCTTTTGCTCAAGGCTCTACTACTTTGAGTCACACCGCTACTTTCCAGTTTTCTGGGGATTCATTGGAGAAAAGTCTCAGGGACTTTCCTGTCTGGGCTGGCTTTGAACCACATTCCTCCAGATCTCAGCCTCCTGAATTGCTAGGATGACAGGCATGAGCCACGGGTGCCCAGCTCACCTGGGCTTTTCTTAGCTTCTCTTCTTGTCTGCTCAGGGCTAATCCAAATGCCTACCAAATCTCTTGTCCTTGGCCTTCCTGCCTTTCCCCCCTCAATCAGGACTTACGCTGCGTGTTCCATGTGACCCTTCTTCTGTGCCATTTCATTCTCTTTTGTGCAGTGGGCTCATTTTCCAAACCTGCTCTGATCTCCTGGTTAGAGACAAGAGAGCCATGGGGTCTGAACATCTACACAGTTCAGCCTGAGGGAGAGACTGATACTGCCTGCCCTGAAGGTGAGTTCCGGAAAACACACGAGATCCTGCCCCTTCTCTATTTTTGTTGTGGTGGTGGTTCTTTGTGGGGTGTGAACTCCTGGCCTAGGAGCTATCCCTGACTTTTTTTGCTCAAGGCCTAGTGCTCTACCACATTGAGCCACAGTTCTATGTTGGGTTTTCTGGTGGCTCATTGGAGATAGGAGTCTCACAGACTTTCCTGCCCCTGATGACTTTGAACCACGATCCTCAGATCTCAGCCTCTTGAGTAGCTGACAGGCACCCGTCTATCCAGCCCATTTACAAAGGTATTGAGGGTTGGACATGAACCTCACCACCCAGGTTTATGACCTCTTAGGGCCCCTTGGCGTTTTCTCCCATTCCAGAGATCGGAAGTGAATACATTTCTCTCGTTTTAATTTTCATTAGGAGGTGAGCTCCAGCCTCAAACCAGCCAAATCCAGAGCTTTCTAGGACACATGAAATCAGATGTACCATCTGAACATCCTCTAACAGATATCCAGGAGGAAACAGGACTCAGAGACTCTGTTGAACAGGAGAACAACGATGTACACCTGCCCTGTGGAAACCCTATCCAAGTGAGAGTGAAGACGGAAGAGACTACCTTTAGTCCTGGAATTGGAGATGAGTCCCAAGGATCGGAACAAAGTAATACCTTTAACCTAAAGCCCAGTACTTGTTCGAAAACTTCCAGAAAAAAACGAGCTCTCAAACATGGCCGTGGCCGGCCATTCAGAAAAAACTCACACCCTTACGATTACAAGAAATACGGGAAGGGGCTCAGACATGCGCAGAGAGCGCTGAGCTTGCACCCAAGAATTCCCATCGACACGAAGGAGAATGAAAAGGACACCTGTGGGAAAAGCTTCAGCCTGCCCTCCCCTCCTCCCCAGGAGCCCACTCCTGATAACCCCGGGATGCTGAACACATCCACTGACTGTGGGACCCCATTTCATCCCAGCCCCCACCTCCTATTTCACCCAAGACTGCCGACTCCAGAGAAAATCTTTAAGTGTCGGGTGTGTGAGAAAGCCTTCAAGTGGAACTCCAACTGTCTGCGCCACGAGAAGATCCACACGGGTGTGAAACCTTACAAGTGCAGTATCTGTGAGAAAGCTTTCCAGCGGTTGTCCGCCTACCGCCTGCACCAGCACACCCATGCGAAACAGATGTGCACGCCGCCACCGCCGCCGCCGCTGTACGAAGACGCAGGGCTGGGTTATCACGTGAGGGAACAGAATGGGGAGAAGTACTTAGACTGCAGCCACTGTGGGAAATCCTTCCACTGCAAATCCTACGTTCTCGAACACCAGCGGATCCACACCAAGGAGAAGCCGTACAGATGTGGCAGCTGCCGGAAAAGCTTCCGCTGGAGGTCCAACTTCAATCGTCACGTGAGACAACACCGGGAACAAGAAGAAGGCCGTCAGCACAAGTACGCCAGCCAGGACCCCCCCACGGAGGAGAAAACGTTCCATCGCCCACCCCCCAAGAACACTTTTAACCCAAAGAAAAAACTCCTGGAGCACCAAATAGTTCACAGCCGTGACAAGCTTTACCAGTGTAACGAATGTGGCCAAGGCTTTGCCTTTCGATCTGCATTTATTGTTCATAAGAAGAATCACGCCATTCAAAGGAAAACAGAAGGTCAGAGGTTATCATTGGGTCAGGAGACCGCGTGTGCTGCCCCACACAGCCGTGGGAACGCAGAGGAAAAACCCTACAAATGTAGCCAGTGTGACAAAGTCTTTCGTCATCATTCATTCCTTCTCATCCACCAGCGAGTTCACACCCGGGAGAAACCGTATCAGTGTAAGGAGTGTGGAAAGGCATTCCGATGGACTTCCAATCTCTACCGACACCAGAGGCAGCATTCAGTCAGCCTCCACTACAAATACCGCCGCGCCCCTAAGGAGGCCCCAAGCCCACAGCCCGACAGCCCCAGTGATGGGAAACACTTTTGGTGTCAAGAATGCGGGAAAACCTTTACCCGCAAGCGAAGCCTGGTAGATCACATGGGCATCCACAGTGGGGAGAAGCGATATAAGTGCAATTTGTGCGGCAAGTCTTACGATCGGAATTACCGCCTCGTGAACCACCAGAGAATCCACGCAACCGACAGGCCGTTCATGAGTCAGTGGTGTGGGAAAGAGTTCAGAGACTTGCACACCTTCTCTCTCCACCCGAAAGCACACACCAGGGTGGCACAGACCAAACGCACTCGACCTACTGTGACAGACCTGGATGCTCAAGTCCAGGAATTCAAAGCAGGTGGAACCAAATCTCTTGAAAGCTCTGAGGGCCCTTCCACTCAGGACTCTGTAGTCCCCGAACTCCCAAACAGACCCACTGAGAAAAAGGGTCACAAATGTAACCTCTGTGGCAAGGCCTTCTGCAAGAACTCGCTACTCCTGAGCCACAAGAGATTTCACACGCGAGAGAGGCCCTTCAAGTGCGCAGTGTGTGGAAAGACTTTTAGGTGGTCCTCAAATTTGGCTCGACATATGAAAAACCATATTTAAGATTTAGCCATGGGCTGGAAAGGTGGCTCAGTGGTAGAGTGCTTGCCTAGCAAAGCATGAAGCCCTGGGTTCGATTCCTCAGTACCACATAATCAGAGAAAGCTGGAAGTGGCACTGTGGCTCAAGTGGTAGAGCGCTAGCCTTGAGCAAAAGAAACTCAGGGACAGTGCCCAGGCCCTGAGTTCAAGCTCCAGGACTGGCAAAAAAAAAACAAAAAAAAGCCTGAAGGAGCCAGGTACCAGGTAGCTCCTGCCTTGTTCATCTTGAGCTACTTCAGGAGGCTGAGATCGGAGGATCAGGACTGGAAGCCAGCCTGGATAGGAAAAGTTCATGAGACTCTTATGTCCAATAAACTGAAACCAGCTGGAAAGTGGAGCTGTGGCTCATGGGGCAGAGCACCAGCCTTGAGCCAAAGCAGCTCAGAGAACAGCACCCAGGCCCTGAGTTCATACCCCAAGACTGTCACAAAACTAACACAAACAAAAGAAAACCTTGTCTTCCCAGATGCTTCTGGGGCTTAGCTTTATACCTGGGGCTTTTTGAATGTCTGCTACAGGTGGAGGAAAGCACTCCCATCTCCTGGGAAACAGGGCTCTCTACATCATCGCCACCTCCAGCCTCTGTCCCGCTGCTCTATGAAATATGAAATCGTGAGCATCCCCCATGGGCCTGGAGCTGGTACGTGCGCCTAGATACTTGGCATTGATGGTCACAGACAGAAACTTGTGGTCTTAACCTTCATGATACACAAACAGGATCTTGTCAGAATAAATCAGAGCAGAGTTAAAGAGGTCGAATGCTGCCCTGGGAGGTGGGTTGTCTTTTTTTTTTTTTTCTTGTTAATTTCCTTTTCTAAAGAGGCTGGACAGGCTGGGCACCCGTGGCTCACCCTTGTCATTCTAGCTACTCAGGAGGCTGAGATCTGAGGATCAAAGTTCAAAGCCAGCCCAAGAAGGAAAATCTGTGAGACTCCTATCTCCAAGGAACCACCAGAAAACTGCAAGTGGTGCTGTGGCTTACAGGGTGCACTAGCCTTGAGCAAAAGAACTCAGGGACAGTGCCCAGGCCTCACGTTCAAGCCCCACTAGTGACCTTAAAAAAAGAGAAGAGTCTGGACAGGAAGGGCTTTAATAAAAGTAAGAGCTGAAAGAGTTCCAGACTAAAATGGGAGGGATCTTGTTTAGCACGAAGGAAGGAATATTACAGAGGCCCCTGGATTGAATGGAAAGGAGCAGCTAGAAGGTCATGTGATTTTCTTGTTTCTTTTTCTTTTTGTCGGTTGTGGGGCTTGAACTCTGGGCCTGGGCGCTGTCCCTCAGCTCTTCAGCTCAAGGCTGGCGCTCTACCACTTGAGCCACAGCGCCACTTCCGGCTTTTTTCTTTTTGCTTATGTGGTGCTGAGGAATCGAACCCAGGGCCTCATGCATGCAAGGCAAGCCAACCCTACCACTGAGCCACCTTCCCTTCCCAGCCCGGTCATGTGCTTTTTGTATATCTCATGTCAGTTGGGGCTCTGCTAACGTTCACTCTGCTCTTGTGTCACCAAATGAGTGTCTCTAACCTTCCTATCCTACTTTGTTTTTGGTGTGGGTCCTAGGGCTTGAACTCAGGGCCTGGGTAACTGTCCCTGAGTGATCCTTTGTTTTGTTTTGTTTTGTTTTTGTACAAGGCTAGTGTTCTACCTGGAGCAATAGCTCCACTTGCAGTTTTTCAGTGGTTCATTGGAGATAAAAGTTTCATGAGTTTTCCTTCCCCGGTCTCTCTTTGAACCTCACATCTCAGTCTCCTGAGTAGCAAAGACTCCCAAGCGTGAGCCACTGGTTCCCAATAGGTGTTTTTACTACTGTTTTGATAGAATACAAATAACACTTAATAAAAGAATCATTCCAGATAGATTTCTTTTTGGTTGTTGCTGTTTTGTTTTATTTTTGTTTTGTTTTTGCCTGTCTTGGGGCTTGAACTCAGGCCCTGGGTCCTGTCCTTGAGCTTCTGTTGCTCAAGGCTAGCACTCTACCACTTTGAGCCACAGCACCATTTTTGGCGTTTTCTGTTTATGTAGTAAGGAATCGAATCCAGGGCTTCATGCCTGCTAGGCAAGCACTATACCACTAACCACATTCTCAGCCCGCAGACAGATTTCTTAAATATACAAAGCATGGAGTCGAAAATAATCCTCTACTGAAATAGCCCTTAATATTTTAGGATGCAGCCGAGCACCAGTGGCTCACGCCTGTAATCCTTGCTACTCAGAAGGCTCATATCTGAGGATGACAGTTCAAAGCCAGCCTGGGCAGGAAAGTCCATGAGACCCTTATCTCCAGTAAATGGCCCAGAAAAAGCCGGAAGTGGTGCTGTGGCTCAAAGTGGTAGAGCGCTAGACTTGAGCACAAAGTGGCTCAGAGACAGTGCTCAGGCCCTGAGTTCAAGCCCTGGGACCATCTCTCCCCCCCCAAAAAAAAAATATATAATATATATATAATATTTTGGGATTATACTGCTGTCTGTTCCCCTTAATTGATTCAAAAATTAGTTTACTATAAGCAATGTTATAAACACAGTTTTAGTAAAAGCCCACTTGGTATTAGGTACAGAACATAAAATGAGTGTTGAATTTGACTTCATCACTCCTCCCTTAATACCCCCTGGCCTGATCTACTTTCATGCTGTCTTCTTTTGCCCAGTACAGAGCAGAGCCTGGCCTGACCCTTGTCCCCAAATCCATTCTAGCCCCTTCTCTCAGGCTGGTATCTTGCTCGGCCAGTCACCTCTGAGTTTCCAATTATCTGTTACGATAGACTCACCAAGGATTCTGGGAAGCCAGGACTGACTGCTTATTTTTCCATTTGCCATGCTGAGATTTTTTGCACTAAATTGCTTCTCCAAAGGAATCTACAACTGACTTTCCAACAGCCTTGTCAGGATGGGAGCTTTTCTTTTTGTTGGTCATGGGGTTTGAACACAGGGCCTGGGCACTGTCCCTGAGCTCTTTTGCTCAAGGCTAACACTCTACTGCCACTGTCTGGCTTTTTCTGAGTAGTTTATTGGAGATAAGGGTCTCATGGACTTTCCTGCCAAGGCTGGCTAAACCTCCATCCTCTGACCTCAGCCTTCCTGAGTAGCTAGGATGACAGGCGTGAGCCACCAGTTCCTGGATTACTGTGATTCTTAGCCACAGTGTCTCATCTTGGATACTAAAATGGCCGGGGGTTCTTCCTGCCTGGTTCACCTCTCCAATCTTCGAGGAGCTCATGTTGGATCTGAAGAAATGCCACATGGCCTGGGAACATTCTAGAAAGAGGGTGGGTATCTGGCAGCGCCTTTTGATCATCTGATGGGTGTGGTCAGACCTCACCTTTGCTGAAAAAAGACTGTTGAGTCCCTGCAGCCATACAGAAAAGAAAGTAGGAGAAAAGCAAAAAGAAGACATTTTTTGGATGCTCAAGGGTGGATGTTTTGTGGAAAAGGCTAGAATGGAAGTTAAGACAACTACTGTGCCAAGCAATTTAGTGTCTTATAAATTTGGGTTAGTTCCCCAGTGTTCCCTTTTATGTATACTTCAGTATTGACAAAGAAGATAAGGAGCTAAGCACTCAACAGATCAAATAAATGGTAATTTTTTAAATATGTCCTTCAGAGAGTGTAATGCTGAGAGAGTTAAGCCTGTAATCCCAGCCCTTGGGAGGTTGGGATCAGGAATATTGTGAATTTGTGACTATCCCGGGCTAGAATACAACCTAGTGTCAAAAAATAAATTAAAAAAAAGTCCGGGTGCTGGTGGCTCATGCCTGTCATCCTAGCTACTCAGGAGGCTGAGATCTGAGGATCAGGGTTCAAAGCCAGCCCAGGTAGGAAAGTCCATGAGACTCTTATCTCCAATAAACCACCCAGAAAAGCAGAATTGGTGCTGTGGCTCAAGTGGTAGAGTGCTTGCCTTGAACTGAAGAACTGAAGGACAGCACCCAGGCCCAGAGGTCAAGCCCCATGACCAACAATAAAAACCCCAACAAACCCAATAAAACAAATGAGCTGGGTGCCAGTAGCTCCCAGCTACTCAGGAGGGGCTAAGATCTTAGGATCAAGGTTCATAGCCAGACTGGGCAGAAAAGTCCTGTGAGACTCATCTATTAATTTTAACCACCAAAAAAGTTGGCCGTGGAGGTACAGGTCAAGTGGTAGATTGCTATCCTTTAGCAAAAAACAGTACCCAAGCTCTGAGTTCAAGTCTCAGGACTAGGACACACAATCAGTTCATGTAAAATGGAGCATATTGTGCAACTGCGCATGTCCCTTCCATGGATTTGTGGGTCATTGACACAGCAGGTGGTGGGAAGATACGGGGGAACACTTCATGAAATCATGCATGTAAACTGCCTAGGATAGCATCTTGGCACGTAAGTACGCACTGTTGGTTATTCATGTTTTGTCTACTTGGCTGCAGGTTCAAATGTTAACAGAATAGGAGTGTGAATTCACAGCCAGGTGCTGCTAGTTTATGCATGTCATCCCAGCTACTCAGGAGGCTGAGATCTAAAGGATTATGGTTCAAAGCCAACCCCGGGTGGGAACATCCAGAAATCTTGGCTCCAATGAAACTACCAGAAAAACTAAAAATGGGAGCTGTGGCTCAAGTGGTAGAGCACTACCCTTGAGTTAAAAAACAGCTCAGGGGCAATGCCCAGGTCCCAAGTTCAAGCCCCAGGATAGGCACCAAAAAAAAATTTTTTTAAGTATATAGTCACAATCAAGTTGATGATAGATGGACCAATATGTTCACCATCTCAGGACGAGTTGCTGAGAAAATCAGGAAGACATACGTAGCCAGGTACAGAAAGCCAGCAAGTTTTTCTTTTCTTTCTAAAAATCAGTGGAAGTGTTAGCAGAAAGTTGAGCTTTTAAGAAAGTAATATGATGGGTTCAACTGTTTGCTTAAAATATATCCAAATAAAAATACTGAAGCATGGGCTGTGCTATCTTGATTCCTTATTCCTCTTAACTCTGCCATTATCCTGACATTGCTAAAAGTGACCATGAGATCTCTCTCTATTTTTCTTTTTTGTGCCAGGCTTGGAGCTTGAACTTGAGACCTGGGTGCTGTCCCTGGGCTTTTGTAACCAAGGCCAGCACTGGCTTTTTAATTGGTGATCAGAGTCCTGCCTGGGCTGGCTTTGAACTGTAGTCCTCAGATCTCAGCCTCCTGAGTAGCTAGGATGACAGGCGTGAGCAAGTACAGTTTAGCACCATACCACTTTTTTTTTTTGGCCAGTCCTGGGGCTTGAAATCAGAGTCTTGGCACTGTTCCTGAGCTGCTTTTGCTCAAGGCTATCACACAGTACCACTTCCAGCTTTTTCTGTTGATGTGGTACTGAGGAATCGAACTGAGGGCTTCATGCATACTAGCATACAGGCGCTCTACCACTAAGCCACCTTCCCAGTCTCCATACCACTTTGAACAGAAAACTTAATGTTTAGATGTTATTCAATTGGTCATAAGAATGGCTTGGGAAGGTGGCTCAGTTGTAGAGCGCTTACCTTGCGTGCATGAGGCCCTGGGTTCGATTCCTCAGCACCACATAGGCAGAAAAAACTGGAAGTGACGCTGTGGCTTAAGTAGAGCACTAGCCTTGAGCTGAAGAGCTGAGGGACAGTGCCCAGGCCGAGTTCAGATCCCATGACTGACAAAAAAAGAAAAGAATGGCTAGGGAGGCAGAAACTGCTAGAACAAATAGCTCCTACCTTGAGATCAGGGGAATTGTATTCTACGCTTCAGATTCTCCCCCTCATCATGTTTCAGGCCTGGGCAAGCTGATAGAATCAAACTGCAACTTTAGATACTGGTGGCTCCCGCCTGTCATCCTAGCTACTCAGGAGGCTGAGATCTGAGGATCACGGTTCAAAGGCCAACCTGGGCAAAAAAGTCCATGAGACTCATCTCCAGTGAACCACTCAGAAAACCAGAAGTGGCGCTGTGGCTCAAGTGGTAGAGCGCTCGCCTTGAGCTGAAGAGCTGAGGGACAGCGCCCAGGCCCAGAGTTCAAAACCCACGACTGGCAAAATAACTTCATTCTGCCTGGGATCAGTGATGGAAGTACGTGGATTCCATCCCAAAGACATACCACCAAGTAGCAACTGAGGGAAGCAATTCCAGTGGTTATAGGGTCAGAGACTAGGAGAGGGTCTTTGTGGAGACGACCTTGGATCTGTGAGATGGGGTATGCAAGGTGCTGGTGATCCTCAGTGATTTAGGGAACACCTGGGACGATTATGGCACCTCTCGCCTGCCTAGCGACACCCCATTGTGGTGCCTGTGGCTCAGACCTGTAAGCTACTCAGGAGGCTAAGATCGGAGGATCACAGTTCGAAGTCAACCCTGGGAAGGAAAGCCCGTGAGACTCTTCTCTCCAAGGAACCACCAGAAAAGCCAGAAGTGGAGCTGTGGTTCAAGTGGTAAAGCACATGTCTCCAGCACAAAAGTTCAGGGACAACACTCAGCTAGGTCCTGAGTTCAAGAAGCCCCAGGACTGGCACCAAGAAAGAAAAAAAGAGAAATAACTGATTCCAATAAGTCCTCAAGTCATGAGCAGTCTACCCTGAATTCACTCACAAGTGATCTAATTAACAGCTCCTATAAACGACATAGGTGTAGCACATGTGTAGTATAGACTGACAGAACTCAGGCTGGGCAACCAAGCCCTAAGAGGGGTTGTTAATAAAAACATAAAAAAAAAATTGGGGGGCTGGGAATGTGGCTTAGTGGTAGAGGGCTTGCCCAGCATGTATGAGGCCCTGGATTCACAGTACCACATAAAATTAATTAAAATCCTCTAGAGAATAAAGAATAACCAACCACACACAGCCGCTTGGCAGTAAACTTCCACTTTGAATATGCTTTTCCTTCTTTGCATTGCTGTCCATCAGTTCTTTGTCCAGACAAGAACTAGACACAAACTGGTGAGCCAGTGGCTCATGTCTGTCATCCTACTCAAGAGGCTGAGACCTGAGGATCACTGTTTGAAGGCAGCCTGGACAGGAAAGTCTGTGAGACTCTCATCTCCAATGAACCACCAGAAAACCAGAAATGGTGCTGTGGCTCAAGTGGTAGAGCGCTCGCCTTGAGCTGAAAAGCTGAGGGACAGCGCCCAGGCCCAGAGTTCAAACCCTACCACCAGCGTAAAAAAAGACCACACACACTCAATGCTGTATTTTTTGGGAATCCTGAAATGGGATCATCAGGAACTATAAGAGGGCAGAGGCTGACTCTAGGCTCTGTTCTAGATTGGGAAATCTCTGACTCTGTCTCTGTCTGTCTGTCTGTCTGTCTCTGTCTGTCTCTCCTCTCTCTGTCTGTCTCTGTCTCTCTGTCTCTGTCTCTCTGTCTCTGTCTCTCTGTCCTGAGCCTTGAACTCAGGGCCTGGGCACTGTCCCTGAGCCTCTCTGTTCTCAAGGCTAGCACTCTACCCCTTGAGCCACAGCACCACCTCCCAGCTTTTTCTGTGTATGTGGTACTGAGGAATGGAACCAGGGCTTCATGCATGCTAGGCAAGCGCTCTTCCGCTAAGCCACCTTCCCAGCTCCCTAGCTTGGGAAATCTTTTGTAGAATGACAAACAGGACCACGAGGAAGTGTTTGGTCCACCAGCACTGTAGGCTGGGGCGAGGATGGAATGCTTACAGAATAAAGAGCAGGTTGCTAGGAGCCCCCAGCCCTTGCCTCTTCCTCTCACTCCCTGTAGCTCTCCCTTCTGAGACTCTTCTGCCCCAGAACCTTCCACTAGGTGAGCCTTAGATTATTATTTATTTTTGTCAATCGTGGGGCTTGAACTCTGGGCCTGGGCGCTGACCCTGAGCTCTTCAGCTCAAGATGAGCGCTCTACCACTTGAGCCACAGCGCCACTTCTGATTTCCTGGTGGTTCATTGGAGATCAGAGTCTCACAGACTTTCCTGCTCAGACTGGCTTTGAACCACGATCCTCAGATCTCAGCCTCCTGAGTAGCTAGGATTATAGGTGTGAGCCACCAGCACCTTGCCTGCCTGCCTGCCTGCCTGCCTGCCTGCCTGCCTTCCTTCCTTCCTTCCTTCTTTCTTTGTTGGTCATGGGGCTTGAACTCTGAGCCTGGGTGCTGTCCCTCAGCTCCTTAGGTCAAGGCTAGCACTCTACCATTTGAGCCACAGCACAACTTCCAGCCTTTTCTGTGTATGTGGTGCTGAGGAATCAAACCCAGGGCTTCATGCATGCAAGGCAAGCACTTTACCATCGAGACACCTTCCCAGCCCCCTAACCTTGAAGTTTTTCAAGGGGGCAAACAATCACTGGGTTCATTCTAAAGAAGGCAAAGAGTTGGGCACCGGTGGCTCATGCTTGTATTCCTAACTACTCAGGAGGTTAGTATCTGAGGATCACGGTTCAAAGCCAGCCTGGGCAGGAAAGTCTGTGAGACTCTTCTCTTCAGTGAACCACCAGAAAACCCAGAAGTGGTGCTGTGGCTCAAGTGGTAGAGCACTCGCCTTGAGCAAAAGAAGCGCAGAGACAGTGCTCAGGCTCACAGTTCAAGCCCCACAACTGACCAAAAAAAAATACGTGGTAGTCCTCCAGTTAGGCTGCTATTTGTGGTGGGATGATTTGGGGGTTCTTAGGACCTCCAACCATCTTGTCTCATTTGCTTTCTTTTATTTTTTTAAGAGATGTCTAAGAGTCAGTTTGGACAGGGGAAGAAAACTTTTGACACCTTCTTCTGGGTCAATGAGATCACTGGAGAAATCACCTACCCGCCATGGAAGGCAGATACTGTATGTCCCTCACCTGTGAAGCCTCAGGAACGATCAGCATCCCGCCCTGCCACCCCTGAACCCACACTGCCCTTACCCTGCGCTCCCAAGACACCACTGAAGGACCTGGGTTCCAGAAACTTCCCTCTGTCCACACCAGCTCCGCCACCACGCAAGGCCAAAAATGTAGTAAGGCGATCTCCTCCATTCTCAGCCATGTCTGGCACCCCCTCGCCAGCAGGGGGCACTGTGCCAGCGGCACACCATCATCTTCCTCAGGTCCTTCCAACCCTCCTTCCAGAAGGTCCTTCCCCTAAAAGCTGAAAAGTAACATCCTCCCAAGAATCCGGTTTTCTTCTGCATCCTCCTTGTCTCTATCCTCCCACAGCCGTTTTGCATTCTTCTTATCCATCATGGATCCAGGTAGACATTTGGGCACTGGATGCTTTCAACCCTAATTAAATGTTGCTTAGATTTTGAGACATCTTTTTGCTGTTGATGATGGTCGTGGGGTTTGAACTCAGGGCCTGGGCACTATCCCCGAGCTTTCTTGCTCGAGACTAGTGCTCTATCCCTTTGAGCCACAGCTGTACTTTTTTGGTTTTCTGGTGGTTCATGGGAGATAAAGAGTCTCAGGGACTTTCCTGCCTGGTCTGGCTTTGAACCATGATCCTCAGCTTTTAGCCTCCTGAGTAGTGGGGATTATAGGCGTGAGCCACTAGCACCTGTTTTGTTTTACCCTTAGGATACTTCGTTAAGAGTTGTTTGGGAATCAGTCCAGGGTCTGCTGGTCAGCTCGAGTTCTTGGCTCTAATCAGAGCCATGATCATGACTTTCCCCAAAGAGGAGAGGGTGGAGTGGGGGTGGGGGAGGGAGGTACATGACTTCACGAGTCATCTCTGCTTTCCCCAGGGTCCCCAGGAAGGACTGACATCTCTGCTCCCCCCCCCCACTGTCTTCTCCCATTTGCCTACAGAGTTCTAAATCTCCCTCAGATCCACAGGAGAATAGAAGAGGGAATGTTGCCATGACAACGGAGGCAGAAATTGGAATGCTGTGGCCACAAGTCAAAGGATGCTGGGCAGACACCAGACACTCAGTCTGTTCACACTAGGAGAGCACCAGATGTGTGCAGGTCCCACTCCACTACTGTCCAAGCCAAAAGACCACTCTGTGAACTTCACGTCACAGGCCTGAGTATCAGTTTGCTTTTTTCCCCTTGCGTGTATTCATTTCCTTTAGGTGAAATGAATTAAAACCAACAGAAATGGTATTCTTTCCTGGTCCACACACCTGACTGAGACTTTAAGATTCCTAAGGATTTAAAGGTGAGCTGACTTTGGATCAGGACCTGGTTCCTCTTTCTCCCACAGGCCTAGTTCTAGGGACAGAAATAGCCAGCCCAGGTTGGCTTTGAACCATGATCCTCCTGATTTTAGCCTCCCAAGTAGCTACGATTACAGGCATGAGTTACTGTGATTGGCACCTATTTATTTATTATTTATTTAGTCAGCTGTGGGGCTGGAACTCTAGGCTCCGGCACTGTCCCTGCGCTCTTCATCTCAAGGGGAGCACTCTACCGATTAAGCCTCAGCACCACTTCCGGTTTTCTAGTAATTTATTGGAGAGAAGAGTCTCACGGACTTTCCTGTCTGGTCTGGCTTTGAACCCTGATCCTCAGAGTAGTTAGGATTACAGGCGTGAGCCATTGGCGCTCAGCTCAATTTATTTCTTTTTGTGGCTCCTGAGGCTTGAACTTTGGGCTTGGGCACTGTCCCTGAGCTGCTTTTGCTCAAGCTAGTTGAGCCACAGAGCCACTTCTGGCTTTTTCTATGATTTAATTGCAGATAAGAGTCTCATAGACTTTCCTGCTCAGGCTGGCTTTGACCCTCAGATCTCAACTTCCTTAGCTAGAATTAAGATGCGAACCACTACCACCCAGCTTGCACTGATTTCTTATAATTTCTTATTATTCTGTAGTAGTTGTGAAAGTATTAATAACGAGATAACAAAGGAAAACAGTTTTCTGGTTAATGTAGGTTATTATTTATTATGTAGCGATTGAGACAGAAATCCAATTCAAAACCAATTCAAAAGTCAAGGTTCTATTAGATCATTTTAGAAATGGCACGATCCAAACTTAATTTTCTAGTAAATTTCCCCGTATATTCTTTGAGGAATTTTTCCTGCTCATCATGTAGCTCTGAAAAATCTTCACAGGCAACAATAGGTGTTATATTAGAAAAGAGAATTTTAAGTATATTAAATTAGTGGTTTGCCACAAGTTAAATACACACCAAGTATAAGAATTACAAAGTAATGCGTCTTTGGAACACACATTTGAATTAGAACTTTTAAAGCAACAGATGATATTTTTCATACATTCAAAATACACGCCAAGAACTGATTTTACATTTTGGATCAGTATGATATATTCTATAGGGGGGGCCCTCCTAGTCACCCCTCTTCCCCCAAAAAAATTTTGTCAGTGTCTCAAAGCCAGGACTCATCTTGTCCTCTTGAGAAACAAGCAGAGATTTTGGGTCTGGTTAAGGAATCAAGAGGGGGATTTGCAGAGACAGACACAAGACCTGGAGAGCTGGTCTCTAGCCCTGATGGGAACAATGTAACTTATTTGAGGATAAACTGTTAATCAATTAATTGATTGATTAATTATTTTTAGTGTTGGCATTGGGGCTTACACTCAGAGCCTGCTTGCTGTCCCTTAGATTTTTTTTTTGTCCTCTTCAAGTTGGGTGGTGCTCTATTACTCGAGCCACAGCCCCAGTTTTGGCTTTTTGGTGGTTCATTAGAGATAAGAGTCTCATGGACTTTTCTGCCCAGGCTGGCCTTTGAACCACAATCCTCAGATGTCAGCCTCCTGAGGAGCTAGGATGACAGGCGTGAGCCACCCACACCCAGTTCCTTTCCATCAAAACAAAACCTACCTAAGAGATTCAAACACATTCCCTTCCCTTGCTTATTGATTATTGCAGTACTAAGGACGGATCTAGGACCTTGCCCCTGCTAACTAAGCCTGGGTTCTGCCACTTAGCTACAATCCCAGCTCCAGCAGACAGTGTTTTATGGCATTAAGTTCTCTGGTCACATCATCAGACTGTTTAAGACGTCATAAGTCAATTCAGCCATTTCATCACTTGCTTTCTCTTAGGCAAAATTTGGTTATTGAATGTTTGCTGCCTGTCAATCATCTATCTGGGAGGAATGAACTGCCCATCGCCAGCTACAAAACATGTGCATGTGTGTGTGTGTACAAGTGTGTGTGTGTGTGTGTGTGTGTGTGTGCACATGAAATATACTCACAAGGACGCTTGCTGAACTGTGCTCCGCACTCAAGTCCCTCAGAGCTGTATTGGAAATGAGAGATTTAGACACAAACTTATCCAGTCCGGGACCCAACACTCACTCCTATAAAAATAGGACTTCAAACTGGGTGCCAGTGGCTCCCACATTATCATCCTAGCTGCTCAGGAGGCTGAGCTCTGAGGATCGCTTTTTGAAGCCAGCCTGAGCAGAAGAGTCCCCATGAGACTTTTATCTCCAATGAACCATTCAAAAACTGGAAATGGAGCTATGGCTCAAGTGGTAGGGCGCTAGCCTTAAGCACAAAGAGGCTCTAGGACAGTGCCTAGGCCGAGTTCAAGCCCCACAACTGGAAAAAAAAAAAAAATATATATATATATATGACTCTTTCACTGTAACAAAAAAATATGTCCTTGACTGTAACAGCTTTGTACACATCTGGCCAATGAACATCATAAAACTGGAAGATAAAAGCTTTTTTTTTTCTTTAATACTGGTATAGGGACTTGAACTCAAGTCTTCATGTTCTGTTTTTTTGTTTTGTTTTTGTTCAAGGCTAGCACTTGAGCCACAAAGAGTCTCACCAACTTCCTGCACGGGCTAGCTTCGAACCCTGATTAAGTCAACTCTCAGCTTCCTGAGTAGCTAGGATGACAGGCAGGAGCCACGAGCACGTGGCTGATCAAAAGCTTTGTAAAACAAGTTTCTCCACAGCAATTCGTTTGTAAGAAAATGTCTACTTTCAAGACAGCAATTAGAAACCGTGTTCTTGTAACAGGTTAACCACATCCTATCAAATTGTGGATTGAAATAAGTTGATGAGTTTTTTTTTCCTATCCCTTAAAAAGAAATAAAGTAATGGCTCTGTTACTTGGTAGCTTCTCCATTTTTCCAGTTCCAAGGAATACACAGGTCTCCATCCTGCATGACAGAATAGAAGTGTGAGATGCAAAGATGCATTCCCTGCAGATACGGCAGAGATTGTTCTAGTAGTCTCTTACAACACTCCACCATTTGTATACTAGAAATGCTGGGTTCCTTGTATAACTTCTCCAGGGAAAATTTCTTGGTGGAGGCCTGAATCAATTCGTGTTCAAGGACTTTTAACCTATGGCATGGGGGGGGGGAAAAAAAAAAGGAAAACAAAAGGAAATATTGCCATGAGCTACAACTACATAATTGAACATAGAATGTCAACAGTCTTATCTGCTGGGCATTGGTGGCTCACGCCTGTCATTCTAGCTACTCAGGAGGCTGAGATCTGAGGATTATGGTTCAAAGCCAGCCCAGGAAGGAAAGTCCCCGAGACTATTTTCTCCAATAAACTATCAAGAAAGCCAAAAGTGGAACTGTGGCTCAAGTGGCTGGTATGCTAGCCTTGAACAGAAGAGCTCAAGGTCAGTCAGTGGCCAGGCCCTGAGTTCAAACCCCAGGACTAGCAGAGGAAAAAGAAAATGCATTAGTTCAAAAGCTTTGCTTCTGTTTGACATTGTAGCTAGAAATGACTGAAGACAGTAGAAGTTGCAAGTTTCAAAACATCGTTTTTATTTATTTTTTTGTGCTGGTACTGATTGGGGCTTGAACTCAGGGGCCTGGGCACTGTCCCTGAGCACTCTCACTCAAGGTGGGTGCTCTACCACTTGAGCCACAGTCCCACTACCAGTTTTCTGGTGGTTTATTGGAGATAAGAGTCTCATGGACTTTCCTGCCTGGGCTGGCTGTGAACCAAGATGTCACCCTCCCAAGTAGCTAGGATGACAGCCATAAAGTCAGCAGTTACCAGTCTTTCGTGAGAGAGAGAGAGAGAGAGAGAGAGAGAATGTATGTGTGTGGCCTAGGTGCTGTTCTTGAACTTTTTTTTTTTTTTTTAAACTAAAGGCCATTCTACCATTTGAGCCACAGCTCCCTTTCTGCTTTTTGAAGGTTTATTGGAGGTAAGAGATCTCATGGTCTTTCCTGCCCAGACTGACCTCCAACAAAGATTGTCAGATCTCAGCCTCTTGAGTAGCTGGGATTCTATCTATCCATCTATCTTATATATATATATATATATTTCTTTTTTTTTTGTCAATCGTGGGGCTAGAACTCTGGGCCTGGGCGCTGTCCCTCAGCTCTTCAGCTCAAGGTTAGCGCTCTACCACTTGAGCCACAGCGCCACTTCCAGTTTTCTGGTAGTTCACTGGAGATAAGAGTCTCCTGGACTTTCCTGCCAGGCTGGCTTTGAACCACCAAGATCCTCACATCTCAGCTTCCTGAGTATAGACTGACAGGGATAAGCCACCGACACCTGGCTTACAGTCTCATATTTATGTGTTCTAAATTCCTGATCCTTTCAAAGTTAGCGCGAATGCTGTGGCTTCGCAGAGGGCATGAGTACTTACTCTTCCTTTTTCCTCATGTTCTCTCTCGCCTGGTGGGCCCTGGTGCAAATAAACCACTGCAGACTCACTAGATCGCAGAGCACTGGGATATTAAAATGCCCGAGTTTGTGCAAGCTTGGAGCGTATCTGTCACTTAAAGGAAACATACATTAGGGTGAAAAAAAAAATCACTGACTTTTCTCCCTCTTACTGCCACAAAAAAATGCTTTGATATTCTTGGAGTAGCAAGAGAAATCCCCCAGAACATCCAATTTTAAAAACATGAGCCAGTGGCTCATGCTTGGAATCACCACCACTCAGGGGGCTGAGATCTGAGGACCAAGGTTAGAAGTCAGCCTGGGCACGAAAGTCCAGGAGACTCTTATCTCCTAGGAACCAGCAAAAAGCTGGAAGTGGAGCTGTGGGCTCAAGTGGTACAGCACTAGCCTTGAGCAAAAACAGCAACAACAACAGCAACAACAAAAACAACAACCCCCCCAAAGAAACAACAGCAAAAGCCCCAGGACTAGTATGCACGTGCACATGCGCGCACGCACACACACAGACACACACATTAATTTAAAAAAAATTGTAAGATCTCCGTGCTGGATATGACACAATTCAATGAACTCCATTAGAGGGGGAAATGACATGGTCCTGTTTTAAATATTTACCTGTTAAGAATCATTTCTAAGCCACGGAGACTTTGTGGATGGAAAGAGATTCTAGTTTTCAACAGTCTATTGTAAAACACATCGAGGAGAGAATAATATTCTTCCAGGGTTAATACTGGCTGGAATTCTTCAATATAAATGACTTGAATACCGCCTAGAAGAGAGCTTATTTGGTCTTCTAAAATCATTAGCTTTCTTTGAAGGTCAAAGTAACTTGGTAATCTTTCAAAGAGCTACAGTATTAAGACCAAAAAAAAAAAAAAAGAGAGAGACATATTTAGTTTTATGTTACTAAACGAATGCAACTTTAGGTTTTCCTAAAGAGAACTGAAGAAAACTGAAGGAGAAAACATAGGAGAAACATTTAATATGATGTTTGTAATATGAATATTCAAAACATACCACTGTGCATCTAGATTTTTTTTTTTTTTGGCCAGTCCTAGGCTTGAACTCAGGGTCTGGGCACTGTCCTTGAGCTTTTTTTCTGCTTAAAGCTAGTACCCTACCACTAGCATTCTCCGTAAGTGGAGCTTTTTTTAGTGATTAATTAGAGATAAGAGTCTCTTCTCAGATTCTTGGCTGGCTTCAAACTGCAATCTTAACATCTGAGTCTCCGTCTAGAGTAGCTAGGATGATAGGTGTGAGCCACAGGTGTCTGGCTTATATATGATATGTAATGTAATAAGAAGATAGAAAAGTAGGGAGTGGCCTTAGTTTTCACAAAACGTCACAAAGTAGATTATAAACAATTTGTAGGCTTTTTATGTATATATGTGTATATATATATATATGCATATATATATATATATATATATATTTTTTTTTTTTTTTGGTCAGTCATGGGGCTTGAACTCTGGGCCTGGGTGCTGTTCATCAGCTCTTCAGCTCAAGGCTAGCGCTCTACCACTTGAACCACAGCGCCACTTCCAGCTTTTTCTGTTTATGTGGTGCTGAAGAATCGAACCCAGAGCCTCATGCATTTGAGGCCAGCACTCTACCACTGAGCCACCTTCCCAGCCCAGCTTTTTATATTTCTATTGAATTCATTATAGAACTTTTTTGTGTGTGTGCTGGTCTTGATGGCTGAACTCAGGGCCTGGGTGCTGTCCCTGAGTTTCTTTTGTTCTAGGCTAGTACTCTACCTGCTTGAGCCAGAGCCCTTATTTCCAGCTTTTCTGGGGGGTAGTTTATTGGAGCTCAGAGTCTCATGGACTTTGCTGCCTGGGTTTGAACTGCGATCCTCAGATCTCAGCTGCATGAGTAGCGAGGGTGACAGGTGTCAGCCCCCGCAACCCAGCAGGTTACATGGTAGTAAGAATCTGAGTGGCAAAGTGCTGGGGGCTAGGATGTAAACCTTGGTTAGCACAGAGGCAAAACAGAGTAGTGTGAGAGGGAAGCCATCTGATTTTTCTTACTTTGGTCCAATGATGATGGACGTCCATGGTTCCTAGCATCACGTGACCCACTGCGCTCATGCCTGAGCGGTCTGTAAATACCAGGGTGCAGCCTGGAGGCAGAACACAAAGCCTTTTGTTATGGCTGGCAGAGAAGCCAAAAGGTCAGTTTTCTGCCTCTGGTTTGTGTTTATTTATTTTTTTGATGCAGATACTGGGGCTTAAGCTTAAAAAGAGTCTGGCATTTCTCTTTGGCTTGTCATTCCAGGCTAGCATTCTACCACTGGGGTGCCACCGGTCTCCTTTCAGCATTTTTGGTGGTTCACTGGAGATTGAGAGTCTCATGCTGGCCTCCAACTGCGATCCTCAGATCTCAGCCTCCTGAGCAGCTAGGCTGGCGGGGGTGGTCAGGTACCGGTGTCTTGGTCTAAATGACATTTTGAAGAGCGTGGAAAACGGTTACCTTTTGCTTTCTGCAGGGTTTCCAAGTTCTGCTGGGCCAGGCGGCCTAGACTATGCAGCTGGCTACAGCGATGGGCGATTCCCCAGCCTCTCTGCCATCTATGCCAACAAACATAGGTGCGTCAGGAGCAGTATCCCCATGGGATGATGGCGGTTCTCCCCCTCACTGCTGGACTCCTGACAGCCTGTGCCTTTCTGTCACACTCCACTTTTTTGGGGGAGGGGGTGCTTTATTTTTTTGGTCAGTCATGGAGCTTGAACTCTGGGCCTGGGCGCTGTCCCTCAGCTCTTCAGCTCAAGACGAGTGCTCTACCACTTGAGCCTCAGCGCCACTTCCATTTCTTGGGAGATAAGTATCTCATAGTGTTTCTTGCCTGGGCTGGCTTGGAGCCATGATCCTCAGATCTCAGCCTCCTGAGTAGCTAGGATGGCAGGTGTGAGCCACCAGAGCCCATCTACTAGTGGCCTTTTACATTCAAACACCTGGGGGCTGGGAAGGTGGCTCAGTGGTAGAGTGCTTGCCTTGCATGTCTGAAGCCCTGGGTTCGATTCCTCAGAACCACATACACAAAGGAAGCCAGAAGTGGCGTTTGACTCAAGTGATGAGTGCTAGCCTTGAGCAAAAAGAAGTTCAGGGACAGCACCCAAGCCCTGAGTTTCAAGCCCCAGGACTGGCCAAGAAAAAAAAATTCAAATACCCATCTGGATGTAATATAATTAGTGAATGTGTGTTTGTGTGTATGTGTGTGTGTGTACAAATATACACACACATTCATACACATATACATATTAAACTTGTTAAATATTACAATTTGTTTAAAGATTTAATATATAAGTTTAATAAATATATTAAGCATATATAAATTAAATATATTAAATATAATTATATATCTATAAATGCTAGGTATATGTGGAAAAAGGTTAGGCTTTGGTTGTAGGTAATTTATGTGTATTTTAATCTATACATATGGTTCTCTTTACTTTTTTTTTCAGTTGTGGGGCTTGAACTCAGGGCCTGGGCACTGTCCCTGTACTCATTTGTTCAAGGCTAGTGCTCTACCACTTTAAGCCACAGCTCCACTTCCTTTTTTTTTTTTTGGTGGTTCATTGGAGATCAGAGTCTCACAAACTTTTCTGCTTGGCCTGGCTTTGAACAGCAATCCTTAGATGTCAGCCTCCTGAGCAGCTAGGATGACAGGCGTGAGCCACCTGTACCTGGCTAGGTTCTCTTCTTTATTACCTGATATCTGACAGTTCCAACAAGTGACAGAGTTCGTCTTTTAAACGATCTAGTTCTTTCCTGAGTGGCAAACTATTGTTCAGCTTCTTAATGGCACTTTTTCCATTGTTATCTAGCCAGGATCTAGAAAGAAAGAACAGAGATACAGACTTTGCAGTGGTAACTATGGTGTAACACTTCTCCTGTTAGAAGACCTCCATGAATCCCAGATCTCAGGGGGCTGAGATCTGAGGATCATGGTTCAAAGACAGCCTGGAGGGCTGGGAAGGTGGCTCAGTGGTAGAGTGCTTGCCTAGCATGCATGAGGCCCTGGGTTTGATTCCTCAGCACCACATAAGCAGAAAAAGCTGGAAGTGGCGCTGTGGCTCAAGTGGTAGAGCGCTAACCTTGAGCTGAAGAGCTGAGGGACAGTGCCCAGGCCCAGAGTTCAGGCCCACAACTGACAAAAAAAAACCCCAAAAACCCCAAAGATAGTCTGGACAAGAAAGTCTGTGAGACTCTTCTCTCCAATTAACCAGTAAACAAGCTGGAACTGGAGCTGTGGTCCAAGTGGTAGAGACCAGCCTTGAAAGGAAAAGCCTAGGGCAAGCATGCAGCTCCAGCTCCAGCATTGGTGTGTGTGTGTGTACATGCACACATGCGCATGCACACACACATTTTTTTTGTTGGTGGTGGTGTTGGTCATGGGGCTTGAACTCTGGGCCTGAGGGCTGTCCCTCAGCTCTTCAGCTCAAGACTAGCGCTCTACCACTTGAGCCACAGCGCCACTTCTGGTTTTCTGGTGGTTTATTAGAGGTAAGAGTTTCACAGCCTTTCCTGCCCGGACTGGCTTTGAAACGCGATCCTCAGATCTCAGCCTCCTTAGTAGGTAGGATGACAGGCGTGAGCCACTGGAGCCTGGTTCACATGTTCTCTTATAGCAGCTAGCAGCTCTAAAGTTACGATGAGTTCTCAAACTTTGGACATTTTTTTAGTTGGTTGTAGAGCTTGAACTCAGGGCCTGGGCTCTTGTGTTCAAGGCTAGTGCTGTACTACTTTGAGCCACAGCTCCAGTTCCAGTTTTCAGGTGGTTCTCTGGACACAAGAGTCTCACAGGGCTGGATGTGAACCATGATTTTCAGGTCTCAGCCTCCTGAGTAGCTAGGATGACAGGTGTGAGCCACCAGCACCTGCCTGATTCTAGCAACTTTAAATGAAACAGTTTTTTTTCCCCCCTCTCCATAATGGTTACTGGAGTGATAAAATTAACTAGGGTGACTTTTCCTGCAAATTAAGCTTTGGTTTTTAACATAAACTACCAACAGCAGTGTAGTTAAATGACGCTGTGTACATACGTGAGGGTTGTTTCCATTCTGGAGACTTGATAGAGGTCTTCATCCGGGTCCTTGAATCCAGTGAAGGAGTAATATGACTTGTCCCATTTGATGGGCCTGCTGGGAGTCCTTTTGCCTTCTCTGATAGGCTGCGAGTATACATTAGTGTTCGAGCTTTGGATATGTTTGGCAGATAAATTGCAGGAGTTGAGAATATACAATACGGTGCTTAGCAGATCTCTGGTATGCAAGGTAAACTGGACGGCTCGAAACCCTACAATAGAATTCCCCGCCCCGGGCAAACAATTAATACAGATGGTTATTTGCTTTGCTTTACCAAGAATTTTCTTTCTTTTTGATTGCCGGTCCTGACGCTTGAACTCTAGGCCTTTTGTGTTCAAGGCTGGCTTTTTCTGTGATTAATTGGCAATAAGAGTCTCATGGACTTTTCTGCCCAGGCTGGCTTTGAACCATACCCCTCAGATCTCAGCCTCCTGAGTAGCTAGGATTACAGGCGTGAGCCACCAGCGCCCGGCTGTCCCTCAGCTTTTATGCTCAAAGCTAACACTCTATTCCCGCCCCCAACACTGAGTTCAAGCCCGTGTGGGACTTGAACTCAGGGCCTGGGCGCTGTCCCTGAGCTTCTTTGGCTCAAGGCTAGGACTCTATCACTTAAGCCACAGCACTGCTTCCAGCTTTTTCTGTTTTATTTGGTACTGAGGAATTATACCCATGGCTTCCTGCATGCTAGGCAAGTACTCTACCACTACGCCACCTTCCCAGCCCTCCAAAATCATTCTGTAAGGAATTCATTGCACACAGGGCTGGCAAGAGACACACAGTGGAAACTGAAAAATGTACCGGAAGTACTGAAGGCTTCCGGGCTATCAGATGGGTTCTGGTCTGTTTCTCTTACATAAAAGGTAAGCTGAGTTGGTTTCAAAGACTTGAAGCCTGGTTTCTGGAGGTTTTCTAAGTAGACACTTAATCTCTTCAGAGAATTTTCATTGACTTCCTGGAAAAAATACATATAATAGGGTGTTTAAGCACAAAATACAGAAATTATATTTGGCAAGCCAGGCGCTGTGGTGCACACCTGTAATCCTAGCTACTCAGAATACTGAGATCTGAGGATCATGGTTCATAGTCAGCAGGGGCAGAAAAGTCTGGGAGACTTTTATCTCCTATTAAGCACCAATTAAGCTGGAAATAACCTGAGACTCAGTGGGGAGAGTGCTAGCCTTGAGCAAAAAATGCTCAGGGACGCAGCACACACACACAAAAGTTTTATTTGCTTGCCTAGCATGCATGAAGCCCTGGGTTCGATTCCTCAGCACCACATACACAGAAAAAGCTGGAAGTGGCGCTGTGGCTCAAGTGGTAGAGCGCTAGCATTGAGCCAAAGAAGCTCAGGGACAGTGCCCAGGCCCTGAGTTCAAGCCCCAGGACTGGAGAAAAAAACTGTTGTTATAAGGCTGTTGTACAGAGTGGGTGTAGTTATGTAAGTCAGATAATGAGTATATTTCTTTTTGGACAATGTTACCCTTTTCCCTCTCTTGCTCTCTTCCAGTTTTTCCCTCCTGTCTCCACCCACAAACTTATAGTGCATTTTTCATAGTCTATTGAGTTCCACTGCATTTGTTCACCCTTTAGCATTTTTCTTTTTCTTTCTTTTTGGCCAGTCCTGGGGCTTGAACTCAGGGCTTGGGCACCGTCCCTGAGCTTCTTTTTGCTCAAGGTTAGTGTTCTACCACTTGAGCCACAGCACCATTCCCAGCTTTTTCTGAATAGTTTATTGGAGATAAGAGTCTCCCTGACTTTCTGGCTTCAGCTGGCTTCCTTCCAACTGTGATCCTTAGCTCTCAGCCTCCTGAGAATTTAAGGCTACAGGTGTGAACCATGAGTGCTGGCCTGTGCTAGTTATTAATTTGAAATCTTACTAGTTTTCAAGTTAGTACTTTCTAGATTTACTAGGTAAGCACTCATCACATGGGGCACATCCCAGCCCTTTGGAACAGGAACAGAAACGTAGACAACAAGGTTCGTTTTTTTAATTAAAAAATTTTTTAAAAAATGTTTTACCCTTTCTCTGGGGTGTTTTCCAAAGAAATCTGGATGGACTGCAAAATAGAAAGGTCTCAGGGCATTGATTGCTTCAGCTCCAGATAAAGCTCTTGAGTAATGAAACCAGTGTGGAAGTATCCTTTCTACCGAGAACCTGTCAAAAACACGTGGTTTGGTTATTCTCTCAGCATAGCTACACATCCCTCACGTAGGAAATGACATTCAAGTTAAAAGTACTATGCATAGGGTGTCTGTGGCTCATGCCTGTCATTCTAGCTACTCAGGAGGCTGACCTCTGAGGATCACAGTTCAACGCCAGCCTGGGCAGCAAAGTCTGAGAGACTCTTACCTCCAAAGAACCACCAGAAAACTCAAGTGGAGCTGTGGCTCAAGTGATAGAGTGCTAGCCTTGAGCGAAAAGGTTAAGGGTCAGTGCCTAGGCCCTGAGTTCAAGCCCCAAAAGCACACACACCCACAAATATTGGGAGTTTTTGAAATCTAGCAGTGGTTATTAATTACCCTGATGCAATCTCAGCAATACTAGAAAACAAAATTTCCCCTCATGGTCCTCTTTGTATTACTAACTTGTTTCACTACAAATGATGACCATATTCTTTGGGACAAGAAAAGTCTATTTTTGTTGGGCGCTGGTGGCTCACACTTGTAATTCTAGCTACTCACGAGGGTAGTATCTGAGGATCATGGTTCAAAGCCAGCCCAGGCAGGAAAGTCCATGAGACTCTTTATCTCCCATAAACCTTCAGAAAATCAGAAGTGGAGCTGTAGCTCAAAGTGGCAGAGTACTAGCCTTGAGTGAAAAGAGCTCAGAGACAGTGCCCAGGTTCTGAGTTCAATCCCTACTGCTGACGAGAAAAAAAAAAAAAAAGTCTGTTTTGCTTTCCTCTATATCCAGTAGTGAAAAAAAATTTTGTTTTGAAATGGTGTCTTGGGTGTCTTGTTTATGCAATCCAGGCTGGCCTTCAATTCTCCTGCCTCCGTCCCCTGAGTGCTTGGATTACAGTGTGTACCACCCATGCCTGGCTGTAGTGGAAAGTATCTTGATAATCATAATATATAAGAAGAGCTGGAGAATTATAGTTGATTCCTTCATTATTAGCATGACAATGTTCTAGTTAGTACTTGACATTCTCCTTTTTAAATTTTGGTCCAACACCTATGAAATACTATTAAAATTATACTTATCTCCCCCAATGAAACAAAAATGCAGATTTTGTGGTGTGTGTGTGTATGTGTTTGTGTGTGTGTGTATACACCAGTCCTGTGGCTTGAATTCAGGGCCTACGTGCTGTCCCTAAGCTTTATTTCCCTCCCAACAAATCTAGTGCTCTACCACTTTGAGCCACAACTCCACTTCTAGTTTTCTGGAGGTTCATAGGAGAGTAGAGGTGCATGGATTTTCCTGCCTGAGCTGGCTTCAAACTGCAATCCTCAGATTTCAGCTTCCTTGAATAGCTGAGATTAAAGGTATGAACCTGGTGACATCATTATTTTTTCCAGCTCCTAGGCCTTGAATTCAGGGCCTGGGTACTGTCCCTGAGCTGCTTTTGCTCAAGGCTAACACTCTACCACTTGAGTCACAGCACCACTTCCAGCTTTTTCTGTTTATGTGGTACTTAGGAATCGAACCCAGGGAGGGCTTTATGCATACTAGCCCAGCACTCTACCACTAAGTCACGTTCCCAGCCCTATCCCTATCCCTGCTTTGAATGGACTCTTAGAAGACCTGGTTGCTCCTATGAATTTTCTCTTCTTTTTTCTAAATTCCTGCCTTCTGCTATAATGTAAAACAGCTGTAGAATTTAAACGATAACTGACTCAATGTATAGTTGAAACCCCCCGTACTCCATATGGATTGTATCATAGCTTACCTTGTCAGAGGCCTCAGGCAAAACATCGCTGAATATATGTGTGTATCAACTTCCAGGCATCCATCAATTGCCTATAAAATTAAGCAGATACCACAATTAAGCAGTACTCTACATTACACCCCCTCCTGGAGTGAATTATTTAGGAATGTGATAAAAACATGAGCAAAATATATGTGGAAAACTACAGAGGTCTGACAGAAGAGATCAAAGAACCAAATAGACATTCCCTTATTCATAGATATGAAGACTCAATATTGTCAAGATGTCACTTCTTTTCTTCCATACAATCTTAATATTTCATGGTCACTTGGTGGATATCAACAAATGGATTATTTTTTGGGTGTGGTACTATTATTTTTTGTGTGCTGGTGGTAGAGTTTGAACTTAGAACCTAGGCGCTGTCCCTTAGCTTTTTTTGCTCAAGGCTAGTGCTCTGCCACTTGAGCCACAGCTCTACTTCTGACTTTTTGCTTGTTAATTGGATTATAAGTGTTCTTGCAGACTTTCCTATCTGAGCTGGCTTCAAACCATGATCCTCAGATATCTGCGTCCTGAATGGCTAAGATTATAGAAAAGAGCTACGGAGCACCTGGCTCCAACAGATTTTTAAGTTTCTATGGAGCTACAAAAGATCCAGGCTGGGTACTGGTAGCTCCTGTCTGTGCCACATTCCTTGTTCTTCTTACCAGTTTCAGTTACAGAACATAGATTGTGAAAAAGACAGCACAGACTTTCTTGAATTAAAAAGAAGGCTAAAGCCAAGAACCAGTAGCTCTGGTCTGCAATTCTAACTACTCAGGAGGCTGAGATCTGAGGATTCTTGTTCAAGGCCAGCCCATACAGCAAAGTCTGTGAGATTCTTATCTCCCATTAAGCACCCAAAAGCCAGAAGTGGAATATGGCTCAAAGTGGTAGAGCACTAGCTGACAAAAACAACAACAACAACAAACAAACAAGAAACAATAAAAGAAGGCTAAAGCCAGGTGCCAGTACTCACATCTGTAATCCTAGCTACTCAGGAGACTGAGATCTGAGGATGGTGGTTCAAAGCCAGTCTGGGCAGGAAAGTCTGTGAGACTCTTATCTCCAATGACTGAAAGTGGTAGAGTGTTAGGCTTGAGTGAAAAAGCTCAAGGACAGGCCTTCAGTTCAAGCCCCAGGACTGGCACCCCCACACACAAAAATTAAATCTGCACTGTCTCAAAGAAAAATGGGGGGTGGGAATATATCTAAATTAGTGATAAATTTAAATGGTAGAAGAGTGTAAGAAAAAATGTTTTCCTTTGCTTAATACTTCTGACAAATCCAGAAATAGTTCTTGACAAGTAGAAGTCCCAAGATTGAGCTTTGGCCTTTTGGCACAATTTTATTTGAAAGTAGCTTATTGGAAACAAACAGAATCTCAGATTACTTTCCTTTAACATGTAACTTTCACTTAGTAATTATCTTACACGGCTAAAAAAGAATGTGTTCCAATCAGAGCAGCTGTTTGTGTGTGTGTCAGGGGAGGTAACTGGGGTTCACACTTAGGATTTGGACGCTGTCAGCCTTTTTGCTCAAGGTTGGCAATCTACCACTTGAACCACAGCTCCACTTTCAGCTTTTTGCTGGCTAATTGGAGATAAGAATCTCCTGGACTTTCCTGTCCCAGCAACTTGATTCTCAGATCTCAGCTTCTCACAGTACTTGGAATGACAGGATTGCTTTTTTTTTTTGGCCAGTCCTGGGGCTTGAACTCAGGGCCTGGGCACTGTCCCTGAGCTGCTTTTGCTCAAGGCTAGCACTCTACCACTTGAGCCACAGTACCACTTCTGGCCTTTTCTGTCTGTGTGGTCCTGAGAAATCGAATCTGGGTCTTCATGCGTGCTAGACAAGCTCTCTATCACTAAGTCACCTTCCCCGCCCTGCAATTACTTAGGAGGGATATTTGTTAGGGGTGGTGGGTTAAGTGGGGAGGGGGACCAAACCAAAGAAAACCTCCCCCAAAACATCCCCCCCCAAAAAAAAACTAGGCAAGCAAAAGTATCAAAAGCAGAAATCGTATTCAAGAAACTCACACCACTTTTGTTGCTTCCTTTTTTTGTTTTTTGTGTTTTTTTTTTTTTTTTGGTATATCACTTGCTGGGGTTTCAAGTCCTGACAACTTGAGGTCACAGGTCAAAAAGCTTTGGGGAGGGGAAAAAACAGTAACAGTCAGAAACAATACAACCCTAGAAAGAAATGGTGCTACTCTATAAAGGGTTCAAGGCCAGCTCGGACAGGTGCGTGGGAGACTCCCAAAGCCCTGGCCTGGTGTCTCCCAAACTCAAGCCAATTCAAGAGGCCAAGCTGGCTCTGAAGGTTGGGTGAGGAGGGTGGGGTTAGGGTGAAGTGGGGGGGGATACACCCCTCAAACTGGGCCCCAAGGCTCTGGTGGGAGCCCCCCCCCACCTCTCCCTCCCACGCTTTACAGTTCAGGCCGGACGCCAAAGTCTGGGGGGGCGGGAAGGGGGGGTCAGTTTGACCTGTTTCACCTCCCAGACTTTTCCAGAAGGAAAAAGGAAGGCCGCTTCCCTTCCCTCCCCCGCTCCCTCCAGCCAGGTTTGGGGGGGGGACGACCACAGCATGCCCAACACACCCTCGCCTCACCTCACAGAAGCGCGGACCCCCCCAAAATAGATCTCTCAGCTTTGTCCCCTCCCCGCCCCACTTCGGCGCGACCTTCGGCCGAGAGAGCAGACAAGTGTGTGCGGCGTGCGCGTCTGTGTGTGTGGGAGGGCAGGCAGCGGGGGCGGAGCCTGCACCGCGCGCGCTGATTGGCTACCGCGTGCCGGGCCTTCCTCCTCCGGCGCCTGCGCGCGCGCTGAGGGGCGGGTCCCGGGGGCGTGGTGGTGGTGGGGGAGGCGGGGAGAGGGAAGGTCTCGCGCTGACGTCAGGTTCCCGCGAGCGCTCACATTTCCCCCCCCACTCGCCCCCGCGGTGTTTTGAAGTTCGCGGCTTCTGGACCGGATATTTCCCCTGAAGAGAGACGCTCCGCCTGGACGCTTTCGTCGACGCCCGTGGAGGGAAGCGGTAGAGGGAGTCGGAAGATGATTGGCAGGCAAGGTTTGCCAGAGGACTCCCCGCCCCTCCACTCCCACCCAGAGCGCGCTCCGCCGGCGGCGGTGGGAGTGGCGGGGCGGACCCCCTCTGCGCGCGAGTGCGCGTGCGCCGGCCTTGCGCATGCGCGAGGCCTTAGTGAAGAGGCCGCCTTTCTTCCCCCCCCCTCCGGCTCACGCGCATGCGCGCGGTGTTCCGCCAGCTCTGCTTGGGAGTCCATTTGGGGGCCGGGCTTTGCAGGTCTGTTTGCAGGCTTAGTCAGCCACTTGGTATGTTCCCGTTCGTCGTTTTCCTCATATAGTTTGTGTGTGTGTGTGTGTGTGCCAGTCCTGGGGCTTGAACTCGGCCTGAGCACTGTCCCTGAGCTGCTTTTGCTCAAGGCTAGCACTCTCCCACTAGAGCCACACAGCGCCACTTCTGGCTTTTTCTGTGTATGTGGTACTGAGGAATCGAACCCAGGGCTTCATGCATGCTAGGCAAGCACTCTACCACTAGGCCACATTTCCATCCCCATCCAATATATTTCATTGTTGGGAAACTATGACCTCACTGGAAGTCAATAAAGAACAAAAACTCAATACAGTGAGTGCTCTTTATTTTTATTGTTTTATTTTCAACAATGATTATTGGAACTTAAAAAAAAAAACAACCCACGAAACCAACAACTCAGCCCTTCGATGCCTAACAGTTAGTGAAAAGCCATACCTTCCCAGCCCATTTCATGTTCTCTTTCAGCCACTTCAGGGCTGAACAGTTTTCCAAACTGTAAACTTGCTCCTTGTTCACGTTGACGGTCATGTGCTTAATGAAGAGCTTGGGGTCTGATATGCGGGCGGCTGTTATTAACCTTTCCACTGCAGCCTGGTAGTCATCCTTGCTTCGAGATTTGTTTTCTTCACATCTGTAAAGTGAACACCTCCCAAACTCAGAAACTTTTATTTTTTGCCAGTCCTTGAACTCAGGACCTGGGTGCTGTCCCTGAGCTTCTTTTGCTCAAGGCTAGCACTCTACGTCTTGAACCACAGCACCATTTCTGGCTTTTTTTGTGTATGTGATGCTGAGGAATTGAACTCAGGGCTTCATGCATGCTAGACAAGCACTCCACCACTAAGCCACTTTCCCAGCCCTAGAAAGCTCTATCTAAAAGGCAGCAAAAGGGTTTCTTCTAGAGTCCCTTGTATTTACTATTTCCACACTATTAGTCTTTTCACCATGTTCTTTTAGCAGTGGCTTTTGTTTTTTTTTATTCACTTAAAAAAATATTTTATCATTCAGGTGTTGTACAGCGGGGTTACCATTGTATAAGTCAGGTAATGAGTATCTTTATGACAATATCACCCTTTTTGCATTTTTTATGCTTTATGTGTGTGCCAGTCCTGGGGCTTGAACTCAGGGCCTGGGTGCTATTCCTGAGCTTTTTTGCTCAAGGCTAGCGCTCTACCACTTAGGCTCAGGCTCATTTCTGCCTTTTTTGTGCAATTATAATCAATCTCATGGCCTTTTCTGCCCAGGCCAGCTTTGAACTACCATCATCAGATCTCAGCCTCCAAAGTAGCTAGGATTAAAGGCATGAGCCTGTAATTTTAAAATATAGAAATAAGCCTCACTGATGCTTTTCTTTTCAATAGTTTTTTTCTTGTCAGTCATGGGGGGTGAACTTTGGGCCTGGGCACTGTCCCTCAGCTCTTCAGCTCAAGGTGAGCACTCTACCACTTGAGTCACAGCACCACTTCTGTCTTTTTCTGCTTATGTGGTGCTGAGAAGTTGAACCCAGGGCCTCATGCGTGCAAGGCAAGCACTCTACCACTGAGTCACCTTCCCAGCCCCTCAACAGTATTTTTGAATGAACCTAATAAACTATACCTTTAGACCTGCTCCTTAGAGCTTTTGGGGTGAACAAAAAGATAAAGACCTTTTTAGTACCAAACTACACAAGAAAGGTTGAACATTCAGTAACATATTTGAAGTCATGAAAGTGTTTATTGAATGCCACTTGTTTGGTTTTTATTTCTTAGTAATGTTGGAAATAAAATCCAGGGCCTTACATACACTAAGCAAATACTCTACCATTGAGTTTATTACCTTAGCATCTTAAATTGTTTGGTTTTAAGCTTCAAATATGTCTCTTTCTCAATGTAAATGTAACCAAGCTTGTAACATGTACATAAAGTATATATACATATTTACACAAACACAATCACATACATAACCTAGGGCAGACATACTCTACCTTCACGGAGTACAGTTAAAGTTATTACCAGGGCTGGGAATGTGGCTTAGTGGTAGAGTGCTTGCCTAGAAAGCATGAAGCCCTGGGTTCGATTCCTCAGCACCACATACACAGAAAAAGCCGAAGTGGTGCTGTGTGGCTCAAGTGGTAGAGTGCTCATCTTGAGCTAAAGAGCTGAGAGACAGCGCCCATGCTCAGAGTTCAGGCCCCACAACTGACAAGTTATTACCAGGGCTGGGAATGTGACAGTGGTAGAGTGCTCACCGAGCATGCATGAAGCCCTGGGTTGATTCTTCAGTACCACATGAACAGAAAAAGCCGGAAGTGGCACTGTGTGGTTCAAGTGGTAGAGTGCTAGCCTTGAACAAAAGAAGTTCGGGGAGAGAGCCCAGGCCCTGGATTTAAGTCCCAGGATTGGCAAAAAAAAAAGAAAGAAAAAAGAAAAAAAGTTATCAACAAACCTTTTCAAAACTATCTGTAGCATCTGTGTAGATGGTCCAGGACTTTGAATACTACTAGCGTTAGAGACCAGAAAGATTTCGATAGCTAAAAGCATTTCAATCTCAGATAAATACGATGGAATCAGTAGAAGCTTTCTGTATAAATTTCCCTCTAATGGTGGATAACATCCTAAAGAAAGAGCACCTGAAAATTAAATAACAGGTAAAAGTTTACTAAAACCCCAATAGATATAAACCTAAATTTCCAAAATAGTTACAGTGACCATTTGAGTGAAGAAGAGACAGTGCTCAGGGCCCTGAGTTCAAGCCTCAGGCCTGGCACACACACAGTGATTGGAAACAAAAGAGAAATAACATTTTAACAACAAAAAAAAAACCAGTTCTATTTATCAACTTATTTTTTACACATTTAAAGAATTTTAAAGATGGATCTTGGGAAATAAAATTCAAAACCAATAGATAGCCAATGAAAAACATCTGAAATGGAACGTACTTTTGTAGTGGGTTCTAGCTTTGAGCCATAAACAGCTCCTTCCTAAAGAAGTAATTAATCTTCTGAGGAAGGAGAACTCAATTGGAATACTCTTTGTCATCATGAATTCTGCCACCGAAGATGACATGCCAAGACTGTTGCTTTCTATGCAGGCATCAAGAAGTTTATTAAAAAGAAGGCTGTACTGGGATATCTCCATAGTTTCTGAAATGAAGAAGATGAAAAAAAACAACAACTGTTTGGCTTTTTGATCTTGGAGATTGAACCCAGGATGTTACTAGGCAAGTGCTTTGCCACTAAACTATATCTCAGCCCGGAAAAAAAAAAAGTGTTTTTTTATGGTTATTATTACTATTTTTTTTGGTGGTGGTGGTAAAACTAACCTATGTTGGTCTTTCAAATTTCTTTTTTTTTTCTTTATCCTTTGGCTTCCTTGGCCTTTCTTGTGTGCCAAAGAAGTTACAGCCACTAAAGTGTAATTTTCTTAATTTTTTTTTTTTTTTTTGTCAGTTGTGGGGCTTGTACTCTGGGCCCAGGCGCTGTCCCTGCGCTCTTCAGCTCAAGGCTAGCGCTCTACCGCTTGAGCCAGAGCACCACTTCTGGTTTTCTAGTGGCTTATTGGAGATAAGAATCTCATGGATTTTCCTGCCAGGGCTGGCTTTGAACCGTGATCCTCAGATCTCAGCCTCTGCAGTAGCTAGGATTATAGGCATGAGCCACTGGCACCCGGCTCTTAATGTATTTTCTTTTTTTTTTGGTCTGGTTGTGGGGACTGAACTCTGGGCCTGAGCACTGTCCCTCAGCTCTTCAGCTCAAGGCTAGCGCCTCTACCACTTGAGCCACAGCGCCACTTCTGGCTTTTTTCTTTTTGCTTATGTGGTGCTGAGGAATCAAACCCAGGGCCTCAGGCATGCAAGGCAAGCGCTCTACCACTGAGCCACCTTCCCAGCCCCTCTTAATGTATTTTCTAAGGAAGAAACTAAAAAGCTTTGACAAAATCCAAACTGTTTTCTTTCCTTTATGAGGGACAATGTGAAAAGAAGTTCCTTCCTCCCAGATTTCAAAAGTTGTTTAGATGTTTGTGTTCAGGTACAAATTCATATTTGCTTGTCTTGAATAATTTCATGTTGTTTTCAGTAACTTCAGCCTTCTTGGATTTGCCCATGACTATAACTAAATCAAGTCTTTAAAGATCTCTCAATGAAGCCTTGTGCTGGTGGCTCACACCTATAACCCTACCTCCTCAGGAGGCTGAGATCTGAAGATCCCTGTTCAAAGCCAGTCTGGGTAGAAAAGTCTGTATTCCTACTTTTTTATTGTTTGCCCATCTTGGGGCTTGAACTCAGGGCCTGGGTGCTGTCCTTGAGTCTCTTTGTGCTCAAGGCTAGCACTCTACCACTTTGAACCACAGTGATACTTTCAGCTTTTTCTGAGTCATTTATTGGAGATAGAGTCTTACAGACTTTCCTGCCTGGGCTGGCTTTGAACTGGGATCCTCAGATCACAGTCTCCTGAGTAGCTAGGGTTATATGCATGAGCCAGCAGCGCCCAACTCTTTGCTCTTAAAGGAGTGAGAAGTTATCTTGGAGACATCCAACTTTCTTCCCTTTCTTCGGTGGGGTTGTCTAAGGCTCTAGGTCTTCATTGCTGTAGGATGTCTCAGTGAGCTTATTATGCAATGAATCTCTTCACTTTTCCCATTAGAGGAATTTATTAGTTTACTCTTCTCAGGTCTCTCTTTTTTTCTTTGTCGGTCATAGGGCTTGAACTCTGGGCCTGAGTGCTGTCCCTCAGCTCTTCAGCTCAAGGCAAGCGCTCTACCACTTGAGCTACAGCCCCACTTCCGGTTTTCTGGTGGTTTATTGGAGATAAAGCGTTTCACGGACTTTCCTGCCTGGGCTGGCTTTGAACCTCGATCCTCAAATCTCAGCCTCCTGAGTAGCTGGCTTCTCAGATCTCATTATGAATAGCCCTCATTACACACAAAGACAACTCTGTTAGTCTGTTATTTAGGGTCTTCCAAAATCTGGCATATCTGTCTATCTGTCTTGGTCAGATCAATCGAGTTCTATCTGTCTGTCTATCTATTTAGAACTGGCATGCAAGTATGTGCCCATGTGCAAGTATACAGACACAGACTCACTTAAAATGGTCACTCCGTTTCATTACCAATGCAGTCCTCTATATTAAGGGCCTGCTGAATCAAGATTAAAAAAAAAAATCTACCATGAAGGTACTGACAAGAAGCATGCTAATCATAGTAACGGCATCTGTAGAATAGGAAAATGGAGATTTATAGGATATGATACAAGCCCAGTCCTCAGCTGAATATTTTCATGGTCTCACAGCTAATTTCTGACCCAAATTTTGCTCCCCAACTATGACGGAAGCCTTAACCTGAAAGACTCCATATGCCGTGGCCCGTGGTGGTGCTCTGCCTTCCACCCCGTCATCTCTTATTTCCCCCATGGATTCCAAGTTCCATAGCTTCACCACTAGGAGGAAACTTAGCTTCATTCTCTTATTACAGTGAGTTCTTTTAAGTTCTTGCCAGGGATCCCTGAACTCATCTTGGGCTGCTGACCTCACGAGAGCTAGGCAAAGGATATGAGGAAAATGTCGACCAACAACTGGAAGAGAAAAGCATTTCTGATTTGGAAGCCACCAGGAAGCCATTGTTTAATTTGCAAGAGAACACTTTTTAGGAAATGACTTTGCAGGAAAATATATAGAAACCCCAAACCCAACAGGTGGAGAACTATATTCTTATTAACCAACACCAGATGGGCAAAGATAAGCGAGGCGTTTGAAAAACATACCTTGGGAATTCAGAAAACCTGGAAGGTTCTGCAAAACCTCAAATGTCTGTCTGTAAAGGCTCTTGGCCAGCACTTCATGTGCAATTGTGCACAGCAGGTTATGTCGATTAAGCACATCAAATCTGTCACATGGCCAGAGGGGTGTGTTGATGATCCATTCTGATTCTTCAGAAACAAAACAAAAACAAATGCTTTATACTGTGAACTCACAGAAGGGGCAAAGCTTAAATGTGGGTCATGAGAGCAACTTGAGACTGGTGATCACGATTCTATTATCCCACAACTACTAGCCACTTTGCTATAGTTTCATTTTTGTATTTTTGGGGTTTTTTTGGTTGCTCTTAGGGCTTGAACTCTGGGCCTGGGCACTGTCCCTGAGCTTTTTTTTTTGCTTAAGGCTGGTAATTAATTTGGAGATAAAGAGTCTCTCAGTCTTTCCTGTGACTGGCTTCAAACTGTGATCCTCAGAACCCAGCCTCCTGAGTAGCTAGGATGACAGGCGTGAGCCACCAGTGCCCTGGCTGTTATAATTAAGACAGTGTTCTAGACAGTATTGATTCTAAGGTTAATCCTTGTTGTATTTTTTTGTTTGTTGTGGGACTTGAACTCAGGGCTTGGGCCTGTCCCTGAGCCTCTTTGTGCTTAAGGCTAGCACACTACCATTTGAGCCACAGTGCCACTTGTTTTCTTGAGTAGTTAATTGGAGGTAAGATTCTCAAGGGGACTTTTCTGCCTGGGCTGGCTTTGAACTGTGATCCTCTGATCTCAGCTTCCCGAGTAGCTAGGATTACACAGGTGTGAGCCACTGGTGCCTGGCTTAACCCTTATTTTTATACAACAAAGTTTGATTATATAGTGACTATATAGTGAATATAGTGCTTTAACATAAAATACTTGAGTGGACAAGTTCAGTGATCCCAGCCAGCTACCCGGGGCAGAGAGCAGGAGAATTACAGTTTGAGGCCAGCCCAGGCAAAAAGATAGTGAGAATTCCATCTCATTTTAATCAGTAAGGGGAGCCTTCTTGGTTTGAGATTTTTACCAAATCATCTATCTGTATTTTTAAAAGAATGTAAATAAGTTGATTATTTTATGTACCAAAGCAAACAAACTGATCATGGGGAGTTTGAACGTTTGGGCTGGCGAGCTGGGAAGGTGACTCAGTGGTAGAGTGCTCGCCTAGCATGCAGGAAGCCCTGGGTTTGATTCCTCAGTACCACATACACAGAAAAAGCCGGAAGTGGCACTGTGGCTCAAGTGGTAGAGTGCTAGCTTTGAGCAAAAGCAGCTCAGGGACAGCGCCCAGGCCCAGAGTTCAAGCACCAGGACTGGCAAAAAAGAAAACAAAACATAAAAAAAACCTTTTGGGCTGGGATGTAGCTTAGTGGCCAAGCAAGTGCACAATGTCCAGTACCAAAAAAAAGACCTTTTAATTTAATCTACTTAGTTCACAACTTTACCATGACATGTTTATGAAACATAGGTTTTCAGATGAGGATTGGAATAGAAGTTTATTAGTATACTTAACACTAATTTTAGAGTAATAAAAGCTAATCATCTACTTTCACGCTTGATTCAATTCTTGGTAAATCTCTGCCATTTGTTTATTACCTCAGAATCAAAATGTAAGGGGATTTTCTGTAAGAGTCATTCTTTTTTGTTGTTGTTGGTTGTGGGGCTTGAACTCCAGGTTTGGGCACTGTCCCTGAGTTTTTTTGCTCAAGACTAGAGAGCTGTATCACTTTGAGGCACACCTCTGCTTCTGGCATTTCGGTGATTAAGAGTCTCATGGACTTTCCTGCTTGAGCTGGCTTTAAACTGGAATCCTCAAATCTCAGCTTTCTGAGAAGCTAGGATGGTAGGCATGAGCCACCAGCACTTAGCTAAGAGACAGTCTTTTTTTTTTTTTATTCCAGTCCTGGGGCTTGAACTCATGGACTGAGCACTGTCCCTGAGCTTCTTTTGCTCAAGGCTAGCGCTCTACCACCTGAGCCACAGTGCCACTTCCGACTTTTTCTGTGTATGTGGTACTGAGGAATCGAACCCAGGGCTTCATGCATGTTAGGCAAACATTCTACTACTAAGCCACATTCCCAGCCCTGAATACAAAGTTCAAGGAACATAGTGGTAAATAGGAAATTCTAGGATGGCTAAAGGTATGGACTGTTGAAGCATTATACACAAGAAAAAGTACAAAATACAAAAAGTACAAAAATACAAAGGACTTAAAGAGCAGTTTGTGAAGTAGAAAAACAAAGGCAAAAGAAAAATGTAAATGTATATAATTAAGAGTTACAGGAAAGTGAAAAGTTGAGCAAATTATATAAATATCTAACAGATCAAGGGCTAGCATCTTTGGTATATAAAAACACTGCAATACAGAAAGGCATTATATATTGTGATTTTCTATCATCCATCCATCCATCCATCTATCTATCTATATATGAATGATAGGCAGCACCTGAACTAATCATCTGAGGTGTTGCCTTATTTATTAATTGTATACTTAAAAATTATGAAGATTATGTTAAATATAAAAATCAGTTATGCTGGGTGCTGGTGGCTCTTGCCTGTCATCCTAGCTACTCAGGAGGCTGAGATCTGAGGATCGTGGTTCAAAGCCAGCCTGGGCAGGAAAGTCTGTGAGACTTTTTTGTTGTTGTTGTTGGTTGGTTGTGGGGTTTGAACTTTGGGCTTGGGGACTGTCACTGCACTCTTCAGCTCAAGGCAAGTGCTCTACCTCTTGAGCTACAGTGCCACTTCCAGTTTTCTAGTGGTTTATTGGAGATAAGAGTCTCACAGACTTTCCTGCCTGGGCTGGCTTTGAATTGTGATCCTCAGATCTCAGCCTCCCGAGTAGCTAGGACTACAGGCGTGAGCTATTGGTGCCCAGCTTCTAAGAGCCTCTTTCTTATCTCCAATGAAACACCAGAAAACCAGAAGTGGCACTGTGGCTCAAGTGGTAGAATGCTAGGCTTGAGCAAAAAGAGCTCAGGCCAAGTTCAAGTAACACAACAAAAAAACAGTAACTTAAGTCTATTATTTCAGAGTTCAGCATCTACTCAAAGTGACTGCACAGATTAGAATTTATAAAAAATTAACATATATGTTTAACATACATTTAACATATACATATATATAAATACATTCTTGCATATATTAAAACTTACCCCTTAGTACCCAGAGAGCACCATCCAGGCTTCCAGTTTTTAGAAAAATCTCCGCTGCAATGTTCACAATTTGACATCTTGGTGCTAACTTTGCAGGTCCTGTAAGTCCTTTTAAACTTGTAAAGTGTATTTTTAGTTCGTATAGTTTATCTAAGACCTTTCTTCCCTAGAGTGAAAAACAGGAAGAGAAGCTGGGCAGTCATCACTTGTCACGTCAGAGGGACACAAAAAGGGCCAGAGGGCCAGTCTGCAGTCAGCGTCATCCGCCCTACACTTCTGAAGGGAGGGCAGGAAGGAAGGGGGATTTAGTAACCATAGTAACCTGCCCCTCCCAGCACCAACAGGAGGCTCTTCTCATCGAGCAACTCTGTATTCTGCTTTGTCCACTGGCCTTCCTCCCCTTCGCATTTCACTCTTGCCTTAATGCAGAAAACTACCTTTTCTCCTTTTCTGTTGTCCAGTCTGAGATACAAGAGGGAAAGACAATGGAAATGAAGATGGTGGCATCACATCTAGATAGATGCTAGCAGGAAAAAAATGATCAAAACAATTGGCTGTAAATAGTTTTTAATCTGTCTGTCTGTCTATCGTGCTTGTACTGAGCCTTGACTTCAGGGCCTTGTCAGTCAGTCACTTCTCCCTTGACTTCTCTGCTCAAAGCTGGCACTCTACCACTTGAGTCACAGCTCCACCAATGGCTTTTTTGGTGATTCACCATAGGTAAGAGTCTCATGGACTTTCCTGGCTTTGAACTGTGATCTTCAGATCTCAACCGTCTGGGTAGCTAGGATGACAAGGTGTGAGCAAGGATGACAACAGTGACTGGCGAAGCTTTTTTTTTTTTAAATTCATGCATTCTGTATACATACAAGTGGCCAGGGAATTACATGTTATTGTCCCCAGCTATGAAATGACCTCCTTAAAGAGATGAGCAGTAAGGAGATGCACAGTGTACTAGTGAGTAGTGCCACATTCCCAACTATTCTATTAACTCTGTAATTCTGCTTCCGTGTTGGATTTCCCTGCCCTCTCTCTGAACTTAATTACTGAGTGTATAACTCACTTACCACCTCAGGGAAACCTAAGGAGTAGAAAAATGGTATTATCTCAGTTACTACAAGACTACTTTCACAATGAGCTAAAGCTCAGAAAGTTACACATCAAGATGCAAGGGTATCCAGGCACTGATGGCTCATGACTATAATTGTAGCTACTCAGGAGGCTGAGATCCAAAGATCGTGGTTTGAAGCCAGCCTGGGCAGAAAAGTCCCTGTGAGACTCTTTTTTGTTGTTGTTGTTGTTGATGGTCTTGAAGCTTGAACTCTGGGCCGGGGCGCTGTCCCTCAGCTCTTCAGCTCATTGAGAGCCCTCTACCAGTTGAGCCACAGTGCCACTTCCAGTTTTCTGGTGGCTTATTGGAGATAAGAGTCTCACGGACTTTCCTGCCCAGGGCTGGCCTCGAACCGAGATCATCAGATCTCAGCCTCCTCAGTGGCTAGGATGACAGGTGTGAGCCACCAGAGGCCTTGCTCTGTGAGACTCTTATCTCCAATTAGCCACTTAAAAACCGGAAGTGGTGCTGTGGCTAAGCAGTAGAGCACTAGCCTTGAGCACTCAGGCCCTGAGTTCAAGCTCTACAACTGACCAAAAAAAAAAAAAAAAGTTATATGGATATTCTGTCCTAGAGCATTCCAAGAGGTAATTCTAAATGAGTTTTGTTGATTAATCACCCTGAATTAATCTAAGACCCATAACTTATTCACAGTATTTAAGCTAACACTCTGTGCCAATCCAAACATAAAATTTATTTTTTTTGAGGATGGTGCACTTGCTAGACAAGCAATTTGCCACTGAGCTATATTCCAACCCCAAATGTAAAATTTAATAACGTACCTTGCACCACTGCAGTAAGTGATGGTAGAAGTGCATGGTACTGATTCCAATTCTTCCCAGCAAAGTTCTGTCTACTTCACTGTGCTGTGGGTCTTTGCTAACTGAAACACAACGCAGGAATATTCAGGTCAGTGAAAGTCACTTGGGATGCCAGAAAAGGCAAATTAACATACAACTACTGTTAGACAGGACAACAAAGATAAAAGTCTGGCTTAGTATGGCTTACTGGCCAAATCTAGTCCGTTGTATATAGCCTGTGAGCTATTTGGTTTATATTTTAGAGACTTGTTTAAAAAGTAAAGCGAATAGCTGGGAATGTGGCTTGGTGGTAGAGTGCTTACCTAGCATGCATGAAACCCTGGGTTCGATTCCTCAGTACCACATACACAGAAAAAGCCATAAATTGCTCTGTGGCTCAAATGGTAGAGTGCTAGCCTTGAGCAAAAGCAGCTCAGGGACAGTGCTCAGGTCTTGAGTTCAAGCCCCAGGACTGGGGGAAAAACATCTCAAAGCCATACAAATTTTCTTGTCTTGTAGTAGTAAATATTGAACACCTCCAGTATACTGGTACAAGGTACTACTAGTTTTAACCAATGTAACTGAAAAGTAATAATAAACATCTGAAATTAAAAGCCAGTATACGGTGTTAGTGGCTCATGCCTGTAATCCTAGTGACTCAGGAGGATGAGATCTGAGGATCGCAGTTCAAAGCCAGCCCAGGCAAGAAAGTTCATGAGACTCTTATCTTCAGTTCACTACCAAAAAGCTGGAAATCAATCTGTGGATCAAAGTGGTAGAGTTCTAGCCTTGAGCAGAAAACTCAAGGATAGTGTCCAGGCCCTGAGTTCAAACCTCAGGACTTGCACATAAGAAAAACAATCATTTGCCCCAGTATAATTGTAGTTCAAGGTAACCATAAGCAGGTGGAAAAATTCATCAAGCAACCTGCCACACCAAACTCTCAGCATGGAGATTGTGAAGCGCTTTACGTCAGTGAGAATAGTACCCCTTTCAACCAACCAATACACACACCAAGACAGTGACATTTTACCTGTCTCAGCAAATTCACAAAAAGGAATCACTGGTGTTTCTTCTTTATAGTCTTTTGTGAGTGTTTCAGCGATACAAGTACAAAATCTCTGGAAATCTACAAATTTTTCGCAGCTCATTTTGATGTTAATGTATAGGTTTCCCAATTTGGTCCAGTCACATTTTTCCTTACAATCCTATCAACATTATGTTTTGGGGGGTGGTGAGGGGAAGGAAAGAAAAGAAAGGAAGAAAGAGGAAAACTGTCACTTCTGTAACATAGGTTCTAGTTCAGACACACGGATTAGCTAAGTAGAAATTAGGAGAACGTAAGGTCTAAAACAATCTTATAAGCTTTCAGACATGCATAACATCAACAGTACAGTAATAGGATACTGCTATATCTATAGTAAGTTTTCTGACTAGCAAATCTCTATGAACTTCAGATAACAACCATTTTTTTAGCGGGGGAAGGGGGGCTAGTCCTATAGCTTGAACTCAGCTTGGGCATTGTCCCTGAGCTTTTCTTTTTCCTCAAGGCTAGTGATTTACCTCAGTTCCACTTCCCGCTTTTTGGTGGTTAGAGATAAGACTCTCATGGACTTTTCTGCTAGGGTTAGATTCAGACTGTGATCCTCAGATCTCAGCCTCCTGAGTAGCTCGGATTACAGGCATGAGCCAACAGGACCCAGCCAACCTTCAACTAGTTCCTAGAGTTCTTTTTTTTTGGTCAGTCCTGGGGCTTAAACTCTGGGCCTGGGAGCTGTCCCTCAGCTCTTTAGCTTAAGGCGAGTGCTCTACCACTTGAGCCACAGTACCACTTCTGGTTTTCTGGTGGTTTATTGGAGATAAAGAGTCTCATGGACTTTCCTGCCCGGGCTGGCTTTGAACAGCCATCCTCAGATCTCAGCCTCCTGAGTAGCCAGGATTACAGGCTTGAGCCATTGGCCCGGCTCCTAGGGTTCTTAATAATGACATCACTGATAAAGCAGAAGTGGACAGGAGTGAGTTTCATGAGATGATGGTGATCAGCACAATGCAAGCCTATCTACCACAATATAGTGTTTTATTCCTTTCATACATTGATTTACTACCTTTAGGGATTACATTTTACTGTTATTTGACCATTTATACTTGGGGGTCTGCTTAGTATTTTGGGCATTACATTTCTACAAAATGGACTACAAAGCCAATTCCAGTAAATGTGTTCTCTTCTTAGTACTTTCTATTTTAAATTAAGATGTAATTTTCTTTAACAAAAAAGTTTTTCAACGATATAAACACAGCTGGGCACTGGTGGTTCATGCCTGTAATTCTAGCTACGTAGGAGGCTGAGGTCTGAGGATCGCGGTTCAAAGCCAGCCTGGGCAGGAAAGTCCGTGAGACTTTTATCTCCAATGAATCACCAGAAAACTGGAAATGGCACTGTGGCCCAAGTGGTAGAGTACTCACCTTGAGATGAAGAGCTGAAGGACAGTGCCCAGGCCCAGAGTTCAAGCCTCATGACCAACAAAAATAATAAAAGGATATAAGCACACTAGTTCAGAGCAGACGAATAATTATGAATACAAACATATTAAACTTGAAAGGCCACAGTTACTTATTTCTGCCAGGAGAGGGCAGCGTGGTCCTGGTGCTGTGAGTCTCACATACCAGAGATCTACATGGACAAAGTTAGCAGAGCTTGTCTGCCCAGCCACAGAATTAAAGATTCGTCTTGGATCATCACTATTTTACCTCAAGTCAATTTTGAAGGCAAACAGGTGTTTTTGTTTTTTCTGAACCTGGGGCTTGAACTCAGGGCTTGAGCGCTGTCCCTGAGCTGCTTTTGCTCAAGGCTAGTGCTCTACCACTTGAGCCACAGTTCTACTTCCGGCTTCTTCTGAATAGTTTACTGGAAGTAAGAGTTTCATAGGCAGTTCATGCCTGGGCTGGCTTCAAACTATGGTCCTCAGATCTCAGCCTCCTGAGTCGCTAGGATTTATAGGTGTGAGCTACCAGCACCTGGCGGCAAACTATTATTTAGGAATCAATTTTACTTTTTGGGGAGGTGAGGGTACTAGTGAGGTCTGAGCTCAAGGCTTTGTGCTTGCTAGACAGCCACTCCCCTGCTTAGCCATACCTCCAACCCTTAGTATGAATTTTAGAATAATGTGTAAACCTAGATTTGTTTCTTATAGTGCTGGAAATCAAATCCAGGGCCTCATGCTTGCTAGGTAAGTAATGTACCACCAAGCTTCATTCCCAACCCAGAACTCTAGAAATTAAAATATTAATTTTTTTGTGCTAGTCCTGGGGTTTGAACTCAGGGTCTGGGAGCCAACCCTGAGCTTTTGTGCTCCAGGCTAGCACACTACTACTTGTGAACCACTTCTGGTTTTTTTCCGGTAGTTAACTGGAGATAAGAGTCTCACAGACTTTCCTGTCTGGGCTGTCTTTTAACCACAGTTCTCAGATCTCTGCCTCCTGAGTAGGTAGGATTACAATAGGTATAAGTCATGGGCAAAATATTAATGTGATAAAAAATAAGCGTTTTCTCCAGTAGCTCCATCACTAAAATTTTTCCTGAAGTGTGATTATGATTCAACTATTTTTGCTATTACTGATCTTCAGAAGTCCCACCAATTGTTAAAAAAAAAGTAATGCCATACCTCTACTTCATTCAAGGCTGACTCTAAATCATTCTTCCAGCTCATTTTAAATTGCTTCATCCGTAACCTTTAATGATAGGAAAAGGTTAAAAATGTGTATCGTTCTTCACCCTCCACCCCAGAAGTCATTAATGCTTGGAGTCAATTTGTTCTATTTATACCTGAGACTTGAGAAAAATGGATGCAGAAAATATGCCCTGAACACTTAAGAGTAAAGGAAATTGGCAATTGTTTAGGTATCTACCTACATTACTTCCTCCACAAACCATGGATAGCAAGAGAAGGAAGAAACTTAATCCTCATGCAGTCATACTTCAAAATCACCCAGTACAGGGAAAGGAAGGGCAATCAACTGCTCTCCCCACCCGCATACAACCTTCCCTGTTCTACAAAGATCCAGGTCTAAATCAACAAAGCAAGAAGTCCAACAAGGGGACTCATTTGGTCAAGGCAAGTGCTCTACCACTTGAGCCACAGCCCCACGTCCAGTTTACTGGTGGGTCAGTAGAGATGAGAGTCTCACAGACATTCCTGCCCAGTCTGGCTTTGACCAGTGATCCTCAGATCTCAGCCTCCTGAGTAGGTAGGATGACAGGCGGGAGCCACCGGCACCACGCCATCATGACATTCTTGAGTGGACGTAGGTATAAGCTGTAGGCCTACAACAAGAGTGTATTAAGTGGAATCAAGCAAGCAGTAACACAGGAGATTTTATTCCTTTCAGCCTGACTGAAGTAGAATTTTAGGAAAAGATGGCAGAAGGGCTTTTCATGGGAAGCTGTCTGGATGTCTTGTCATACTGAATGATCAGAAGATGCTTTGCCTTCATCCTTCCTAGATCCCTGTCAAAATACGTATACTTTAGTCTCACCTGGCTTTGATTTCCAGAACAGCGGTGATTTCTTGTTTGGAAGCCTGGGTTTGGTATAAAAGCTCAACGATATAGTTCAAGTGTTCTGGGTCAAGCATTATTCCAGCTTCAACAAACTATAAAAGAGAATTTTAAAAAAAAGGTCATTCTTACAAAAACATGAGAGTAAGCAGGTGGCTCATGGCTGAAATCCAGGAGGCTGTGCTCTGAGGATTGTGGTTCAAAGTCAGTCTGGGTGGAAAAGTTCATGAGAGTCATTAGCCAGCAAAAAATGGGAAATGGAGCTGTAGTTCATATGTTAGGGTATCAGTCTTGAATACATTTAACCAAGTCAGAGCACCCTGAGTTGGAGCCCCATACCAGCACAAAACAACAAGAACAAGAAAGAAAACCAATACTTATAATACTTGTAAGTACTATATTATTATTATTATTATTTGGGTGTGTGTGTTTATTTATATGGGACCAAGGAATCAAACTCAGGGGCCTCATACATGCTAGGCAAGCACTTTACCACTAAGCCACGTTCCTTGCCCTATATTTTTTAAATAGTATTTTAAAAACAGTATTTCATACTATTTTTGTAAGAGTTGAAAAGCTATTATGTGAAATGATGAGGAGTGAAACATGTATAAAGTAGAATTAAAACAATAATAATATTTCAAGAGTATTTTCTTCAAATGTGAGATGCCCTTGTTTAAGAACTGAAGGAGGGGCTGGGAAGGTGGCTCAGTGATAGAGTGTTTGTCTGGCATGCATGAGGCCCTGGGTTCGAGTCCTCAGCACCACATAAGCAGATAAAGCAAGAAGTGGTGCTGTGGCTCAAGGGGTAGAGTGCTATCCTTGGGCTGAAGAGCTGAGGGACAGCGCCCAGGCCCAGAGTTCAGGCCCCATGACCGACAAAAAACAAAGATTTGAAAGAAAAAAAATGGAATAATTATTTTAATATAAAATTGAATTTTCTTTCCATTCTCAGTAATTTCAACCACTTCGTTACTTGTACCTCTTATCTGACATGCAGTGTTCAGATATCATCTCTGCTGGAAATTATTTTTTTATGCCAGTCCTGGGGCTTGAACCTTAGGGTTTGAGAGCTCTCCCTGAGCTTTTGTGCGCACGGGCTAGTGCTCCACCACTTTGAGCCAGAGCTCAGGGACAGCACCTAGGCCCCGAGTTCGAGATTGAGCCAGAGCTCAGGGACAGCACCCACACCCCGAGTTCAAGATACGAATTTCATGGATTTTCCTGCCTGGTCTGGCTTGAAACCTCCATCTTAAGATCTTAGCCTTTGAAGTAGCTAGGATTACAAGCATGAGCCACTAGTGCTGGGCTCTATTGTAAATTTCCTGAGAAATACCAACCTTGCAGCTTCCCTAGGCGTTAGCCAGGAAAACCTGCTGATTCTTTTTAAATTAATAACCTTGGTCATCAGCTGCCTACATAGAAAGGTTTGACTTTAACAAATGAATTCAGGGCTGGGAAGGTGGCTCAGTGGTAGAGTGCTTGCCTAGGATGCATGACGCCCTGGGTTCGATTCCTTAGCACCACATAAACAGAAAAAGCCAGAAGTGGTACTACGGCTCAAAAAAAAAAAAAAAGAATTCAAAGATTTCCCCTCTTAATTCATGAAGTCTTGTGTCTAAAGTTCTTCATTTCCCTCAGCTCAGATGGACAGAGCCAAGGGAGTATGTCAATGATTTTGTGTGTGTGTGTGGTGGTCTTGGGGCTTGAACTCAGGCCCTGGCCCTATCCCTGAGCTTCTTTTGCTCAAGGCCAGCACTCTACTACTTGAGCCACAGCACCACTCCCAGCTTTTCCCAAGCCATTTATTGGAGATAAGAGTCTCACTGCCCAGGCAGGCTTTAAACCAGTATCCTCAAATCTCTACCTCCAGAGTAGCTGGGATGATGGGCGTGAACATTCACTGGTTATTTTTGAGATAGGATCTTGATTCTCCCTCCCATATTTGGGGCACACCCCTGAGCTGCAATCCCCCGCCCCACACCCCCCTTAAATCTTCCCTTTGTAGCTGAGACAGCACTCCGGCCACCATGGCAACTTATCTGGCTGTGATGAAGTCTCATATACTTTTCTGCCCAGGCTGGCCTGGGACCATCCTGATCCTCCTCACCTGAGCTCCCCAAGCAGCTAGGATGATGGGCACATGCCACCACGACCAGCTATTGGTGCAGAAAGGGTCTGGCATGTATGTATACCAGGCTGGCCTCAAACTGAAATCCTCCTGACCTCAGCCTCCCAAGCCATTGGCACCTGTCTACTGCACCTGGCTAGCAGTCATATTGTGGTGTTCTGACTAGGTCTCCCATGTCACTCTGGGAATGAGGTGACACTGAAGAGGCTGGAATGTTCAGGGTGAGTGTTGAAATACTGAGCTGAGGAATGTTTGAAAATCAGTTGTTTCAGTCACTATTTTCTATATGTTTTGGTATAGATAAAATTGGCACATATAAAAATATGTTATCAGTATATAAAATGTATGTGGATATATAAGAATGTATATGTAATTACTCTGTATGTTGTGTGTATCTTTTGGAGAAGATATTTTTATAGTCTATTTCAGAAGAAAAAAAAGGATGTTTCTAAAAACAACATGAATAGTTGGGGCACCGGTGGCTCACACCTGTAATCCTATCTACTCAGGAAGCTGAGATCTGAGGATCACGGTTCAAAGCCAGCCTAGGCAAGAAAGTCTGTGGGACTCTTATCTCCAATGAACCACTCAGAAAACTGTGGCTCAAGTGGTAGAGTGCTTGCCTTGAGCTGAAGAGCTGAGGGACAGTGCCCAAGCCCAGAGTTCAAGCCCCATGATGAACAACAACAAAAAGAATAAAAAGGCAGATGAGGATTATGTGGAAATATTCATTTGTTTGCTTATTCTAAAGAATAAAAGAGACAAGTCATACCTTGCAGAAGATATCAATTAGAGCAGGCACCGCATTCCTTAATTTCAAAGTTGCCACATGCTCAAATATTTTTAGTATTATCTGTGGGGCAGGCTGATAAAACAAAAAAAAATGACATTGATTTTAAAGTTTTTCTTGCAGTATAAAATTTCTCAAGCTTGTTTATGCTGAAAACTACAAATGTTCACTAGGAAGTGTTTAATAGGTACAGAAATTAAACTGCTAGCTTCAAACAAATATAACAAAAAAGCCCCACCTCACTTAAAATATTAAAAAATGTTTTCTTGCTGGGTGCTAGTGGCTTACACCTATAATATTAGCTACTCAGGAGGCTGAGACCTGAGGACTGCATTTAAATCCAGCCTGGGCAGGAAAGTCCGTGAGACTCTTATCTCCAATAAACCACAAGAAAACTGGAAATGGCGCAGTGGCTCAAGTGGTAGAGCACTTGCCTTGAGCTGAAGAGCTCAGGGGCAGCGCCCAGGCCCAGAGTTCAAGCCCTACAACTGCCCCCCCCAAAACAAACAAAACCAGAAGTGGCTGCTGTAGCTTTAATGGTCGAGTGCTCCCCTTGAGCAAAAGAGAGCTCAGGGACCGTGCCCAGGCCCCAAGTTCAAGCCCCAGGACCAACCGGAAAAAAAACAAACAAGTTTTCTTGTCACTTACCGGTATTTTAACCATTATGCTGAGGTTCACTACCTGAAATACTTCTTTCAATAAACAATGCTTGAGTAAAGACATTAGAAGCTCATTTAAGACTTGTAAATCAAAGTATATACCCGGAGGAAAATTTCTGTAGAATTCCATAAATAAGTTTACTGCAAGTGAAAACACACAGTCATTGCAGCTACAGTATCCGTGTTTCCCAAATTACATGATTTTCCTATACTCAAAGAACGAGTATAAATTCACCTATTGAAAAGCTACCAGCAATATTGGAGCAGTATCAGCAGTATTTGATGAAAATTAAAGCAAAAGTCAAAATGGCAAACAGATGTGGGAAGTTAACTGAGCAAGCTCAACCGTTAGATTCATACTATTCACAAAAAGTAATAAAATAAAACCCACTGGGTATGGTGGCTCACGCCTGTCATCCTAGCTACTCAGGAGGCCGAGATGTGAGGATTGAGATTCAAAGCCAGTCTGGGCAGGACAGTCCCCATGAGACTCTTATCTCCAATGAACCATAGAAAACTAGAAGTGGAGCTATGGCTCAAAGTGATTAGAACACTAGCTGTGAGCAAAAGAGCTCAAAAAAAAATCAAAAATGCCAAATACTGGTATTTTTTCAGAGTGAGTCCTGGGGAGTCAACCTACCAGGAAGCCAGGGATGGGGGAGGGGGTGTGTGGGTATGTGGGGAGGCTTGTACGCAGCCTGGTCATGCATAAAGAGTCACACAATTTGGTGACAGGTGCAAGACTACTCTGACGCATGCTCATTTTTCTCTTTTTTTAACCCCTAAAACGGTTCAGTAAAAGTTACTTTGGGATTTATTTTTGCAGAGCTGAGGACCAGACTCAAGGGCTTGCATTTGCTCAAGTGCTCTTCCACCGAGCTAGATCCCCAGCCTCTTGGATTTACTCTTGTATTCATTATTTCTACTAAAAATACTTATCACGAGGCTGGATTACTTGCAAAAGTCAATCACGCATGACAAGGTTCAGGACCACAACTAACAAGTTCATGTGGCGCTTGGGATCATGGCGCATGCCTGAAATGCAGACACTTGGAAGAGAGAAATAGTGGGGCTGCAGTTCAAAGCCAGCAGGGCAAAGAGCTAGCAAGATCCTACTCAAAAGCAAGCCAGGTGAGATGGCGCGTGCCTGTAATCCCGCCCGTGTGGCAAACGCAGGTAGGACAGTCACTGCCCAAGGCTGCTTGTGCAAACTTGGCCCCAGGTCCTGTTTGCAAAGCAATAAAGCAGAAAGACAAGGGCCGTGGTACAAGTGGTAGAGTGCTTGTCTTAGCAAGTGGGAGGTCCTGAGTTCAAGCTCCATATTGAACCAATACTAATCATGTTAAAATGTGTCATTCTTAGCAACCTGAATACTGCTACATAATAATATTCAACTTGATTATACAGCTGTTTTATATACTACATTTTCCCCCCTTCGGTACATACAGATGAATTCTTGCTGCTGTTTCTTCTTTTCTTCACCATTTTTACATAGTTGCCTATTAAAAAGTCGATCAACTGACCCCATACAGAGAATGGCTGGCCACTGGTGGCTCACGCCTGTAAGCCTAGCTACTCAGCAGGCTGAGATCTGAGGATTGTGGTTCAATTCAAACCCAGGCAGAAAAAAAAGCCCATGAGATGTTTATCTCCATCTACCTCTTGAGCTATACCTCGAGTCTAGCTTTTTGCTAATTAATTTGAGATGGAGTCTTCTGGACTTTTCCACCCAGGCTGGCTTTGAACTGTGATCCTCAACAAATTTCACGCATGAGCCACCAGAGCCAAGCTATCTTCCTACAGATTAAAAGGTTAATTAATAATTATCTTTTTCTTTTTTCTGTTTTTTTTCTGGTTGTGGGCCTTGAACTCAGGGCCTGAGCACTATCCCTGAGCCTCTCTGTGCACAAGGCTATCACTCTACCACTTGGGCCACAGTGCCAATCCTGGTTTTTGAGTGATTAATTAGAGATAAGACACTCATGGGTACTTTTCTGCCTGGGCTGGCTTTGAATTGTGATCCATAGATCTCAGCCTCCTGAGTAGCTAGGATTACAGGCGTGAACCTGTACATATGAGATATGTAAATGAAATTTCAAACTCATGAAAATATTATTGTATAAGTGAGATATAGTGGTGGATAGATAGCAGTTTTTTAAGTTAAAACAGCATGCTTGCCGGGCACCGGTGGCTCGTGCCTGTAATCCTAGCTACTCAGGAGGCTGAGATCTGAGGATCACAGTTCAAAGCCAGCTTGGGCAGGAAAGTCCGTGAGACTCTTATCCCCAATAAACCACTAGGAAACCAGAAGTGGCACTGTGGCTCAAGCGGTAGAGCGCTTGCCTTGAGCTGAAGAGCGCAGGGACAGCGCCCAGAGTTCAAGCTCCACGACCAACAAAACAACAACAACAAACAAAAATACCCAGCATGCTTATATTTACTTTTTTTTTTTTTTTTTAGGTCCAGTTGTGGGGCCTGAACTCTGGGCCTGGGCGCTGTCCCTCAGCTCTTCAGCTCAAGGCTAGCGCTCTACCACAGCGCCACTTCCGGCTTTTTTCTTTTTGCTTATGGGGTGCTGAGGAATGGAACCCAGGGCCTCAAGCATGCAAGGCAAGCGCTCTACCACTGAGCCATCTTTCCAGCCCCATATTTACTCCTTTCTATGGCCAAGAAAGCCACTCTTAGGTAAGGTACTAGTTTCATATTTTAAAAGCACTGAATTAAGATTACACATCAGCACATTATGAAAACACTCATATTGATAAATTAGAAATAATTACTGAATTGTTTCATACCTGCACGTTGCAGCAAGCATATCTCATTGATGCTTATATATTTCTTAAACACATCCATGCAAACCTATGAAAATTATGAGAGTATTAAATCACCTTTTTTTCAGACTTTTTTTTTTGTCAGTTGTAGGGCTTGAACTCAGGGCCTGGGTGCTGTCCCTGAGCCTCTTTGCGCTCCAAGATAGCACTATACCACTTGAGCCACAGCACCACTTCCAGTTTCTAAGTGGCTAATTAGACTTAAGAGTCTGACAGAGACTTTTCTACCCAGGCTGGCTTTGAACCATGATTCTCAGATCTCAGCCTCTTGAGTAGCTAGTATCACAGGCATGCGCCACTAGTGCCTGGCCTCTTTCAGACTTTTAAACTGAGTTTAAGGCACTGGGATAAAGCAGTCAATATACAGCTAGATGAGCGATTTGAAATGTGTGTTGAATTCATTATAATTCTTCCTCTAGGTTGTTTAAAAAAAATTCACTCTTTTTCTCCCCATAAACCTCCCTCCCCAACCTGACTCAAGAGCCAATGTGCTCATTGTTCCTTTCTTTCTTTTTTTTTTTCTTCTGCTTATGTGGTGCTGAGGAATCGAACCCAGGGCCTCATGCATGCAAGGCAAGCACTCTACCACTGAGCCACCTCCCCAGCCCCTCATTGTTCCTTTCTTTTTTCACTCAAGACTAGCACTCTACCAACTGAGCCACACCGGTACTTCTGGCTTTTGGTAGTTGACTGGAGAAAAAAGTCTCATGGACTTTTCTGCCTGGGCTGGCTTCAAACCACAGTCCTTAGATCTCAGCTTCCTCAGTAGCTAGGATTACAGGAGTCAGACTTGGGTCACTTTTTCTAGTATCACCCAAATGCCCATCAAACAGCAATATTTAGTCACAAAATTTATTGTGATAAACTCACCTAAAGAAATACTATTATTACAGGGAGAAAACCAATAAACAATTACATTAAAAATGTACAGATGGGGGCTGGGAAGGTGGCTCAGTGGTAGAGAGCCTGCCTTGCATGCGTGAGGCCCTGGGTTTGATTCCCCAGCACCACATAAGCAAAAAGAAAAAAGCCAGAAGTGGCGCTGTGGCTCAAGTGGTAGAGTGCTGGCCTTGAGCTGAAGAGCTGAGGGACAGCGCCCAGGCCCAGAATTCAGGCCCATGACCGGAACCCCCCCCCCAAAAAAAAGTACAGGTATGTTGCTAAAATACTGAGTAAAAGTAAGCAAGCTGAGCATGGCGATTATAGGCAAGCACCTATAGTCTCAGCTACTCGGGAGGCTGAGACTGAGGATAACAATTTGGGTGACGTAGCAAGACACTTTTAATTTAAAATTAAAATTTAAGCCAAGTGCCTGTCATCCTAGCTACTCAGGAAGCTAAGATCTGAGGACTGAGGTCCAAAGCCAGCCTGGGTAGGAAAGTCCATGAGACTCTGATCTCCAATGAACCACCAGAAAACTGGAAGCGACGCTGTAGCTCAAGTGGTAGAGTTCTCGCCTTGAGCTGAAAAGCACAGGGACAGCGCCCAGGCCCAGAGTTCAAGCCCCATGACCAAAAATAAATAAGTAAAAGCAAGAATAGAGTCAGGCACCGGTGGCTCATGCCTATAATCTTAGCTACTCAGGCTAGGATTGGAGATCTGAGGATCATGGTTCAAAGCTAGCTGGAGCAGGAAAGTCCATAAGACTCTGATCTCCAATTAACTACTAGAAAATTGGAAGTGGAGCTGCAGTTCAAGTGGTAGAGTGCTAGCTTTGACCAAAAGACACTCAGGGGCAGCACCTAGGCCTTAAATTCCAGCCCCACGGCAGGCAAAATAGGGGGGAAAAAGCCAGGCACAAAAGCATACATATTTTACAATTCCATTTATATCAAGTACAAAACTGGGCAAAACTTACCTATGCTATCAGAAGAAAATCACAACACATGCGTGACTGAGACAGTCAGACAACTTACACTTCAAAGGCTCTGTCTGGCTTACCTTTTCATCCTCCTGTTCAGGAACATGAGCGAACTTACACTGTGATCGTTCACAACCACGCAAGGTGTTAAAATGAAATTTGCAGTATCTGTGGGGCATCATCAGCCCTAGGGGTTTCTGGAACACCTGGACAAGTAGAAAAACTCCCTCTGTTAATTGGAGAACATGGTCAAGTAAGAAAGCATTTGAAACACACACATACATATTTGAATATATACAGATATATATATACAATTAATATATATAATACAGATTAAATAATGTTATGAAAGCTTATATGCTCACCCTGTTTCTGCTTCTGACTCGACTTTAATGAAAATTTAATTTGATTATAATATACAATTCTCTTTAGCCTTTGTGATTAATGGGAAAAGGCATTACACATTGTGCAGCAAACTTTTCCATACACTGGTTTATTCTGCCAGCTGTCTTTTCAGCAGCAGAAATTATGCATCCTGTGCTTTCTCTTTTGGATGTTGTTTTCAACTCCTTAGGTTATTTGTGAATATCATTGCTTACTTTTTGCCTCCTTCCAATAATCCCCATTTAAAAACCTTTATGGCCCGGCACTGGTGGCTCCTGCCTGTAATCCTAGCTACTCAGGAGGCTGAGATCTGAGGATCGAGGTTCAAAGCCAGCCTGGGAAGGAAAGTCCATGAGACTCTTATCTCCAATAAACCACTAGAAAACCAGAAGTGGCACTGTGGCTCAAGTGGTAAAGCGCTAGCCTTGAGCTGAAGAGCGCAGGGACAGTGCCCAGGCCCAGAGTTCAAGCCCCACGACCGACAAAAAAAAAAAAAAAAAGAAGTCTGAAAGTAGTTAAAAAAAAAAAATATATAGGAAAGCCAGGCACTGGATCTCAGGCCTGTAATCCTATCTTCTCCCGAGGTGGAGATCTGAGGTTTCAATTTCAAAGCCAGCCTGGGCAGGAAAGTCTGTAAGACTCTTACCTCCAAGTAACTATCAGAAAACCGCAAGTGGAGCTGTGGCTCAAGGGATAGTGTCAGCCTTGAGCAGAAAAAGGGATAGTGCCTAGCTAGGTGCTGAGTGCAAGTCCCAGTGTCAACAAGCCCCAGTATCAACACACATACAAAACAGAGAAATATCCCCAGAGGAACCTAAAGTATGGGCTGTAAATTGACTCTACCATTTGAGCCACCCCCAGCCCTTTTGATTTTTTTTTTTTGTCGTTCTTGGGGCTTGAACTCTTGGCCTGGGTGCTGTCCCTCACCTCTTCAGCTCAAGGCTAGTGCTCTACCTCTTGAGCCACAGCGCCACTTCTGGTTTTCTGAGTGGTTTACTGGAGATGAGAGTCTCCCAGACTTTCCTGCCTGGGCTGGCTCTGAACCATGATCCTCAGATCTCAGCCTCCTGAGTAGCTAGGATTATAGGTGTGAGCCACCGATGCCCAGCTCATATTTTTTGTGTTTCTGAGACAGGTTCTCCTTAACTTCACCTGGGCTAGCTTCATACTCAAGATCCTCTTGCTTCTGCCTTCTGAGTGCATTGGATTACAGGCTCGGACCCCCTAGGCTCAGCTCAGATAATTTCCTGTGGGGGAGAACTTACCCCCATATTTTTTTCTCTCTTAAATATTTCACAAGCATCAGGACTCTGCAGCTGCGGGACAGGATGTCTTCCTGGAAATCTGAAATCTAGAAGAAGTGATTTAGAATGGCATTACATAGCAGTGTGTTCCTACTTACTTCCTTTCTAACAATCTGTTTTAAAGTTTCCCGTTGGAATATTCATATTCAGCTTACAGACTGTATTACCATGTGTGTTACTATGAAACACATAATGATTTACATCTTGGACACCTGGAATTTAAGCTCTGAGCTTAAATTTTTTAAGTTCACTCTAGGCTGCAAAAAACCTTCCAAAAAGTCTTACATAGTTGCTCTGAGCAATGCATTCAAATAAATCATCTCTAAGTTAGTCAAATACTGTAAATGATTTTTTTATTTTTGTGGTTCCAGTGCTGGGGCTTGAACTCTGTACCTGGGCACTGTCCCTGATCTTTTGTGCTCAAGGCTAGTGCTCTAAACTTGTTACCACTCTACTTTTGGCTTTAAGTACCAAAATAAATGTCTCACAGACTTCCTGCTCAGACTGGCTTTGAACTGTGATCCTTACATCTCAGCCTCCTGAGTAGCTGGGATTACAGGTGTGAATCACTGGTACCTGGTTTGTACACAAGCTTTCTTTTTTCTTTTTTGTTAGTCATGAGGCTTGAACTCTGGGCCTGGGCACTGTCCCTCAGCTCTTCAGCTCAAGGAGAGCACTCTACCACTTGGAGCTACAGAGCCACTTCCGGTTTTCTAGTGGTTTACTGGAGATAGGAGTCTCATGGTCTTTCCTGCCCGGGCTGGCTTTGAACTACGATCCTCCAATCTCAGCCTCCTGAGTAGCTAGGATTACAGGTGTCAGCCACCGTTGCCTGGCTATATACAAGCTTTCTAAAGAAGGAATACTGACAAATCCAGGTGCTACAGGCTCAACTGGTGCCCCTGAAAAATACCCCTATTGACCCTATTGTGACTGTATAAACAGGGCCTCTGGAAGTCTAAAAGTAGTTCTAGGGGTAGGGGCTCTTAAAGAACAGACACCTACCTAGAAAGCACAAAACCCTGAGTTCACATCTCAGTATTACCAAATACACACACTCATACATACATACACACACAGACACACAGATATACAAAAAACTGGCCCAGTGCTGGTGGCTCACACCTATCATTTAACCACTCAGGAGGCTGAGAACAGGAGGATTACAGTTCAAGGCCAGCCTGTGCAGGAGTTTACAGGACTTCTTTTCAACCCCTTTCTAGGCATGTGCTTGTCAAGTCTAAAAACACAAAACAAAAAACATCAACCCAACCCACTCCGTGCATACACAAAGTAAAGGGTACGTGAACACAGTAAAAGGATAGTTTCTGTGAACCATACGTGCTAAGCCAGCCAGAGCCTGGACTTCCAGCCTCCAGGGACAGGAGAAAAACAACTTTTCTTATTTAAGGTCTCCAGCCTGTGGTGTTTGCTGTCTAGCAACCTGAACTGATTAATGTAGACTAATTCAGCCAATCCATTTGAATCATTTCTCCTTAAATGTGACTTCGTTTTGAAAAAAGGAAACAACCAAGAACTAGGATATTCAAAATATTGTTTTCTAAAGATAACATGAAAAAATGCGTGTTAATTATTTTTTTTTATCCGCAGTAGTATCCAGATATTATCTACAGGCTAATATGCTGTTTCGTAGTCACTGGTCTCATGAGAACTCAAAGGCTTTTGGTCTTGAAGCCAAGGATCTCAACAGCCAGCAGTGAATCACAGAAGAAGCCAGGCACCAGAGGCTCAGGCCTGTAATCCCAGCTACTCAGGAGGCTAAGATCTGAAGATCAAGGCTCAAAGCCAGCCTGGGCAGCAAAGTCCACGAGACTCCTCTCTCCAATGGACCACTGGAAAATAGAAAGTGGCGCTGTGGCTCAAAGTGGCAGAGTGCTAGCCTTGAGCAAAAAGAGTTCAGGGACAGTGCCCAGGCCCTGAGTTCAAGCCCCATGACTAACAAAGAAAAAAAGGTAGGTGGATGATATATGAAATGGTTACAATTAAAGCATAAATTAATGCTAAAGCATTAGGATTATATATATTAAAAAACTTCTCAACACAAAATTTTTTTTGTTAGTCCTGGGGCTTGAACTCAGGGCCTGGCCACTGTCCCTGAGCTTTTTTTGCTCAAGGCTAGCGCTCTACCACTTGAGCCACAGTGCCACCTCCAAATTTTTCTGTGTATGTGATACTGAGGAATCAAACTCAGGGCTTCATGCATGCTAGCAAGCACTCTACCACTAAAGTACATTCCCAGACCCTCAATACAAATCTTTTTTTTTGTTGTTGTTATTGTTGTGTTTTTTATTTGCCAGTCCCTGGGGCTTGAACTAAGGCCTGGGCACTGTCCTTGGGCCTCTCTGTACTTAAGACAAGTGCTCTACCACTTGAGACCCAGCGCCACTTCCAGCTTTTTCTGTTTATGTGGTGCTGAGGAATCAAACCCAGGTCCTCATGCATGCAAGGCAAGCGCTCTACCACTAAGCCACATTCCTAGCTCTCAACACAAATCTTAAACTCACAGATAAACCCAATTAAAACAGAACGATTTTAGGTAATTCCTGTAATATCACTGTCACATAAATAGTTATTCCAGAAACTATACCTTTAATAGTACTAAGGTACACAAGTCTTCTAGTTTTATATATACATATATATCTATATCTATATTTCATACTGATTTTTTTGTCTTTATTATTTTTCCAATACTGAGGCTTGAACTCAGGGCCTGGGCACTGTCTTGTAGCTTTTACTGCTCAAGACTAATGTTCTTACCACTTACGCCACACCTCTACTTATAGCTTTTTGCTAGAGATAAAAGTCTCTGGCTGGTTTCAAACTGTGATCCTCAAAGCTCAGCTTCCTGAGGAGCTAGGATGACAGGTAAGAGCCACTGGTGCCCAACTTATCTTTATTGTTTATTATTTTTCTGAAAACATCTCCTGTACAGTTTCTGTAATAGTAAAAGCCAACAGCGTTTCCAAAGAAGGCAAGCGTTAGTGGGGCACTGGGGGTTCACACCACCAATTTCGGCTGATACTCAGGAGGCTGAGATCTGAGGATCGCAGTTTAAAGTCAGCCTGGGAAGGAAAATCCATGAGACTCTTATCTCCAATGAACCACCAGAAAACCAAAAGTGGTGCTGTGGCTGAAAGTGGTAGAGCATTAGCCTTGAGCAAAAAGAGCTCAGGGACAATGCTCAGGCCCTGAGTTCAAGCCCCACCACCGAGAAAAGGGAGGGGGGGGAGAAAAAAAGGCAAGCATTACCATTCATCCAGAGCTTTGGAACTTTATCCTCCTTATGCCCACTGTGAGTCAGAGGCCTGGGGCCCAGGAGTGCTAATTGACCTTCAGCCATCACCATCTCTGCATTTCCAGAATCTTTGCTTTATGACCAGAAAACACCAACAACAAAAACAAACAAAAAAAAGAGTTTAAATGTTTGAGAATATTATTCTGAAGTATTTTAAAAATAGAAACTGAAATAGTTTACCTTTAAAGATACTGAAGTCTCTGGCTGCTGGTGGCTCATGCCTGTCATCCTAGCTACTCAGGAGGCTGAGATCTGAGGATCGAGGTTTGAAGCCAGCACCGGCAGAAAAAGTCCCCATGAGACTTTTTATCTCCAATTAATTGCTCAAAAACCAGAAGTGGGGCTGTGGCTCAAAGTAGTAGAGTGCTAGCCTTGAGCAAAAAAAGAGCTCCGGGACAGAGCCCAGGCCTCCAGTTCAAGCCTCACTACCAACAAAATAAATAAATAAAAATAAAGCCGGGTGCTGGTGGCTCATGTCTCTAATCCTAGCTACTCAGGAGGCTCTGATCTGAGGATCATTATTCAAAGCCAGCCTGAGCAGGAAAGTCTGTAAGACTCTTAGCTCCAACAAACCACCAGAAACTGAAAGTGGCGCTGTGGTCCAAGTGGTAGAGCGCTCACCTTGAGCAGAAGAGCTCCAGGCCCAGAGTTCAAGCTCTACGACTGACGACAAAAATAAAAAAAAAATAAATACTTGTCATATTTGACACATCTAATACTCGGTAGATGCCATCTGGCATAGTATACCATATACTTTATGATACTGCCCTATTTTTAACAGAACATTCCTGTCTTTTGAATAGAAGACCAACGTTTATGAAGTAGTTGGTTGGGGTAGAGACAAGAATGGGGAGATAGGGTTAAAATGACAGCAATCTTAGCAGTAGGGAGGCAGGGTTAAGTTGCAGGACAGTGTAGGCTACAGGGAAAGACCTTGTCTTAAAAAAAAAAACAAACAAACCCAGAAACAAAATACTAGAGCAAAAATGTAAGTGGAGTCTTGCTATGTTGTCCAGCTTGGCTTTGATCTCCAAGCTCCCTTCCTCAACTTCCTGAGTAGCTGAGAGTACGGATGAAAACCACTCACCATGCCCAAGTTCAAAATGTTTGTGATCATCCAGACAAAAGGTTCCACGAGGAACCAGAAAAGGCTATTTGAATTATTCTACGGATGGCGAAATTCCCGAAATCATTCCTAAGTTTTATTTACTTTTAATTTTGGTGCCAGTACTGAGACTTGAACTCAGAGCCTAGGCGCTGTCTGTTAGCTTTTTTGCTCAAGACTGGTGCTCTACCACTTGAGCCGTACCTTCACTTCTGGTTTGTTGCTGGATAATGGGAAATAAGAATGCCTTGGACATTTCTGCTTGGGCTGGCTTTGAACCTTGATCATCAGAACTATTTCCAGAATAGCTGGTTTATTTTTGTCAGTCATGGGGCTTGAACTCTGGGCCTGGGCACTGTCCCTGAGCTCTTTTTGTTCAAGGCTAGTGCTCTACCACTTTGAGCCACAGCACTACTTGGAGCTAAGAGTCTCATGAACTTTCCTGCCTCAACTGATTTCAAACTATGATCCACAGATCTCAGCCTCCTAAGTAGATTGGATTACAGGCATGAGACACCAGGGTCCAGCTTCTTTTAAGTTGTGAATTGCATGCTCTTCTTACTCTTTCCTATTCCATCCTGCGTGGCAGGTGAATTACCCTATTTAGTATCCATTTGGCATAAAGTTGGCCACTCAGCGGCCACTTCTGGTATTAGATCATCTGTCCTGGTTTTATTCAAGCATCTATTACAAAACGGCCTGACTGGCAGCACAATGTTTACAAATCTCACTTCCCTTACATCACCCCAAGCAGTGTGAGAACAATCCAGTTACTCCTCATTCACATACCTTTTCCTGCAGTATCCTGTTGTGTTCTATTATTACTTTTTGGCTATTCATCTCTTACTATGCCTAAGTTAATTGTGAATGAGATCTTACTGTAGATATGCATGCATAGGAGGAAGTATACTATAGAGAGAGGTTGGTACTATGTGTAGTCTCAGACATCCACTGCAGGTTTTAGAATGTTGTGTCCTGTGGATAAAAAGGGACTGCTGTATAAATTAAGTCTCAAGATGACTTTATAGGATAACCCTACACATTCTACGGATAGCTTTCTCTGAAGAATGGCACTGAAAATATTGTTGCTAGGTGCTGGTGGCTCATGCCTGTCAGCTACTCAGGAAGCTGAGATCTGAGGATCATGATTCCAAGACAGCTCAGGCAGGAAAGTCCGTGAGACTCAACTCCAATAAACAAGAACTGTTACAGACCTTTTGAAAACTTCATAATCAGTTTCTTTTTCTTCATTAATAGTTGCCTTCTCTGAAACTCTACACTGTGAAGAGAGTACAGTTAAGTAAGTAGAAGTGAATGTCTCTGTATCACACTTTAAACTATGAGGTCAACCTTATTTATTAGAATGTTGCCAGATTATGGCCAACTCTTAAAAATAACTCTAATCTATATAAATTTAAATAATGACTAATGACTTAAAATAATTTCATGGCTGAAGACAAAAAGCAATGTAAACTCACACACACCCCAGCTTTGATATATTTTACATGAGTTATTTATTATAAGCAATTAAACTTATTTCTTTTTATTCAGAAAAGGAATCGAGTAATTTTTACTTATTTATTTTTTTGGTTGGTCATGGGGCTTGAACTCTGGGCCTGGGCACTGTATCTCAGCACTTCAGCTCAAGGCTAGCACTAGCACTTGAGCCACAATGCCATTTCCAGTTTCCTGGTGGTTAATTGGAGATAAGAATCTCATGGACTTTCCTGCCCAGTATGGCTTTGAACCAGGATCCTCAGATCTCAGCCTCCTGAGTAGCTAGGATTACAGGCATGAGCCATGGGCGCCAGCTATTTTTATTTTATTTTTTTGGTGGGTTGTGGGGCTTGAACTCTGGGCCTGAGTGCTGTCCCTCAGCTCTTCGGCTCAAGGCTAGCGCTCTACCACTTGAGCCACAGCGCCACTTCCTATTTTTATTTTTAGAGTGGCATGAACACCATAAAATTAACTCTTATTAGGCAACATGTTTTTAAGCATAGTTATATAAAATATGTATAGAAATATTAAATAAAAAATATAAAATGAAAACTAAAAGTCATCTGCAAAAGCAGCAAGCGAGACAAAAGTTTAAAAACCTCATCAACTCGTGAGTCTGGGGAGAAAATGGCATCTCACCAATGTAGTTGGAAGTATAAATGAAATCAATCTCTATAAAGGGCAATTTGACAATTCTAGGAATTAATCCAAAGATTTTTGCACATATGCAAAATGCCTTATGCTCAGGGACATATGTAATACAGCAATATTTAAATAGCAAAAAAAGTTACAACAAACCAAATGTCCATCTATAGTGGAACTTACTAAACAAAGTTTATATTATCATAGCTATTTATACAACTATACAAACATGACATCATTATAGACAATGAAAAGAAAAAAATTCATCATATAGTAGATTTAAAAAAATGGTCGCTCACGCCTGTCATCCTAGCTACATAGGAGGCTGAGATCTGAGGATCGCAGTTCAAAGCCAGCCCAGGCAGGAAACACTGTTAGACTCTTATCTCCCATAAACCACTCAGAAAATCGGAAGTGGCGCTATGGCTCAAGTGGTAGAGCGCTTGCCTTGAGCTGAAGAGCTGAGGGACAGTGCCCAGGCCCAGAGTTCAAACCCCACAACCTACCAAAAAAAAAAAAAAGAGAGAGAGAGAGAGATGCAAACATTTTGAACTGGGTGGAGATAAAAAGAGAAAGGGGCAAGTGAACCAGTTCTAAGCTCCAACTTTTGTTTTGAAGACAGTATAATCATGATGTCTACATTCCAACTTTTTTTTAATGAAGGCAATAAAATGAGGTCAAATTCAAAATAAAACAAAAAAAAACCCCGTGGAACTGCAGGCAAGATCAAATAATATTCAATATTTCATGTTTCATGAGGCAGAGAAAAATGCCTAACATTTTCCTTAGGAAGACTTACAGAGTAATTAGCATGAATTTCAGGATGCCGAGTGGCTGAAGATATAATCACAGGGTACATCCTGTTTCTCCCAGATTAGGGAAACTCTGGGTTTATGCAAAATGTCAAGAGACACATCCCCTGGCCAGAGCAATAGGATTGTTTTATGCAATAATAAGTAGGTATGTTTGCCACCTGACAGCAGTGTGTAGCTGAATTCCTGTTACTTTTTAAGACTTAAGAAATAAGAGTGCAGAAGATCTCCTAGTACCTTTTCATCCATGTCTGACCCTTTTATTTGTTCACTGAGGTCTCCCAATTTGTCATTCTTAACAGCCTCGCGAGTTACTTCAATGGAAACATCTGCACCTTTGGCATCACATTTTATCTCATTTGCTGAAAAGACATAATATTCAACTAGAGCATCTTTACGCAAAGTAAGCAAGTTATTCAGAGACTCTTCTAAAAGGTGACTTTGCAGGCTCTGCCAAGCCTTACTACCAAAATAATGCTGCTACATGGTATGAAAAGAATTGATAACCAGGTGCCAGTGGCTCACGTCTGTCATCCTAGCTACTCAGGAGAGCTTAGATATGAGGATCACAGTTCAAAGCCAGCCCAGGCAGGAAAGACTGTGAGACTCTTGCCTTCAATTAAGTTCTAGGACTGGATGACACACACACACACACTCGATAGTAGATATTTAAGAATCTTATGTGTAGTTTATATGTATAAAGTCAGTTGGGGGTCTTGAACTCAGGGCCTGGGCACTGTCCCAGAGCCCTTTGGGCTCAAGGCTAGCACTCTACCACTTTGAGCCTGGCTCCATTTTCAGTTTTCTGGTGGTTCACTGGAGATAAGAGTCTCACCGCCTTTCCTACAAAGGCTGGATTTGAACTGTGTTCTTCAGATCTCAGCCTCCTGAGTAGCTAGGATTACAGGTGTGAGCCACTAGTGCCTGGCATTAAAAATATTTTTAAAGCTTGAAAGTTAAAGCAAAACTAATGTTCACATTGTTAAAATTCTATAAAGACTTACATATTTTATGCTTATGATTTGTTGTTATATTTTTTTTTTGTCGGTCGTGGGGCTTGAACTCTGGGCCTGGGCACTGTCCCTCAGCTCTTCAGCTCAAGTTGAGTGCTCTACCACTTGAGCTACAGGGCCACTTCCGGTTTTCTGGTGGTTTATTGGAGATAGGAGTTCTCCTGCCGGGGCTGGCTTTGAACCTCGATCCTCAGATCTCAGCCTCCTGAGTAGCTAGGATTACAGGCGTGAGCCACCAGCCCGGCTTATTATAATTTTTTTAATGCCAGCCTTGGGGTTTGAATTCTGGGTCAGGATGTTGTCTCTGAGCTTTTTTGCTCAAGGCTAACTCTGAAGCCAGAACTCCACTTTTAGCTTTTTTGGGTATTTAATTGATGATAAGAATCTCACAGACTTTCCTGCCCAAGATGGCTGTGAATCATGATCCTCAGATTTCAGCCTCTTGAGTAGCTAGGATGACAGGCACGGGCCACCAATGGCTGGCTATTATACATTTTTCATGACTCAGAATTGAAAATGTGATCAATTTGAAGCACATTTCAATTTCAAGATTGTAAAAATTGCTGAGGTCATTTACCTATCTTCTTTAGATTAAAGCATACAAAGTTATGTATTAAACAAATGGAAAAAGCTCTCAAACATCAAATCTGTGAAAATGGACAAACAGCAAATGTGGTGAATAGAGTCAACTGTCAATGTGCACATGGACTTTAAAAGACAAGCTTCATATTCTCTAATGAGTTCATCTTTATTAGGCTAGAATGGAAATATATAGATATTTCATTACTGCTAGTTCTGAAAATGTCCAATTTTACCTTTTGACAAAGCAACACAGGTCTCTGACTTCATCAATCCAGGGTCCAATACAGGAAGCTCTCTATCAGGAAGCAAACACAGCTCAAACATTGTAACAGTCTCTGAAAACAATCTACTTCTCTTTAAATCCTGTTCAACACTAGCTTTGTGTGTGTGCTGGTCCTGGGGCTTGACCTCTGGGCCTGGGCACTATCTCTCAGATCTTCAGCTCAAGGTGAGCACTCTACCACTTGAGCCACAGCTCCACTTCTGGTTTTCTGATGGTTCACTGGAGATGAGAGTCTTTCCTGCCTGGGCTGGCTTTGAACTGTGATCCTTAGATCTCAGCCTCCTGAGTAGCTAGGATGACAGCTGTGAGCCACTGGTGCCTGGCTTAAAAACAAACAAACAAACAACAACAACAAATAACTCTGGGCCTATGTGCTGTCCCTGAGCTTCTTTTGCTCAAGGCTAGCACTCTACCACTTGAGCCGTAGCACCACTTCTGGCTTTTTCTGTGATTCATTGGAGGTAAGAGTCTCATGGGCTTTCCTACCTGGGCGGGCCTCGAATCACAATCCTCAGATCTCAGCCTCCTGAGTAGCTAGAATGACAGGCGTAAGCCACCAGTGCCTGGCTTCCAACACTAGCTTTTGAGGTTAATGACATCCTCATTTCCTCCAGGACGGGGTTAATATTCTGGGACCCAGTGTCTAGCTCCTCTGTAGATCTCACACTTGGTTTTTAACCTAGTCCCTGGGGTCAGGGAGTCCTGCCATTCCAAATAAGTTCCCTTGAAAGGATGTGACATGTCGTACCAAGCATTTCAACAAGTTGTAAAGCATTACACCAACAAGAGTGTTCCAACTTCTGCTTTCAGATGTGTGTGTGTGCCTCACTGGCAAAGTCAAAGGAAGGCAGACTGGAACAGTTTGTGTTTACTTTTTTGTTGGTTTGCTGGTTATTGTGTGGTCTCATAAGACAGACTATAATCTGAAAGTCAAGGTAGCTGGGCGCCAGTGGCTCATGCCTTAAACCCTAGCTACTCAGGAGGCTGAGATCTGAGGATCACGGTTCAAAGCCAACCTGGGCAAAAAAGTCCATGAGACTCATCTCCAGTGAACCACTCAGAAAACCAGAAGTGGCACTGTGGCTCAAGTGGTAGAGTGCTAGCCTGGAGCACAAAAAGGCTCAGGGACAGTGCCAGGCCCTGAGTTCAAGCCCCAAACCACACACACACACACACACACAAAAAGCTAAGGTAACAGAGGTCAGAGTTAGACCAACCTGCATTCAGATACTCTTCTATTACTTACTCTGTCAATTGGGACAAATAGGACTTCTTTGTTTAGTCGTAACTATAAAATGAAAATGATTACCAACCATTCCATTTTTGCTAACTTAGCAATTTTAGCTACACAGGAATCTGAGATCTAAGGATTGTGGTTCAAAGCCAGCCCGGGAAAGAAAGTCTGTGAGACTCTTATTTCCAATCAACTAGCATAAAGCTGGAAGTGGAGCTATGGCTCAAGTGGTAGAGCGCCAACCCCGAGTTCAAATGCTAAGTAAAGCACAGCACTCAGGTCCTGAGTTCAAGTCCCAGTATTAGCACATGTAGTATGTGTTCTCTGTATTGCAAAGGAGACTTTTTGTGTGTGCGTGCAACTCCTGAGGCTTGAACTTAGGAACACTGGAACGCTGTCTCTGACCATTTTTTTTGCTCAAGGCTAATGCTCTACCACTTGAGCCACACCTCTATGTGTGACTCTGTGGTGGTTAACTAGAGTTAAGAATCTCATGGACTTCCTGCCCTTGATGGCTTCAAACTACAATACTCAGATCTCAGCCTCCTGAGTAGGCAGAAACCTTAAAAAAAAAAACTCCTTCAATAATGTCTTTTCCTTTTGGGGGGAAAAAATTCAAGGCTTCCTACTTAGTAGGCAGGTGCTTGACCACGTGAGCCGTACTCTCAGCTTCAATAGATTACTTTATGGTTTGATAGGAAGTGTCTGACAAAAGGCTCAGGTTTTGAAGACTTGGTCCTCAGCTGGTAGAGCCAATCACTGAGAAGTGGTTAGCGCATGAGAGCTCTGATCTAATTCATGAATGGATCCACTGATGAATTCGTAACCAGATGTCATGATGGAGAGGGGGTGGGAAATGAGGAAGTGAGCCTGGCTGGAGTAAAGTAGGTCACTTGAGGTGTATCCTTGCCCCAGGCCTCCTTCCAGTTTCTCTCTCTGCTTTCTGGCTGCGCAGAGGTGAGCAGCCTCCACTATCACAAGCAGATGTCACCTTAGTTTGCCTTGCCTCTGGCTCCATGTAGTAGAGCCTGCTGATGTCAGAATGAAACCTCTCCAATTGTGCATCAAAAGAAGTCCTTCTTCCTTTAATCAACAGTTTCTCCAAGGTATCCATTGCAGAGATTAAAACAGTAACAACAACAAAACAAAACCAGGCTAAAACAAGCTCTCACAGCTTCCCTTTGGTATGCTAAAACTCCTTTCAATTACCCTTTGATTTAATCCTCACAACCTTGGGGGAAGCACTTTCTCTGCTCACAGATAAGGTTAAATAATTTGCCTAAAATGTTTATTTGGCAAGCTGAACAACCATGGCTGATTCCTGTAATCCTACCTACACAGGGGGCAGAGATCTGAGGATTGCAGGTCAGTGCCAGCCCAGGCAGGAAAGTGGGCAAGACTCTTATCTCCAATGAACCACCAGAAAACTGAAGTAGAACTGTAGCTCGAAAGTGGTAGAGCTCTATGGGTGAAAGAGCTCAGGGACAGTGCCCAGGCCCCAAATTCAAGCTGTACAACCAATTTCAAACAAAGTTTATGTGGCTCTTCAGTTGTAATGAGAACATTCCAAAACCTAGGTTCAAACAATACTGATAAAGCACTAAACTACTAGATTTATCATTAAAATAAACTCAGATCCACTCTAGTACTGAAGTTTTGGCCTTGGAAAAAAATGACTAAATTCTCTTTTTTCCTATCTGTACTATGGGCACATTTACCTACCTCAGTTGAAAATGTAGTTTTTAACCTTTCCATTTGGGACACAGAAACATTTATCTGAGGAAGAGCCCTAAGTTTCTGAAGCATAAATTTAAGTCCTGTACCACTGAATCTTAGTGGGAAGTTTTCTTTTTATTTCTTTTGAACTGTTCATAAGATATTTCAGAAATTATTATAATGTAGAAATAAAAATAAGAGCTTGAAGAATTGCAAAAGTTGAACAATACATGCTATTAAATGAATTTCATACCAACCAGAATAGATGAAATTCCTAAGCAAGAAAATTCCTACTTTGCTCCATTAAAGTTATGTTAGGCAAAGTAGCCCTATAAGGGGAGGATAAAATGATCATTTAAAACAATCACCTTCATTGGGCGCTGTTGGCTCACACCTGTAATCCTAACTACTCAAGAGGCATCTGGGGATCACAGTTCAAACCCAACCCGGGCAGGAAAATCCATGATACTCTTTATCTCCAATTATCCATCAAAATAAAGTCAGAAGTAGAGCTATGGCTCAAGTGGTAGAGCACTAGCCTTGAGCAAAAAAGCTTACAGACAGCACCAAAGCTCTGAGTTCAAGTCCCAGGACTAGCAAAACAATAATAGAAAAATAAAATTCTTTAAAAAATCACCTTAAAAAACATGAGAACTTTCATGCTGTTTTCCAGTGAAAATTAACTTTCGATTCTACTTTTAAGTCTAAATTGTAAAAATGTCCAAAGGGAAAGTAAAGTAAATGTCTAAGACTTCTCTTTCCCCTGAAAAGTGATTTTTTTTGCCAGTCTTGGGGATTGAACTTAGGATCTGGGCACTGTCCCTGAGCTTTTTTGTTCAAGGCTAGCGCTCTACCACTTGAACCACAGCACCACTTCTGGCTTTTTCTGTGTATGTGGTACTGAGGAATCGAACCCAAGGCTTCATGCATGTTGTACATGCACTCTACCACTAGGCTACATTCCCAGCCTAAGTGAATTTTTTTTTTTAATGCAACATGCAAACAATAGAAAATGAGTTAAAGCCAGGCACTGGTGGCTCACGCCTGACATCCTAGCTACTCAAGAGGCTCAGATCTGAGGATCGCGATTCAAAGCCAGCCTAGGCAGAAAAGTCTGTGAGATTCATATCTCCAATGAACCATCAGAAAATTGGAATTTGGAGCTGTGGCTCAAAGTGGTAGAGTGCTATCCCTGAGCAAAAGAGCTGAGAGGCAGCACCCCGGCCCTGAGTTCAAGCCCGACAGATGACAAAAAGGGTTAAAATACACAGCAATAATATTTATAACTTGGCTAAAAGTTTATCTGCATATTTATAATAATGAACCTATGAAGCAAACCCAACCGACATTTGAAAGAAGCAGTCTCTAATTTAAAAAGCAGTTCTAGGGCTGGGAAATGTGGCTTGGTGGTAGAGTGCTTGCCTAGCATGCATGAAGCCCTGGGTTTGATTCCTTAGTACCATGTAAGCAGAAAAAGCCAGAAGTCAGGCTGTGGCTCAAGTGGTAGAGAGCTAGCCTTGAGTAAAAGAAGCTCAGGAATAGTGCCCAGGCCCTGAGTTCAAGCTATTCCACAAATCACTTGGGTTCTGAAGGCTATTTTTTGTTGTTACACACACACACACATATATATATATATATATTTATGTATATATACACACGTATATGTATGTGTATATGTATATATCCCTTTGTCTCTTAAGTTTTGAGCATATTTCTGGTGTCAGCAGTATGTTTACTATATAAATACACGTAATAAATAACTAGATTAAAAATGAAAGAGCTCCAGTAATAGCTGGATCAACAAGTGATTTATTTTGTCAGTCAGGGGACTTGAACTCTGGGCCTGGGCGCTGTCCCTCAGCTCTTATGCTCAAGGCTAATGCTCTATCTCTTGAGCCACAGCACCAGTGCACCAGTTCTGGTTTTCTAGTGGTTTACTGGAGATAAAGAGTCTCACAAACTTATCTGTCCAGACTGGCTTTGAACCGAGATCCTCAGATCTCAGCCTCCTGAGTAGCTAATATTACAGGTGTGAGCCACCAACACCCAGCTTAAGTGATTTTTAACTTAAGGTTATAGTGATTTTGAAACCCCAACAATCATCTGTCCAAAAGACATGCGTACCTCAGTTCACTTGGTTTTCTCTCTGGAAGTTCCACGTGCTTGGAATCTGATTGTTGTTCTTCAGCAACTTTGGGTTCCTGGCTTACTTTGGGGGCCTCTGAAGCAAATGAGAGGTCCCCTTCATTGGAGACTCCAAAGAGGTCTGGGTCATCTTGAATGACATCAATTAAGAGGACATCGTCTTCATATGCTTTCAAAATGTCTGGAAATCCCACTTTGTCTGAAATGTTTTTAGTCGTTTTCCTACCACTAACTTTAGTGGCTATTGGCTCGAAGGTCACTTGTTTCTTAGAGCAGAATGAACTAGCTTCTCTACACCCAGGATCGCATGTAAAGGTATTCTTTTCAATGGTGAGAGAAACAGGTTCCTTAGGAGGAACAATATTGCCTGCTTCAGAGATGTGCTTGGGTGGTTTATGATTATCACCTTTCTTTGGAAAGCTTGGAGGAATACTACAAGAATTCTTATTGTAGAGCAAGTTTGAACAAGCTGGCCCTGGAGCCCCGCTTGTTTGTGTGTTCAAAGGTGTTAAAGTTGCTGTGGAGATGTTTTCTTTATTCCTATTCTGTCTTGTCTCCGTTCCAGACAGATTGTCCAGCAGTTCCAGGGGACTGTAAGCCTCTCTCTCTGATGTCTTGGCATTGACTTCTTTGCTTTTGCCTCTCTTATTCTTCAGTAAAGGAATTTTAAAATTGGTCAGCCGTCCGGTGTTTAATATTTTCACCAGGTCCGGAATTACAAGTGTTTGCTTAGCAATGGAGGCTTTTCGATGAAAACTTTTGCTGGTAGAATGACTGGCTTCCTGGCCCTCCTGGAAGGTGCCAGTCACAGTAGGTTTCGTTAAATTTCCCCTCTCCTTTTTCTTATTTCCTGTGGAGCTTTGAGTCCCGGTAGGTAACTGAGGATCTTCAGTTGTACTAGAAACCACCTCTGACCCATTTCTGCCACTTGGTTCCTCCGACTTGATCTTTTTATCATCGATCCCAGGGTCCTTGGTAACTTCCAGGGCAGGTTCTTCCGCTGAAACCGCTGGAACCCAAGCCAGGCAATCTAAAGGAGAATCTGATTTTTCTTTACTTGGGGGCTCTGTGTTGTTTTCTGTTGAGGAACTTTCTAACAATGATGGGGAGTCAGTGAACGGAGTTTGGCTTGTATAATGTTTAAGGAAATCACCTTGCCTACTACTCTTCACAAACCCAGGAAAGGAATAATCTGAAGAGTCTGGGAAGGAAGCTGTTTTCCAACAGTAGGCAGATGTTCTAGCACAAGAATAACAAGGCCAAATTCTTTTGCCAGCCATCGGGATGGTTCGTTGGCAGCTTGTCTTTGATTCTTCGGTTTCGCCTCTCTTATCTTCCCAGGAAGGTCTCTTTTCGGTACGATGGTGATGGGTAGGTAATTTCACCAGAGAGCTGGTCCCTGATTTGAAATACACGTCTGGCTCCATTTTTTTACTTCCTGAGGCATCTGAAGTATGTTTGTTTTCTTCTTTTAAAGAAAGGGGTTCAAGGGTTCCCTGAAATACAGCAGTTACGTGAGGTCTGGGACTTCTGGGTTTTTTTTCTCCCGGTTCTGGGAGACTGAGTAAATGACCTCCTTGAGAATGCGTGTTATGGTTTATCTTCTTCACAACTCTGCAAGAACTCTTTTTCCATTCTGTGGTGGGCTCTGTGTCTTTCCTCTCCATAGTGAGATTTTCTTGTGATATCAACTGAGACTTGTTACACATCTTAGAGACATTCATGTCAAGAACTGTTTGTTCTTTTTCACATAACTTCATCTTTTTCTTGGGTCTTTTCCCAACATTGTTCTCCTCTATTGCATGTTTAGTTTTTTCACTTTGAAGGCAGGAAAGTAAGCCATTATTTTTCCCTTGGTACAAATCACTTTCTTCAAGCAGTAATTTATTTACCCCTGTCAGATTCTCTGCAATTTGTGAGAGCTTAAGAATACTATCTGTGTCGTTCTTTTCTGTAAGACTCCTAAGATTTTCTTTCTTTAACTTGGAGGGATTTTTTGCTACATGTACATATCCACCATCAGATTTATATGCAAGGTCATTTTCATTATGACGGGGGAAACTATTGGAATCATGTAGCTTTAAAATGGAACTACTTTCTATTCCCGGCGACAAGCTGTTACAAGAATATTTTGCAGTACTCATGTACAGATCATCTTGGAGTCCAACCTTCATATTTTGTGTGGACTCGTTTTCAGTTATTGTGAAAGGTGGGTTTTCTAAACTTTTACTTTTTTTTATTCGAATTTTTCTTTTAATACCTTCTATCAAACCATCCCTAGCCACAGGCTCAAAGATAGTCATACCTTCTAATTCACTGCACTCCACTGTTTGTGAAGATTCGGAACTGGTTAATGGTTCTTTTTTGACCAGGTCTACTCCTGGCTGTGGATCATCGCTTGAGGTTTCAGTAACTTTTGCTTTTCCCTTGGCTGAATCAAACAACAAAACAGACCAGAAATTATTTTATTTTGGGGGAGGAAAACAACAACAATAACAAATCGTTTTAAAATTTAGAAGAAAAAAATTATGAAGACATCTATTTTTATTTCCCTTAGTAGTTATTTAGCTATTTTTGAAGTGAAAGAAGACATCATTTGCATTAAGGAACCCCATATAAACCTACATAAATTCTTAAAAAAAAAAAGCTGAAAAACCCTTATAACCACTACTATTTCACATTAGTTTAAATGGATTAGTAGGAATTACTTAGGTAGTAAAAAAAGGAAAAGAAAAAATGGAGAGGAGGGAAGAAGGGAGCCAGAAAGGGGGGGGGGGGGTTGATAAGTGAGCAGTGAGAGAGAGGGAGCAAAAAGGGGGAGGGAGAGGAGAGATGAGGGGGAGAGGAGAAAGGGTAGGGAGGGGTACAAGGGGAAGGAGAGGGGAAGAAAGGGGGAAGAGATGAGGGAGGGAGAAGAAGGGAGAGGGGGAGAGAGGAACGAGGGGATGGGAAGTGTGGAGGAAGGAAGAATTGAGAAGCAAAGGGGGGAAGAAAGGGAAAAGGATGGCAAATAGGGAGAGGAGAGAGGGAAGGGGAGACAGGGGGAGGGGGAGGGAGGGGTTGGGGTGTCTGGCTTGCAAGTCAGAGATCCTCCTGCCTCAGCTTCTCAAGCGCCAAGGGTCCCAGGAGTGTTCTACCATACCCGATCACCCCTAAATGGGTGAGTAGCTTTTATTTTATTTTTTTCTTTCGTCAGTCGTGGGGCTTGAACCCTGGGTGGGCCTGGGCCCTGAGCCCTTCAGCTCAAGGCCAGCGCTCTACCACTTGAAGCCACTTTCCCGGTTTTCTGAGTGGTTCATTGGAGATCAAAGAGTCTCACAGGCCTTTTCTTCCTCCCCCCCCCAGCCCCCACCAAGGGGCTGACCTTTGAACCAAGATCCATAGATCTCAGCCTCCAGAGAAGCTGGAATGACAGGCGTGAGCCCTAGGGGCGCAGGCAGGGTAGCTCCTGATACACCCAAGCCCTCCCACCCTGCCTCTCCTCATCAAGCAGGCCCATTGGATTCATCCAGGCACCCTCGGGGGTGGGGGAGATCGAGGGGGAGGAAGCAAAGGGAGGGGGGGGGTGTGCAGGGAGGTTTGGAGGCCAGCCCCCCTCCACGCCCCCCCCCCTTCCATCCTTACCGTGCCTCCCAGGCTCGGCCTCCCTGGCCGCTTCCACGCCTCCCGGGCCCGACAGGATCCCCACGGGTTCCCCGGGTCCCTCGGCTCTTCTTCGGGGGGGCCCCTCACCGGGCTGGCGGTGGTCACCATCCACCTGGTCTCCCGCACAGGTCCAGGCCCCCATCCGCCTCTTGGCTCGGCCCCACTCGTGTGCCCGGGCCTCGGGGCTGGGG
>NW_012267344.1:542258-547133 GCF_000151885.1 Dipodomys ordii | reverse complement strand
CCCGAAGCCCTCGAAGAGGACCTGCGCAGGGCTGCATCATGCTGGAGCCAGGGAGACGGCTGTGAGATTTCCCCCCTCCTCCTCCTCCTCCCCTCCCCTCCCCGCCACCCCTTGGACCTGCCTTGTGAGTGGCACACGGCCAGAACTTTCCAGAAGCTTCCAGGCACCCTCTCCCAAGAGTGGGTTTTTTCCTTGCCTGATCCCCGCCTGGGGGCCTCGGCTCCCCCATGCCCCGGAGTTCCCGCTGTCCACCCAGGCCCACTCCCTCCTCCCCACCCCAGCCGTCCACCTGCACCGGGCAGAGGCCCTGGCCCTCTCATCACCCTTCTCCTCTGCTTGCCTGCCCCTGTGTGGGCCCTGGGGTGGTCATGGAGGATTCTCACACCAACCATTGGCTCCTAAGTGCTCACCAGGGGCCTGCAGAGAGAGAGAGAGAGTGTGTGTGTGTGTGTGTGTGTGTGTGTGTGTGTGTGTGTGTGTGCAGATGTGCCAGTACTGGAGCCTTGAACTCAGGGCTTTGAGCTCTTGCTTTGGCTTTTTCACTCAAGGCTTGGCAGCCTTACCTGGTGACTTCCAGGTTTGGTTTTTTGTTTTTTTTTTTTGGTCCAGTTGTGGGGCCTGAACTCTGGGCCTGGGCGCTGTCCCTCAGCTCTTCAGCTCAAGGCTAGCGCTCTACCACTTGAGCCACAGCATCACTTCCGGCTTTTTGTTAATGTGGTGCTGAGGAATCGAACCCAGGGCCTCAGGCATGCAAGGCAAGCGCTCTACCACTGAGCCACCTTCCCAGCCCCTGTTTGTTTGTTTGTTTGTTTTGTCTAGTTAACTGGAGATAAGTCTCATGGAAGTTGTGCTGAGTTTCTATATGTATAGCAACATGCTTAGACTTAATACGTTTTACTTAGTTTATTTGGACACTTCAAACATAAATCCACACCAATAACTAACTCTCCATAGCCTACCCTGTCAGTGTTCAATAACACACCATATCAGTAGTCAATAACACACACATTATATCAATATGCCATAATACTCACTACAGACTTTTCTGTCTGAGCTGGCTTCGAACTGCCACCTTCCGGTCTCAGAATCTTGAGTAGCTGGAGTTACAGGTGTGAGTTACCAGTGTTGGGTTCCTGGGGCTGCTTTCCAATTTCCTTCCTGGTATGTTCAGCCAGATATCCTAAGACACTGCACGCTTAAACATTCAAAATTTAGCTTGCATTTCCTCTCAAAGTGGTTTCTCTACTGGGGTGGGGAGGATATATCAGCATCACCTAAAGTCTTAGTCCTCAAATATTCTTTAAGTCAGATATCTATAGACTCTCAGACACCCTTCTTCTGTTGTACAGGAATTCAGTGAGATATGACGATGCCACAATTTAAGAGGTTATGGGAAGCTTTATTGGAAAGCAGGCAACCCCAGGTAGACTCTTGTCACAAAGACTCACAGCCATGAACAGATGTAGCACATAGCTTTTAAAGACAAAAACCACATGTTGGCATGGAGACCAACCCTTAATAGCCTTAAGAAAAGGTTATACATAAAACAAAGCCAGCTAGATGAGGGCATGTATTCCTAATAAAAGTGTTATACATAGGTAGAGCAAAGCAATCAGGACCCCAATTATCTAGGGGAAGCATAAGCTTCCGGGAGCCCAACCATCTATTTGCAATCCAAAGAATGTCCTTTGCAACCTCTAGAGTTCTCAGAAAGTCCTCATCCTCTATCAAGATGCCAAGATGGCATTACTTCGATCCAGAATCCACATTTCACTTCTGGACTAAGGTCAAGAACCTTGGTCCCTGATTCCCCAAGAGAAGAATTCAAGCAAGACATGAACATAAGTAAAGATGATAGAAAAGTTCATTAGAATAGAAATATGGCCGGATGCTGGTAACTCACACCTGTCATCCTAGCTACTCAGGAGGCTGAGGATCTGAGGATCATGGTTCAAAGCCAGCCCGAGTGGGAAACTCCATGAGACTCTTACCTCCAATTAACCATTAAAAAAAAAAGCCAGAAGTGGAGTTATGGCTCAATGGCTCAATGGTAGAATGCTAGCCTTGAGAAAGAAAGAAAGTGCTCAGGAATAGTGCCCTGAGTTAAAGCCCCAGAACACGTGCACAGGTGCATGCCTGCACATGCACACACACACACACACATACACACACACAGCCCAATGAGCTCCCTTTGCCATAGCTTAGTATGCTCCTTCCCCTTTCCACAGCTGAGCATGCTCCTTTCCTACACAACACTAGGCCCATGTAGTAAAGGCAGTCAATAATCAGCCTGCAGCCTCCTTGTCCTTGAGATGGCAGCTACCACCATATAAGGCAACAAGAGCCCCTTAGAGTGACTTTCAGGTCTCAGCAGCTAGAGGGCCATTTATCTACTATTTGGGCAGCAGCCATAAGTACTAGTAGCAGCCATAAGTACTAGTCCACCATGATGAAACCCCCGGCCCACATGTCCACACCAGAGTCTCCACCTCCTAGCCCCTCCTAAACCTCCTAGGTTATATAAGTCACCTCAGACACGAGCTGGTGCTTCTTCTCACTTCTCCTTGGTGAGAAAGGGTCTTCCTGGCTCCTTTCCCGGCAATAAACCTTTCTTTGTTCTCTGTACCTGGATGTCTGCATGGTTTTCTGGCAAAGTCTAAATACACACACAAAGTATGGTAGAGGATAAAAGCACCCATCCCAGAAGACCACACAGACATAATCACGTACATATAGGAAAAGGAGTTTATTGTCAACGGAGGCTGACAAGGCCACCTCCCCAACAAGAGAGGGAGAAATGGCTTCTTTTTCCCAGGGGCATCGTTGTTTTGTTTTGTTTTTTTGCTTTTTGTTTTTGGTCAGTCATTCAGCTTGCGCTCTGGGTCTGGGCCCTGTCCCTCAGCTCTTCAGCTCAAGGCGAGCACTCTACCATTTGAGCCACAGCGCTCCTTCGGTGTTCGGGTGGTTCATTGGAGATAAGAGGATCACAGACTTTCTTGCCTGGACTGGCCTTGAACCACGGTCCTCAGATCTCAGCTTTCTGAGTAGCTAGGTTGACAGGCGTGAACTACAAGCACCTGCTTTCCAAGGGCATTTTTATACCATCGGGACTAGAGTAGGAGGTTCTCTGCATACACAGCTGGTCACTAGAAACATCAGGTAGGTAGGGCAGAGTTTAGGTGTGGGCTGAGAGCAGGAATGGGGACCAATCCTGCTCTCCAAGAGTTCTTTTTTCTTTGTTGGAGTTTGGGTCTGGGTGGAGGGTGTTCTGCTAATGCAGCTGGGGGTAGAGATACGTATGGAAGGCCTGGCAAGGCCCAAATGCAAGAGGAGACATACCAACAGAGAAAGAGCACATGCTATAGATTTACCATGGAAGAGACACTTTAGCCTACCCCTGCCATCTTGGGCCATTCTCACCTGTCTTCCTCATTTCAGAGCCTGGCCTCGTGTTAACCAGTGAGAATTGGATGGCTTGCTGATTGGTGAGTCTCCTTTCTGTTGTGATGCCAAAGAGTTAGAACCGTTATTTCCTCATTCTTTTATAGCAGGGGCCCCATTCAGTTGTCAGGTGGGTTTTGGTTTCTCAGCTCATCCTGCCATCTACAGGTTTTAGAGACCACAATTTTTTGATTGGCTGATTTCCTCCTAAGTTAGATCATCAGATGATATAGGCAGGCTTTGGCTTTCAGTCTCTAGCCTCTGGCCAGGCCGTGGCTCTTCAACTGAGAGCATGCTTCACATTTTCCAGCTTGACCTTTTGTATTGTCTCCTTCATGTGTTATTTATGATCCTGTTTGACATGGCTTTTATATGGTTATTTAAGTGGTACTTTTCCTGCCACTAAAGAGGAAACCGGAACTTTAATGGAAAACCACACATCTCTAATTGTCCCTTTCTGATTCAGAGAGAGATATTTGCACAATTCTATAGGTGCTAAGTAAGTGCCAGAAACTCAACATAATGCCCTATACATATGCAAATTATGTCCTATAGAAAGTTAATTGACCTCCCACCTCTACTCAGGAAGAACCCTCTATTTCCATATTCATTTCCATTTCCAATTCATTTAAATTCCACATTTTACATTTCACCTCCATTTCCACAAATTCATTACAATGCTCCTGACCTGTGTAGAAAACTGATAATGGGGTTGTGGCTCAAGTGATAGAGTATCAACCTTGAGCCTAAAAAAAGCACTAGGCCCAGAATTCCAGCCTTAGTACTGCACCAAAAACAAAACAAAACAATTTGATTCTCAAAAACTTGGAGCTGGGCACCAGTGGCTCACACCTGTCATCCTAGCTGCTCAGGAGGCTGAGATCTGAGGATCGAGGTTCAAAGCCAGCCAGGGCAGGAGAGTCTGTGATCTTCTTATCTCTGCAAATGGTGCTGTGGCTCTAGTGGTAGAGCACTAGCCTTGAGCTGAAGAGCTGAGGGACAGCGCCCAGGCCCAGAGTTCAAGCCCTATGACTGACAAAAAAAGAAAAAAAAGAAGGGCAGGGGCATACTCTTCAGTGTGTGGGTGATTTCCTAGGGAGATAGAGAGACACCCAGCGCTTTGGCCAGGGCTATTTATAGGATAAAAGTAGGGGGTTTAGCCCCAAAGTTTAGCAAACATGACTAATTTTGTCTTCGTTCTGATCTTACCTGGTGTTACTTTCTGAGTTTCCAGGTGTAAGGTCCATTCCTGGATGGCGAACAGACCTCGCCCAGTACCTGCGTTACCTAGGCAACTGGGACACCTGGAAGAGGTCACATCCGCATCCGCTGAGGTCACATCTTAACCTGATGTGGCCACACCTTTCTCCCACCTGACCCCACTTCCCTTTACCTGGACACACCCTTCCGCACCCCCCTACCCTATATAAGGAA
>NW_012267344.1:533447-539838 GCF_000151885.1 Dipodomys ordii | reverse complement strand
TCTTCTTTTCTGCTCTCACTCTCTCTCTTGCTCTGGCTCTTCTTTTCTGCTCTCACTCTCTCTCTTGCTCTGGCTCTTCTTTTCTGCTCTCACTCGCTCTCTTGCTCTTGCTCTTGCTGCTCTTTTCTTGCTCTCTCTGTTCTATTCTAGCTCTCTCTCTGTTCTTTTCTTGCTCTCTCTCTTTCCCAGCCACGTGGAGTGCAAACCTTGCCTGTTCCCAGCAGGTCTACCCCTTACCTGAATACCACGTGAGTGCTACTGTTCTTACCCCTCTCTCTGCTCTTTTCTGGCTCTTTTCTCTCTCTTTCCTCTCTTCCCAGCTCTCTCTCATTCCCAGGCCTTCCCCAGCCACGTGGAGTGCCAACCTGGTCTCAGCAGGTCTACTAAATAAACCTACCCCTTACCTGAGTACCACGTGCGTGCCTGGTGCTGTTCTTACTCGGCTACCTCTTTTTAAAAACCTAACACCAGGTAGGAATGCATTCGGCCAAAACAAAACAAACAGAACCTTATCTGTGAAATAAGGAGGTGCCCTGCTATCCGCATTTTGGGCAAGAGGTTGCTTCAGTTTGGGGGAAACATTATTCTCAAGGAGGCACACATCCTGTCAGACAAGTGTCCGTTCTTGGGGTGAGAAATGTATCCCTCAGGAAGGAATGCATCCTGTTGTCTCTCTTTCAAAGCAAAGATGCCCTTTCTGTATTTCTAAGTACCATATTTCGCCAGGTCTCCTTTTCCTCAAGTTATCTAGCTCCAATTTCACATAAAAGGAAGAAACAAACAAGTCATATTCTTAGAATCATAAAAGCGTAACTCAGACATTTCTCAAGATATTATAACAATCTCCTAGGCGGAAGCCATCAGTATATGATTGATTGTACACGTTGGCCAATGTGGCAGTCAAATGCAAGTTCTACCTGTACGAACAAATAAAATGAGCATTTCCCTACTTCAATATACTTAATGTTGCAGGTGTGGGAGGCAGGAAAAACAGGTGATCAGTTGGAGGAATGGTGCCAGCGTCCTGTATTTACGATGTATTTGTAAGGTCTGGAAGGGGGGGCAGACTCCTCTCTCCTCTCAGCCAAGTCTCCACCCACTACCTGTGTTACCTAGGCAACTGGCACACCTGGAGGAGATTACACCAGCATCAGTTGAAGTCACAGATGGATCCGATGTGGCCACACCCCTCTCCCACCTGATCTCACCTCCCTTTACCTGGCCACACCTTCTCCCCCCCCCCCAACTCCTCAACCTAGATAAGGCATGGATCCTTTCCAGCCAAGTGGAGTGCCAACTACACCTGCCACCAGCCGGGTCCAGCAAATAAGCCTATGCCTTGTCTGAATACCGCATGCATGGTGTTCTCCTTACTCCGCAGCCACTTTAATTACCTACCAGCATTCAGCTTGGTGAGGCTGCCATTGCCTTTCATATTTCCAGCAAATCATTAGAACTCCATTCAGCCAAAGCAGCACACCAACTTGGTGGTTCTTGCTTTTGAACACTCAATCCCGTGTCTTCCATACTTGCTTTATTTAACCTTCCTCAAATAAACTATTGACTTAAAAGTTCAAGCTGGGTGCTGGTGGCTCACATCTGTCATCCTAGCTACTCAGGAGGCTGAGATCTGAGGATCTTGGTTCAAAGCCAGTCCAGGCATAAAAGTCCCCGTGAGACTCTTATCTCTAATAAACCAGTCAAAAACTGGAAGTGGCACTGTGGCTCAAATGGTAGATCATTTGCCTTGAGCTTAAGAGCTCAGGGACAGTGCCCAGGCCCTGAGTTCAAGGCGTACAACCAACAATAAGCAAATAAATAAATATTTCAACAATTTCATCCAGTTGCTGGGAATTCATCCCTGTAATCCTAGTTACTTAGGAGGCTGAGATCTGAGGATTCTTTCAAGCCAGTCCAGGCAGGCAAACCCATGAGACTCTTAGCTCCAGTGAACTGGCAAAAAGCCAGAAATGGAGGTGTGGTTCATGTGGTAGAACAGCAACCCTGAATGAAGAAAGTTAAGTGAGAATGGAAGGCCTTGAGTTCAAGCCCCAGTGTCAGCACACACACACACACACACACACACACACACACACACACTTTCTTTCTCTCTCTCTCTTTCTCTCCTCCCACCTAACCCTGTCCCCTTCTTCATCAAAGCAATAAGGAATTGGGGATCCATGGAATAACTTTGAGGTGCTTATTTGCTTCCATCTCCCCTCTTCTTATTTTCTTTTTCTTTTTTTTTTTTGGCGGTTGTGAGGCTTGAACTCAGGGCCGAGGCGCTGTCGCTGAGCTCTTCAGCTCAAGGCTGGGCGCTCTACCACTTGAGCCACAGCGCCACTTCCGGCCTTTTCTGCTTATGTGGTGCTGAGGAATGGAACCCAGGGCCTCATGCATGCGAGGCAAGCGCTCTACCACGGAGCCACCTTCCCAGCCCCTCTTTTTAATTTTCTTAGGAAGCCTGAGAAATGAGTTCTTTGGCTGGTTTTGTTTCCCCCCTGGATGATTGGGCTGGTTCAGAGCTTCCGGGAGGAGCAGCTGGCTCCCAATGGGAGAAGGCCAGGCTGGCCTTCCTCACCCCTCACCTCGAAGAGGCTGACCTCAGGGCCTGGGCATTGTCCCTTTGCCATTTTGCTCAAGGCTGGCTCTCTAACACTTGAGCTGTAACTTTACTTCTGGCTTTTTGGTGGCTAATGGGCTTTGCTGCCCAGGCTGGCTTCCAACCACTATGCTCCGATCTCAGCCTCCGATGTAGGTAGAATTACAGTTGTGAGCCACCCATGCCTGGCTTGAATGCAAAGACTTCTTCTGATTCAGCAGTGTTCAATCACTTAGACATTTTAGGCAGCCTCCTTTGTGTGTGTGTGTGTATGTGTGTGTGTGTGTGTGTGCGTGTGTGCGTGCTAGTCATTGGGCTTGAATTCACAACCTGGATGCTATCCCTGAGCTGTTTTTCCCCTCCACACTACCACTCTACCACTTGAGTCACACTTCCACTTCCAGCTTTTTTTTTTTTTTTTTGGTAGTTCATTGGACCTAAGAATCTCTTGGGCTTTTTGCCCAGGCTGGATTCGAACCTGTAAATCCTCAGCTCCCAGACGGTTTATTGCTGGGATTACAATAGGCTTGAGCCACAGGTGCTTTGGTCCATCCCATGTCCTTCCGTCCTTCCTTCCTTCCTTCCTTCCTCCCTTCCTTCTTTCCTTCCTTCCTTCCTCTCTCTTTCTTTTTTCTTTCTTTTGTCATGGCCCTTGAACTCTGGGCCTGGGAGCGGTCCCTGAGCTCTTCAGCTCAAGGCTAGCACTCTATCTCTCTGAGCCACAGCGCCACTCCCAGTTTTCTGGTGGTTTATTGGAGATAAGAGTCTCGTGGCCTTTCCTGCCTGGGCTGGCTTTGAACCGTGATCCTCAGACTCAATCTCCTGAGTAGCTAGGATGACAGGTGTGGGCCACCACCACCTGGACATCCCACATTTTCTTTTTTTATTGTGAAAATACTGTATAGAGGGGTTACCATTACATGGGCAAGATAATAAGTACATTTTTTTTTTTTGTCGGTCATGGGGCTTGAACTCTGGGCCTGGGCGCTGTCCCTCAGCTCTTCAGCTCAAGGCGAGCGCTCTACCACTTGAGCTACAGCGCCACTTCCGGTTTTCTGGTGGTTTATTGGAGATAGGAGTCTCACGGTCTCTCCTGCCCGGGCTGGCTTTGAACCGCAATCCTCAGATCTCAGCCTCCTGAGTAGCTAGGATTACAGGCGTGAGCCACCAGCGCCCGGCATAAGTACATTTCTTATCAAGCATTGTAGCCTCCTCCTTTGTTTCCCCTTCCCATCCCTTCCCAGCCTCCCCCCCTGCCCATCCCACATTTTCTAAAGAAACCAACTACTTTTTTTTTTTTTTGTCCTACAAATTGACTGCTGATTGGAAATCCATGCCCTGATTGCGTGCAAAGAGATTTCACCTGGGCAGGCTGGCTTAGCTACGCCTACATTTCTTGACCGGTGGCCTCAGTTTCTACAGTGAAGGAGAGTCATCTTTTCATGAAGCCTGCTGCTTGCATAACTATGCCAGAGAACTGGTGAGCCATGGAAGCCTAGGAATAGCGAAATCTCTGGAAGATGAAACCCAAGGTTAGTTCTATGTCGCCCAGGTTCTGAGGGATGGGGGCCTCTGGGTCTTCAGTTGAATTTTTGGAGAGTAGGATTTCTAGGCTGCTGCCCCTTCTAACCCCCTTTTCCTTGAAAAACACTGGTTTTCGACACCATTTTAAGGGAGGGGGGTGGATGCAGTTGGAAGGCACCTTTTATTTTGTGGGATGTTGGAAAAGCCTTGGGGGCTTAGATTCACAACTGCCTCCGTGCAGACATGTTTTTATTTGCCAGTGCTGGGGCTTGAACTCAGGGACTGGACACGGTCCCTGAGCTTATTTTGCTCAAGGCTAGCGCTCTACCACTTGAGCCACAGCTCCGGCCTTTCTGGTGCTTCAATGGAGAGTCTCACAGACTTTGCTGCCTAGGCTGGCTTCGAACTATGATCCTCAGATCTCAGCCTCCTGAGTAGCTAGGATAACTGGTGTGAGCTACTGGGGCCTGGCTTATTTTTTAGTGTGTGCGTGTGTGCTAGTACTGTGACTTGAACTCAGGGTCTAGGCCATGTTCCTGAGCTTGTTTTGTTCAAAGCTAGTGCTCTACTAATTTAGTCATAGTTCTACCTCTTGGCTTTTTGCTGGTTAATTGGAGATAAGTCTCACGGACTTTTCCTGTCCGGGCTGGGTTCAAACTTCAATCTATAGATATTTCAGTTTTTTGAGTAGTTTAAGACTACAGGCATGAGCAAGTGGTGCCGTGGCTCAAGTGGTAGAGCGCTAGCCTTGAGCTGAAGAGCTGAGGGACAGCGCCCAGGCCCAGAGTTCAAGCCCTACCACTGACAAAAAGAAAATAAAATTAGACATGAACTAGTGCTTTTCCCACTTAACATTTGACTTTAAGCTACTTTTCCCCCCCTTAGATGTAAAGATTTTCTAAAACATCACTGTTTAGGTTGAAATCCAGTGTTTTTTTCAGCTCCTAAGTGGGGGGGGGGGGAGGAGGGAGTTCTGATTTTTTTTTTTTTAATATTAGGGACATTTCTAAAAGGCAGGTAGTATTAGAGTCCTAGAATCTATGCAGTCTGCCTGGGACTATGCACTTGACAAGAAACAGAACTGTATTTTGTGGATCCACTAGGCTTTAGTTCAGTGAGCAACAAAAGTTTGCCATTGGCCTCTAATGATTCTCCCGAAGGAATCAAGAACAGAGTCCCGCAAAACTCAGCTGGGCCTGCCCTTGTTTCTCTCAAGAGACAGGGTGGGCCGCAAGGGTAATCAGATCTCCATAGCAACACCACCCAGTGACTTAAATTATACTTGTCGCCTATGTGAAGGCCAGATGAATGCTATTTTAGCTAGAATGTAGTCCTGGATTTCAAGTGTGTGTGTGTATGTAAGAGGAAGAAAGAGAGAGGTGGGGGAGGAGTTCTGAGGCTTGAACTCAGGGCCTGAGCACTGTCCCTGAGCTTGTTTGTTTGTTTGTTTTGGTCAGTCCTGGGGCTTAAACTCCCGGCTTGGGCGCTGTCCCTCAGCTCTTCAGCTGGAGGAGAGTGCTCTACCACTCGAGCCACAGCACCACTTCCAGTTTTCTGAGTGATTTATTGGAGATAAGAGTCTCATGGACTTTCCTACCTAGGCTGGCTTTGAACCATGATCCTCAGATCTCAGCCTCCTGAGTAGTTAGGATGACAGGTGTGAACTACCAGTGGCTGGTGTGGGTTTTAATTTGTTTTTGCTCCACTTCAAGTATTATTAGGTCTTCATTCGATCTCACGGCCATCATTTGTCTAGGGACAAGCTAGGATTAGGGCATGTTCAGTGAGCGAATTTCTAAAGGAAGATTTTCCTTCCATGGGTATCTAGTCTGGCTTTTTAGACCTTGCTTTAGGATACTGTGTATGTGCACGAAGGGATGTCCTGGGGTTTGAACTCAGGGCCTAGCACTTGTTATGCAGCTGCTCCGATACCTATGCCATACTACTTAGCCCTTTTCTGTGTGTGTGTGTTTACACACGCTAGTCCCTGGGCTTGAGCTCAGGGCTTGGGCACTGTCCCTTAGCTTTTTTCGCTCAAAACTGGCACTCTACCACTTGAACCATAGTTCCATTTCTAGCTTTATGCTTGGTTCATTGGAGATGAGCCTCACAGACTTTCCAACCTGGGCTGGCTTTGAATCAGGATCCTCAGGTCTCAGTTTCCTGAGAAGCTAGGATTACAGGCATCATCACTGGCACTGGCTGACTGGGGTTCTTCTCTGCCACGCCCCTCCCTTCCCCGCACCTCCACCCCCCCCCCCCCCC
>NW_012267344.1:532221-533397 GCF_000151885.1 Dipodomys ordii | reverse complement strand
CTTGAACTTAGGATCTGGACACTGTCCCTGAGCTTCTTTTACTCAAGGCTAGCGCTCTACCACTTGAGCCACAGCGCCACTTCTGGCCTTTTCTGTGTATTTGGGTTCTTCTAATGCCAGTGCCTTTCAGTCTTTGCTTGTAGCTTTCATAGTTCAAAAGGGTGGGCTTTAAGCATCTTTTCTCAGCTTGGAAGAAGGAGCCCACATAGTCTGAAAACCAACATCATTGGCTCTATCAGCCTTCCTCTGAGCAATGCTCATTTGTGTATGGATTACAGTAAGCAAATGGTTTTGACTAAGCGGGCTGATTTGGAGGTGAGGAGCAATAAAACATCCTTAACTTTATGGTGGACACCGGTGGCTCACGTCTGTCATCCTAGCTACTCAGGAGGCTGAGATCTGAGGATCCCAGTTCAGAGTCAGCCTGGACTGGAAAGTTAGTGAGACTCTTAACTCCAATGAAACACACACACAGCCAGAAGTGAAGCTGTGGCTCCAGTGGCAGCGTGCTAGCCTTGAGTAAAAAGAAACTCAGCGGGGCTGGGAAGGTGGCTCAGTGGTAGAGCGCTTGCCTTGCATGCTTGAGGCCCTGGGTTCGATTCCTTAGCAACACATAAGCAAAAAGAAAAGAGCTGGAAGTGGCGCTGTGGCTCAAGCGGTAGAGCGCTAGCCTTGAGCTGAAGAGCTGAGGGACAGCGCCCAGGCCCAGAGTTCAGGCCCCATGACCGGACCCCCCCCCAAAAAAAGAAACTCAGGGACAGTGCCCAGGCCCTGAGTTCAAGACCCAGGACTGGCAACAAAATAAAGGCTTGTTACAAACTCCATTGACTTTTTGAAAACGAGAGAGACCAGCATCTTGAGTTTTCATTTCCGTGTTTACCACTAGATGGCGATATGCCAGAGGCTATTTCCTCCCAGGTTGCTAGCTGCCAGGAAGGAAACGCATCTCGCAGGGCCCTTCAGGGCGTTTACCAGTTTGCCAAGGAGTTGTAGCACTGAACACAACACAACTCAACACAACACTCCACACAACACAAACTTTTCAGGTCCCTCCTAGGAAAATTCATGTTAAATGCTGCTTATTTCAGGTTCATAGGTGCAGCTCTTAAGGCCATACATCCTGTTTCTGTGCCCTGCACCCCAATTTTCTCCTCCTCCCCTCCTCCCCCTCCTCCC
>NW_012267344.1:506283-530996 GCF_000151885.1 Dipodomys ordii | reverse complement strand
AAGTGGCACTGTGGCTCAAGTGGTAGAGCGCTAGCCTTGAGCTGAAGAGCTGAGGGACAGTGCCCAGGCCCAGAGTTCAGGCCCCACGACCAGACCCCCCAAAAAATTAAAAAATAAATAAATAAAAAAAAGAAAACACCAGAAATAAAAACTGCTTAAATTTGAAATGTCTTTATACTGTAACCTTTGTTACTGTTTATCTTTTACTGTGGTTAATTTGTAAATGAGAGTATAGCTCTGTGTGTGTGTGTGTGTGTGTGTGTGTGTGTGTGTGTGTGTGTGTGTGTGTTTGTGGCTTGGTACAATGTGAGATTTCAAACACCCATGAGTATTCCCTGAGGATCAGGAAAGAACTTTCTCCAATGATACCCCCGTGTAATCTCATTCAATTATGAGTTTTTCCTTAATCAGTAGTACAACCCTAATGGTGTGTGCTATTTCTGTATAGTTGTAAATGTATTTTTATTGCACCATTCCCGGCACTTAGACACTAAGATGAGTCTCTCGTCTGCAGAGTTTCTCTTAATCATATATAATTCACATACTAAATAGCTATACTGGAGCCGTGCCTCTTTTCTCTTACATAGGAATTCAAAGTATGATCAGATTTATTTTTAAATGGTTGGATCTTCTCACTTTTCATATATGCCCCAATAAAAAAAGTCCTTCTGCCCGGTGCCAGTGGCTCACACCTTTAATTTTAGCTACTCAGGAGTCTGAGATCTGAGGATCATGGCTCAAAGCCAACCAAGGCAAGAAAGTCTGTGAGCCTCTTTATCTTCAATTAACGACTAAAACAGCAGAAATGGAGTCGTGGCTCAAGGGGTTGAGCACTAGCCTTGAGCAAAATCAGCTCAGGGGTAGTGCTTAGGCTTTGAGTTCAAGCCCCAAGACCTACTTAGAAAAAAAAAAAGTCCTTCAGTCCTGAAGTGGAGAATAAAAGGTAGGTTCGGGGCAGTTTGCAGGTCCTTTACACAGCTAGAGCAAAAGGAGTTTTTAGTTGAATGGAAACTAGTTCCAATTGAAACTGCTCTGTATGTTCTTTTTTTTTTTTTTTGGGTCCGGTCGTGGGGCCTGAACTCTGGGCCTGGGCGCTGTCCCTCAGCTCTTCAGCTCAAGGCTAGCGCTCTACCACTTGAGCCACAGCGCCACTTCCAGCTTTTTTCTTTTTGCTTATGTGGTGCTGAGGAATCGAACCCAGGGCCTCACGCATGCAAGGCAAGCGCTCTACCACTGAGCCACCTTCCCAGCCCAGCTCTGTACGTTCTTGTTGGTGGTGATCTTTTTATTTTATTTTATTTTCATTTTATTCTTTGGTGCCATTCCTGGGGCTTGAGCTCAGCACCTGGGCGCTGTCCCTCAGCTCTTCAGCTCAAGGCAAGTGCTCTACCACTTGAGCCACTGTGCCACCTCCAGTTTTCTGAGTGGTTTATTGAGATAAGAGTCTCATAGACTTTCCTGCTCAGGCTGGCTTTGAACCTCGATCCTCAGATCTCAGCACTCCTTAAGTGCTTTCCCTACCCAGATCGTAGTGCCAAGAGCAGAGCTATCTGTGATCGTCTCTAGCCCCTCCCTGGTCTGCTTGCTCCTCATCTTGTCTGCCAAAGTTCTTTTAGCTATGAAGCAAAAAACTTCCTACGGGTGCTAAGAAAGAGGCTTGGCTCTGGACCTCATGCCAGGCCCCATAGCTGGCCTGACAAGGGTAGGTGATGCTCATAGCCTTCCTTCTCCTAGAGATGTGAGCCCAACAACCAGTCCACAGTGCCTGGCATCTTGCCATAGGTCAAAATGGAGAGGCATCAGAGTAGAGATTTTGGGAGAAGAACTCCTGTACTTGGGAGTCCTTTTTTTGGTTTGATTTCGGTGCCAATACTGGGGCTTGAACTTAGGGCCTGGCTGCTGTCCCTTAGCTACTTTTACTCAAGGCTCTGGTGCTCTGACACTTGAATCACAGCTCTACTTCTGGCTTTTTTTTGGTGGTTTATTGGAGATAAGTCTCCCAGACTTTCCTGCCTGTATATATATACACACACACATATATATGTATATAACACGTGCATATGTATATATACATATAACATACTATATTAATATGTAGTATGATACATATATACTTTATATATGCTTATATACTTATGCATGTTATATATACTTACACATAAGTATAATAGATACATAATGCATATAATATATAATATGTGAAATTATACATATATAATATATAACTATACATATATTTATATATAAATATAAATATTTTTTAATTTGGCTTGCCACTCATTATTCAAATGATAACATGTTCACTGATGCAGATTTAGAAAACAAAGCCAGAAAAATCTATACCCAAACAGAATTACAATTAATATTTTGGTGCGTGTGTGTGTGTGTGTGTGTGTGTGTGTGTGTGTGTATGTGTATGTGTGTATGTATGTGTGTTGATCCTGGGGCTTGAACTCAGAGCCTGCGTATTGTCCCTGAAATTTTTTTTTTGATCAAGGCTGGTACTCTACTACTTGAGCCATAACACCGTTTCTGGATTTTTGGTAGTTAACTGGAGATAAAAGTCTCAAAAGGCTTTCTTGCCCAGGCTGGCTTCCAACCATGATCCTCAGATCTCAGCCTCCTGAGTAGCTGGGATGACAGGCGGGAAACACCCGCGCCTGGCTAAGTCTTGGGTCCTTAAAAGTGAAGCCATGGCAAAAGTCACGGGGTGCCTCCCACTGATAAAAGGTTGTACATATGCAAAGACTTAGGTCAGGGGCTGTGGGAAAAGAAAAACATCTCTCCAGAGAGGAGGGGCCGGATGGGGGGGCTCTCCCAAACTAGCATATCTCTTGGATTTCTAGGGTCTCTTTCATTGATGCTCACTAGATTCAGGCCAGAAGGAAACAACGTTAGCCAAGTAGAGACAAAGCACTGGTCTAACCTTATGCAGTGCTTCAGCACTTAAGAATCAAAGAATCTCCATCTAGGGCTGGGAAGGTGGCTCAGTGGTAGAGCGCTTGCCTTGCATGAGGCCCTGGGTTCGAGTCCTCAGCACCACATAAGCACAAAAAGCCAGAAATAGCCCTGTGGCTTCAGTGGTAGGGTGCTAGCCTTGAGCTGAAGAGCTCAGGGACAGTGCCCACGTCCAGAGTTCAAGCCCCACAACTGACCAAAAAAAGAAAAAAAAGAAAGAAAGTCAGCAGGCACTGTAATAATGCAATTCTCACTTGACAAGCGGGGCAGATGAGAAGGCTTTTAGCACGCGCGCGCGCATACACACACACACACACACACACAGCAAATGTTCTCCTTCTGTGTTTAAAAAAAAAAAAAAGACAGAATGTGGGAGGAAAGTGGAGTGACTTGCAGAGATTTACTGCTCTTGAAAACTCGGCTGTTACCTCAAATCACCCGGCTTCTGCTTTTGCCCCGATCTTTTTGGGGACTGGAGCTTGACTCTGCAACCCTGCAGCTTCTCAATGGCTAGAACCCATCCAGTCCCCCGCGGGTGTGTCAATACCCGGATATTTGTGCTGCTAAGGGCCAGAGGTGTTTGCTCCAGGGCCTGGCTCAGCTTTGATCCCTAACTTTGTGCCCGAATCTCATCTCGTGTGATGAGAATGGTGGATCTGAGGACGGTGGATCTTTGGTCTAAGCAGTCATAGGCTCTCCTAGATTTCTGTCTTCATCTATGAACATGCATGCCAACTGGCTGGCAATTGCTCTGTTGTAAGTGACCCCCTAAAACATAACAGCTTAATGCATCCCACAGGGCTTCTAAGAGGCCAGGAGGCTGAATGTGAGGCCTGGGAGATGGGAGGATGGGTTTGCAGGTTCGCTGGCTTCATCATTGTTAGCTCTGAGTGACTTGCAGGATACTGGACTCCAGGGCCTCCATCACTTACAGGTGGGGAGGCTGGAGGCCTCGCTTCTTTTGCTCAAGGCTAACACTCTTACCACTTGAGCCACAGCACCACTCCTGGCTTTTTCTGCTTATGAGGTACTGAGGAATGGAACCCAGGGCTTCATGCATGCAAGGCGAGCACTCTACCACTGAGCCACCTTCCCGCCTCTGACCCCCCCTCCCCCCCCCCAGCAGTCATTTTATAACCCAGTCCTGGAAGTGACACACTATCTCTTCTGCTATAGGCTATTGGTTTAACACATAGACCAATCCTGGTATGTGGTGGGTGGGGCTACACCAGGGTGTGACCAATCCTGGTATAGTGTGGGTGGGGCTACATCAGGTGTGACTGTAGGATAGAGTGAATATAAGGCACATTGATCAGGTGAAGAGGAAATGGAAGAGGACTTAGGCAGAGAAGCCATATCTGACCTATCTTTACTTGTAACCACTCTTGGGAGAAGTGGCTTCCCTGAGGTCCAAATCCAGATGTATTAAATAAATACAAATAGGACTGTGTGTGAGTTCAAACCCAAGGCTTTGTGCTCTCATTTGACTTCTCTTTCCTTCCTTCCTTCCTCTCTCCCTTCCTCTCTCCCTTCCTCCCTCCCTTCCTTCCTTCCTTCCTTCCTTCCTTCCTTCCTTCCTCCCTTCCTCCCTTCCTCCCTCCCTCCTTCCCTCCCTCCCTCCCTCCCTCCCTCCCTCCCTTCCCACGCTCTACCACTTGAGCCACAGTTCCACTTCTGGCTTTTTGGTAGTTAAGAGATTTAAACAAAAAAAAGTCTCATAGACTTTTCCTGCCCAGGCTGGTCTTGAACCACGATCCTCAGAACTCAGCCTCCTGGGTAAGTTGGGATGACAGGTGTGAATCACTGGTGCCACGCCCCTCTGAGCAATGTCTTCCAAGTTCATCTGTGAGGATTTTCCTCGGAGGAGATAGAGGTTTTATTTTGCTTTCCAGAGCTTTCCTGTCACCCTCTTTGCAGAGTACCAAACAAAGCCCAAGCTTACGGTTTGGGCAACCATGAAGCAGGACTGTTAGAATTTTTGCTCTTGGTTGTGCCCAGTGCTGCTAGCTGTGAGAGTGGTCTAAGCGGAGAGAAAACTGTTGTCAGTGCTGGGACTTGAACTTGGGGCCTTGTACTCTGCCTTAACGTTTCCCACAAGGCTACAGGTTCAAGCCACACTCCCTACTTCCAGCTTTTGGCTGGTCCTTTGGAGATTAGAGTGTCACAGACTCTTCTAACCTGGACTGGATTTGAACCTTGGACCTCAGATCTCAGCCTCGGGAGTAGCTATGATGATAGGCATGAGCGACTCTTCTCTCTTCCCTCCGCTGACTCTTCAGAGCAAGCTGGCAGAGGTATAGGATCTGGTGTTCTTGATTCCTCACCCTCATTTCCTCCTGCCCAGTTCTGTCTACGCCTCCTGCTTGTGGTATTTCCTCTGCGTTAGACTAGGGATGAGTGACTTTGGCTTTGGGAGAGGCTGTTTTGCAAATCAAAATTAAGAGCCTGCTTTGACAAGGCTGAAGGGAAACGCTGCGAGCCAGCTTTCCAAACAGCATTTGCTGTTCATTCAGTCCCAGACTGACACACACACACACACACACACACACACACACCCTCCAAAAAAACCCAGGGTCACACATGCTTAGAGAGGCCTGTTCTCCAAGCTACCCAGCAAGCAGCCAGTTAATCTCAATTGCTCCCCACAGCTTGAGTCAATTAGAGGGAGCCAGCCCAGCAAGGTTCGCCCTGAATCTTTTGATGGAAAGAGACCTCCAGGCGGCCTTGCCAAAGGCTTTCCCCTTCCATTCACACGTGCTCACGTGCTGTGCACAAGAATGTAAACAGGGATGGGACCAGTAGTAGGGATGGAACTGTGGCCCAGAAACGGGAGCTGGGGTGTGTTCCAGATGGCAGAACCACAGAATACCGTCCCTGGGGCTAGAAACTTCCAAAAGGGAATGTATAATTCTGGCCCATTCTCTTGATTTATTTTGTCTTCTTTTGTGCCAGTCCTGAGTCTTGAACTCAGGGCTTGAGGGGCTGTCCCTGAGCTTTGAAAAAGCACTCAAGCATCTGATACCAGTACCATCTGGTGCTGGTGATCACGCCTGTCATCCTGACTACTCAGGGGGCTGAGATCTGAGGATCCGTGGTTCAAAGCCAGCCAGCCAGGAAAGTCCGTGAGACTCTTGTCTCCATCAGAAAAGATGGAGATCAGAGACTCTTGTCTCCATGATCCAACTGAAAGCTATCAGAAGTGATTCTGGGGTGCAAGCTGGTAGAGCACTAGCCTTGAGAGAAAAAAAGAGCTCAGGGACAGCGCCCAGGCCCAGAGTTCAAGCCCCAAGACCAAACAAAATAGAACTAAAAGCACTGAAGCCTAGTGAGATAAGAGTTTCACCGACTCTGTTGCTCAGGCTGGCTTTGAAGCACAGTTCTCAGACCTCAGCCTCCTGAGAAGCTAGGATGACAGGTGTGAGCCACCTGGTACCTGGCTCTTTTTTATTTTTGGAGGGGGAGGAGAAAAACGCCTGCTCTAGCAGCTGTCAATTGGTCCTTTTATTGTCAACTTCTGCACCCATCAGATTTTTTTTTCCTTCAGCTAAGAAGAGCTTGGTGTGAAGTAAAAGCTATTTTAAGGTGAAAGGAGTTAGCAGCTTTTTCCTCTTTGAATTTTTGTGCCTCAATTAATTTCTCTTTAATCCTTTGTCTCCAGGATGCTTTGCTTCCATGTCTCCTCTCCCTTTTGCATTTCTTTGCCTGTCTCAAGTGTTCCAAATGTGCTTTGGAGACCAATCCCGGCTTCGTAGTGGTTTCCAGACCCTCCTACTCAACTCAGCCACCCACAGCGCACAGATAACCATGTCTAAGGCCACTGTCCAGGCCACTTAAATCACAGTCTGGGGAGGGGGATGGACAAAGCCCTGGCTTAGGAAAAAGAGTCTCTCCACTGATGCTACTCTGTGACTGTACTTTACAAGTGCTGGCCATCCACAGATGCGAAAAAGACAGAGAACGACTGTGCAGTCCGCTGGAGCTAGCTTAATGCCCGTAAATGGCTTCCCAAAGGGGCTGGGAAGGTAGCTCAGCTGCAGAGTGCTTGCCTTGCATGCATGAGGCCCTGGGTTCGATTCCTCAGCACCACATCAACAGAAAAGGCCAGAAGTGGCACTGCGGCTCAAGTGGTAGAGCGCTAGCCTTGAGCTGAAGAGCTCAGGGACAGTGCCCAGGCCCAGAGTTCAGGCCCCATGTCTGACAAAAAAAAAGATGAACTGTGGCTATATATATGTGTGTGTGGATATATTTTTATTTATATATAAATATTCAAGTATGCATAAATATATACATTATATATTGTATGTATACTATACATTTATATAATATATACCATGTTATATATATTATAAATTATATAAGTATATACTATATATAATATGTGCATATAGTATATACTATACAGTATATAGTATATGTACTATATATAATATATGCACATATCATATGTATTACATACTATATAGTATTATATATTATACGGTATACTATATATACTATACTATGGATACTATATAGTATATGTAATTTATACTTATATACTTATACATATTGTATATACATGTATACTATACATATACAGTATATATACTGTATACTATATATAATAAATGCATATTATATGTATTATATACCATATATGCTTATATTGTATATAAGTAGGTATGTATATATATTTATGTATGTACTTGTATAATGCATATAAGTATATATGTATACACATATATTATGTAGTATGTATGTACTTGTATATAACTTATGTATGTACTTGTATATACTTTATATCATACATACTTATATACTATATGTTGTATACTTAGTATATATACATAATATATAATATATGAAATATATACATAAATATATTTATATATAAACATAATTTTTATTTGGTTTGCCTCTCATTATGCAAATGATAACATGTTCACTGAAGATTTAGAAAACAGGGCCACAAAAATCTATACCCAGACAGAATTATAGTTAATTTTTTTTTTGTCGGCCTACAGTTAATATTTTGCTGTGTATTGTGCGTGTGTGTGTTGATCCCGGGGTTTGAACTCAGGGCCTGAGCTTTTTTCTCAAGGCTGGTTCTCCACCACTTGAACCACAGCTCCACTTCTGGCCTTTTGGTAGTTAACTGGAGATGAGTCTCACAGACTTTCCTGCCCTGGCTAGCTTTGAACTGCAATCCTCAGATCTTAGCCTCCTGAGTAGCTAGGATTAGGGGTGTGAGCCTCTAGCCTGTAGTCATGTTTAATGTTTTGAGAACTCTGCATACCATTTCTATAGTAGTTGTACTTGTTTACTTTTTCACAGTCTATTAGTGCCTTCTACTTTAATCTTTACCAGCATTTGTCAATGCTTGTTTCTCTCTCTCTTCCTCCTTCCCTCCTTCCTTCCTTTTTTTTTTTTCTTTTCTTTTGTGGCAGTACTGGGGCTTGAACTCAGGGACTCACATTCTTCCTTAGCTTTTTATTTGTATCTTTTTTGTGCTCAAAGCCAGCACTCTACCTGTGTGAACCACCCTTCACTGCTGGGCTGGCTTTTTGTCATTTGGAGATAATCTTTTGTTGTTGTTGCTGTTGCGGGTCTTGAACTCAGGGCCTGGGCGCTATCCCTGAGCTCTTCAGCTCAAGGCTAGTGTTCTACCACTTGAGTCACAGCGCCACTTAGTTTTCTGGTGGTTCACTGGAGATAAGAGTGTCACAGACTTTCCTGCCCAGGCTGGCTTTGAACGTCCATCTTCAGATCCTCAGATCTCAGCCTCCTGAGTAGCTAGGATGACAGGCGTGAGCCACTGGCGCCCAACTGAGATAATGAATCTTAATGGATTTGCCTGCCTAGGCCGGCTTCAAACCATGATCCTCAGCCCCAGATACTCACTTTGGAATAAAATCGCTTCTCTCTCCTTTTTCCCCCTGACTACTAAGCCTACTCTATTGCAAATGCTGAACAGTGATGCGTGAAGACATTACGGCTTTAATGAAATACATGGGAAAATCAGGAGTGATCATCTCTTTCTAACAGTCCCACGTGTCTCTTAGACCCTGATGTTTGCCGTCTTATCTCTTTATTTAGCTGGACACAATGGGACTGTTTAGAGGAAGTCCAACTGGAAAGTTGATACTGACTTGCTTTGCTACACTAATGTGGGAAGGGAGCCAGGCGTAATTTGTTGTTTTATGGGCAGGAATTCAGAATCTATCCGTGGCTTTCTAGTGTGGGTACCTAAATTCTGCAGTGAATGCCCACAATCTGGTGAGAGGAGTTCAGATTGGACTTTCATCAAAAGTAAGCTGATTTTCATAGGGATGACTTCCTGGATGGTTTTCAGAGGAACATGAAGCAGGAGGGGAGGGGGCAGAGGAAGGAGGGAAAAGGAGGATCAGAGACCTTCATCCGCACATAGGATCAGCTAAAGGTTAAGATAGAAGGTGTCCCAGATGGGTCCTAGTGGCTCACGCCTGTCATCCGAGCTACTAGAAGCTGAGATCTGAGGATCACAGTTCAAAGCCAGCCCAGGTAGGAAACTCCTAGAGATTCTTTATCTCCAATGCACCACCAGAAAACTGGAAGTGGAGCCATGGCTCCAAGTGGTAGTGTCCTCTCTCGTCCAGTAACCCTAAGCAACTTTGGGGTGCTGGATGAAGTTTCCCAGTGTCTCCTGTGCACGTCTCTCCGAACTCAGGTCCAGGTGGCTAACGATTTGTCCTTATCCTCACATGATCCATTTAAAAGTGTTTCTTTCTTAGTTGATGGACTTTAATTCATAGCCATAATGTCTGACATTTGCTTTGTAGCCATGCTGAAGGGCGGGATGGAAATCTGGAAACATGAGTCCCACTGGCGTCCGGATAGATAGCAGCTAAAAGAGAATGCCTCCCATCAGCCCCTGATGCACTTATGTAGTTGAGATCTTTTTTTGGGGGGGGGTCCGGTCATGGGGCCTGAACTCTGGGTCTGGGCGCTGTCCCTCAGCTCTTCAGCTCAAGGCTAGCTCTCTACCACTGGATCCACAGCACCACTTCCAGCTTTTTATGTTTATGGGGTGCTGAGGAATCGAACCCAGGGCCTCATGCTTGCAAGGCATGCTCTCTATCGCTGAGCTACCTTCCCAGCCCCTGTAGTTGAGATCTTAAAAGAGTGGTTTAACCTACCTCTCAAGCAAGCAGTGCTAAAGAGAACGATCCACTGAAAATGACTCCATGTCCGCTTTTCTGCTTATTGGCAGTAAATCCTATCCACATCTGGCCAGGTGTTATTTGAGAGAACTGCTTTGCAAATAGCACCAGAAACCTCTTCTCTCTGGTTGTGTCCTTTGCCAACAACAACAAAACCACAAAGGTTGGAAATAAATAAGGTATCTGTCCCTCTTTGTCCTGACTAGTGTCTCCTTGCTGGGCCTTTGCCAGGTGCAGGAATGGGTGGTAGAATTCCCTTAGTGGGCCTTTGGTATGTTAATGATGTCGCACTTGGCTGAGTGGCTTCTAGAGAGCTTCCCCAAGAAGCCACATGCTAGAAAGATCCACGACAGGCTCACAGGATTGGAACTTGCAGCCCTTTTCAGAGCCTATGACTTAATCAAGCCTGGCGAAATAACACTCAAATGGCCAGGCATGGTAGCTCATGCCTATAATCCTTGCTACTTGGGATGCTGAGGCTGGGTCTGGGGGGGGGGCGGGAGGAGGAACAGGGGTGCAGGGGGTGAGGAAGTCACCGTTTAAGGGCAGTCTTGACCAAAAAAAGTTTGCAGAGACCCCCAGTAAGAGAATAATCTTGTCATATAGCTTTCATCCCAGCGATGCTCCTCCCCCCAACAAAATGTAAATAGGAGGATTGCAGTCCAAGTCTGTTGGGACATTAAGATGCTGTCTCTTAAATAACAAAAGCAAAAAAAGGGCTAGAGGCATGGCTCAGGTGGTAGAACGCCTGCCTAACAAATGCAGGATCCTAAGTTCAGACTCTAGTTCTGCCTAAACAAGTAAACAATGACCAACAATAAACAAACCAAAAAACCCAACCCAACAACAACCTTAAATGACAGGGTTTAGGGAGTTTCAGGTTGGCACACGCATCCTCTCGCCAGCAGTATACTAGATCCCCAAATTCTTCTGCTCTGGTCTCCTCTTGTTCTCACCTTACACATCTCTGTTCGTGTGCATACTTTAAACTAGTATTTGCTTACTGTCGGTCATGGGGCTTGAACTCAGGGTCTGGGTGCTCGAGCGCTGTACCATTTTGAGCCACAGCGCCACTTCCGGTTTTCTGGTGGTTCATTGGAGAGAAAAGTCTCATGGACTTTCCTGCCTGGGCTGGCTTTGAACTGCAATCCTCTAGATCTCAGCCTCCTGAGTAGCTAGGATGACAGGTGTGAGCCTGTCTTGGGGCTCTACTTTGAAAGGATGCTACACGTCTTTTTTTCTCCCCATTTCTGGCGGGCTACAAGTCTTCCGCAGCACATCTGCTTGTTGCTTTTCTAGCTCTTCTGGAATATGAGTAACTGGAATAATTGCTGGAATAAGAAGGAAATACTTGCTTTGAGAGAATGCATGCTACATACCAATTTTTTTTTCCCCAGCCAAAAGCTGGAAAAATCTTGAATGAGTTTGAACGAAGTACTTAAAGCCATGATGAAGCAATCAAATCCACTCAGATCTGAGTGTAAATAAAGTAGTTTGTGGGAGAAAAGAGTAGGACTGGGCACTGGTGCTTCACACCCGTTATCCTAGCTAAAGACGCCGAGTTCTGAGGATCACAGTTTGAAGTCAGCCCAGGCGGAAAAATCCAAGAGACTCTTAACCCCCACCATAAAGCAGGAAGTGGAGGTCTGGGAAGGTGGCTCAGTGGTAGAGCGCTTGCCTAACATGCATGAGGCCCTGGGTTCGATTCCTCAGTACCACATACACAGAAGAAGATGGAAATGGTGCTGTGGCTCAAAGAGGTAGAGTGCTAGCCTTGAGCAAAAGGAAGCTCAGGGACAGTGCCCAGGCCCTGAGTTCAAGACCAGGAAGTAGAGCTGCTGGTTAAGTGATAAAGATAAATGGCAACAGCCAGGCCCTGAGTTCAAGTCCTAGTAATACACGCACACGTGCACACACACACATGCACACACACACACACACACAAAAGATTACATTTCTTTACAGGGCTGCCTGACTTTTTATTTTTATTCACAGAGATGAAGCAAAGGTCATTACATCCCAATCCAGGTACGTCTCATCAGACAAAGCAGATGCCGATAACAGCTTCGACGACTCTCCCAACTGGCTGTTTGTAGGGACTATAGCCTTGAAAATGAGTTGTTGCTTAAATTAGTAACCGTTTACTTTTAATATTCTTCTCTCGAAGCAGCCAGGCACAATTTCAATCAGGCAGATTATTAATATGCACAAAAATGATTTGTTTTGATTTTGGTCTAGTGGGTGTTTTATTATTTTTTTTCCTTGCCAGACAACTTTATCAAAGTTCCTCTGCTTCAAAAGAATGAGAAGAGCCGGGCACCGGTGGCTCACGCCTGTCATCCTACATACTCAGGAGGCTGAGAGCTGAGGATCATTGTTTGAAGCCAGCCTGGGCAGGAAAGTCCTGTGAGACTCTAATCTCCAATAAACCAGTCAGAAAACTGGAAGTGGTGTTGTAGCTCAAATGGTAGAGCTGAAGAGCTGAGGGACAGCGCCCAGGCCCAGAGTTCAAGCCCCACAACTGACAAAAAAATAAAAATAGGCTAGTGTAGTTGGTGTTTCTTAACTATGCTGTCATCCTGGGTCTCCGGATTATTGCAGATTGCAGTCTTTCCCTTGCTGATGTCCAGAATATTCTCCAAGATCACTTACCTCAGAGTGCATCTCTACCCCTAGCTGGCTTTGGGTCTTTCAGTTGGAGGAGGGATTGTGTGCTAGGTGTTATTTATTCAGTCATCTAGCCACTCCCTTTTGGTGATTGATTGATTGATTGGTCCTGGGACTTGAACTCAGGGCCTGGGCACCATCCCTGAGCTCCTTTGCTCAAGGCTAGTAGTGGCTCTACCACTTTGAGCCACAGCGCCACTTCCTGTTTTCTGGTAGGTTCCTTGGAGATGAGAGTCTCACAGACTTTCCTGCTGGGGCTGGCTTTGAACCACGATCTTCAGATCTCAGCCTCCTGAGGAGCTAGGATAATAGGTGTGAGCCACCAGCACCCAGCTTAATTGTGTGTGTGCACTGGTGCCAAAACTAAGGCTTGAACTCAGGACCTTAGCTTTTTCACTCAAGGCTAGTGCTCTACCACTTGGGCCACAGCTAAATTTCCAGTGATTACTTGGAGATGAGTCTCATGGGCTTTTGAACCAGTTCTTGCTTCAAACAGAGATCCTTGGCCTTTTCTCTCTACCCAGACCCCCCCTCACTGGCCCAGGGAGATAAAACCGTGGGGTTCTCGAGGGTTCCCTTCGGAGCACTGTTGGAGAATCTCTGGTTTAATGGAACCCAGGCTTTTTGCCAAGGCTCAGAGGGGTCACGTTCCTGGGTGGATCTCACACAGCTAGCTCCTGGCAGGGGTTGGTAAGATCGAAATTGTCCTCCGCTTACCTCACCCAGCCCTAGGGGGGGTCACAGAACCCCCCACCCCCACAGCAGTGTTGCCTGACCCCTACCCCAGCATCGCCCTGTCTGCTGACCCCAGTCCTCCTATTCATCTTTCCTATTGGGTTCTGGGCAGGCTTTTTTTTTTTTTTTTTACCAGCATGGGAGGTGCTTGGTGGGGGAGGGGGGCGATGTACCTGCTCCTATTTCTAGAGCCTGCGGGGCCTCCGCGCTCCAGCAGCGTTGATATTTCTAGGCCGGTGCCTATGGAAACAGCCCGTGTGACAGTGTGACAGTCCTCCCAGCCCACCCCCCGGCATTCACACAGCCCACGAGAGCACCGCCAGCTCGTCCTGACCAAAGAGAACCGGGCATGGCCCCTCCACACACCAGAGACCCAGGCCTGGAGCGAACGCCTGTGCCCATGCACGTGAGCATCACAAACATGTAATGCGTCACAGAATGTAATATACAATACACTATACATCAATATACAGCACATACAACCTATGACATACACTACATATCATATAACGTATATACAATAATATAGGGTATGTATGTGGTAATATATGATATATAATACTATATAACATTATATGATGTAATGATATGATATAGAGCCAGGCACTAGTTGGCTCACACCTGTCATCCTTGCTACTCAGGAGGCTGAGAGCTGAGGATCAAGGTTCAAAACCAGCCCGGTCGGGAAAGACTGTGAGATTCTTATCTCCAATAAACTACCAGAAACCCGGAAATGGCGCTGTGGTTCAAGTGGTAGAGCTGAAGAGCTGAGGGACAGCGCCCAGGCCCAGAGTTCAAGCCCCATGACCAAAAAGAAAACCATGATATGATGATATATGGTATGATGTGATATTACATAATACATTCTAATTATATTTATAATTATTATATATTTATATTTTAATCTATATATGATATATAATTATGTTTATATTATTTATATAATACAAAATTGTTATATATTTAATGTTTACATATTTTATTCTAGATTCTATATCATATATTTTTTCCTATATATTATGTTATATATAAGTGTATATTATATGCACATATATATTATATGTAATATATATATAATGTTTACAGCCCATCTTCCTGACGTTATTTGATTTCAGCACCACAGCAGTGGACAGTTCCAAGCCAACTGCAGGCAAGCAGGGAGAAAGTCAGTTATCTTTTGTTTCTGCATCCTATCTCCCTGGCCTTTTGTTTCCTGATTTCAGCACCAGAGCCACGGACAGCTCCAAAAGCCACCTGAAGTTATTAGCTGAAAATGTTGCAGTATAGGTGAACAAGAGCTTAATCAAAGAAATAACCTAAGCCTGTCATCCTAGCTACTCAGGAGGCTGAGATCTGAGGATCGCAGTTTAAAGCCAGCCTAGGCAGGAAAGTTGGTGAGATTTTTTTTTTTGGGGTCCGGTTGTGGGGCCTGAACTCTGGGCCTGGGCGCTATCTCTCAGCTCTTCGCTCAAGGCTAGCGCTCTACCACTTGAGCCACAGCGCCACTTCCAGCTTTTTTCTTTTTGCTTATGTGGTGCTGAGGAATCGAACCCAGGGCCTCTGGCAGGCAAGGCAAGCGCTCTACCACTGAGCCACCTTCCCACCCCTCGGTGAGACTCTTATCTCCAGTGAACCACCAGAAAACCAGAAGTGGCGCTGTGGCTCAAAGTGTTAGAGCCCAAGCCTTGAGCAAAAACGGTCAGAGACAATGCCCAGGCCCTGAGTTCAAACCCCATGACCAACAATAACAATAATAATAATAAATCTGTGATGGATGGAAGGTGAGGAAGCAAAGCAGATAGAATGTCAGACCTCTCTCATTGTTCTGGCTTTGGCCCAGCCTTAGGGACAGGTGAGGGTGGGCTTGTCTTTCCCAAAAGGATCTTGCAGGTGGACTTGCATAGCTCGGCTCTAGTACCCTTGTTAAGTGAGGACATCCAGGAAACAGGAAGCTCATTTGTGAGCACAAGGGGCTCACCCTGAGTGACACACATTCCCGATCTTTCCTTGAGAGCTTTCTCCCAAGTTGATGAACCCTTTGGTCTAAAAAAGGCAAGAAAAGACATGGTCTGTGGGGAATGGAGATGTCGTGTGTGTGTGTGTGTGTGTGTGTGTGTGTGTGTTTCCTCTTCTAAGGTCAAGTAACCCCCAGGGGTTCCCACATGTAGCTCATATACCTGTTGGGCTCACACGCAACACCTCCAAGAAGAGGGCAGCGTGTATCTTATTTCTTCTCTTCCTAATTTATGGGAAAACATTTTTCTCTTCAGAGGGTGTGTCTTCCAGCAAGCTCACACTCCTGGAATGTCTATAAATAATCACAGATTTCAAACTATGTTCACGCTGTAGAACAGGGTTTGGTGATGGGATTCCTGATCTCTGTGGCGCGTGAGATTTCTCGCGCTGTTTGTCTCTGATGAGCAGCAGAATCGTCTGATCTGTTCGGCTACCTGCGGGAGCTTAAGGCCAAGGGACTGACCTTGGCTTGTACAAGGAAATCCTCAGAGAAGGTGGCTCAGTGGTAGAGTGCTTCCCTTGCATGCATGAGGCCCTGGGTTCGATTCCTCAGCACCACATAAGCAGAAAAAGCCAAAAGTGGAGCTGTGGCTCAAGTGGTAGAGCGCTCGCCTTGAGCTGAAGAGCTGAGGGACAGCACCCAGGCCCAGAGTTCAAGCCCCACGACCGACAAAAAAAAAAAATAGCACTATAAAAAAAAAAGAAAAAGAAAAGAAAATTCTCAAGGCCTACTCTAGACCAAAGACATCTGCCTCCTGGGATTATGTTTTACAGATCTCCTCCCTCCTTCCCGACTCCTCTGTATATTAAAAATTAGAGAATTTCTGCTGTAAAGGGGAAGGGTGCCATGGGAACAAGAGACAGAATTCGCTTATTTTTTCTTTCTTCCTCATTCACTCTGTTGCCTGTGTCAGATTCTCTTGCTTTCTTCTTCCTGAAAAGCACACAAGGCAATCCTATAGAATTAGATGACTCAAAAGCTCCTGACACACGCCCCAGTGGCTCACGCCTGTCATCCTAGCTGCTCAAGGAGGCTGAGATCTGAGGATCACAGTTCGAAGCCAGTCTGCAAAAAAGTCTGTGAGCCCTTCCCAGCCCGAGATAATAATCTTACAAACTTTTTTTTTTCTGTCCAGTCTGTCTTTGAACTATGCTTTCCTCCAGATCTCTGCTTCCCAACCAGCTAGGATTACAGGTATGAGACACCAGCACCCTAGCTCGTTGTGAGTTCTTAGGACAGCTGGTGAAAGGCGTATTTTTGTATTCAGGCCACAGAGATGAACTGTAGCTCAGCCCTGAGAAGTAACAGGCCTCACTCAGCCCAGGCAGAGCTCCCTGAAGCCAGGCCGGACCAAACCACCGTCAGCCCTTTCTCCAGAGCCCTACAGCGCATTCAACAGGGACGCTCAGCGGCCGCTGGAGCCTCTGGGTTAGCATTTCTAGTCCTGAACTTTTTGCTAAGGGAGAAATCGCTGGTGGATACAGGATGACCGTGGCCAGGGAGGGACATGGGGTCTATGATGGATGTGTTCGCTCTGACTCTTCCCAGCCAACTCCTTCTGGATCTTTCTCTTTCCTTCTTTTCTCCGTTCCTCCCTCCTTTCCTTCCTTCCCCTTTTCTTTCTACCTTTCTTTCATTCCTTTCTCCTTTCCATTTCCTCTTTCCTTCTTTTCCCCCTTTTCCATCCTTTCTCTTTTCTTCATTTTCTTCTTTGTTCTTTCCATTTCTTCTTTTCTGCCTTTCCCCTTCTATCCCTTTCTTCCTTCATTTTCTTCTTCCTTCCTGTTTCCTGTTTCCCTCCCTCCTTCTCTTTCTCCCTGTCTTCCCTTCCTTCCTCTTTCCTTCCTTTTCTCTGTCTGCCTGTCTGTCTGTCATGAGGCTTGCTCTCAGGGCCTGGGCTCTATCCATGAGCTTTATGTATTTTCCCTTCAAGGCTAGCATGCTACCACTTGAGCCACAACTCCACTTCTGGCTTTTAAGTGGTTCACTGAAGTGCAGAGTCTCCCAGACTGTCCTGTCCGGGCTGGCTTTGAACCTCGATCCTCAGATCTCAGCCTCCTGAGTAGCTGGGATGACAGGCGTGAGTGCGCCCCCTCCCCTCCCCTGGTACATGGCTCTTCCCCCTCTTTTCTTGGAGGCGTTCTCCAGGTCCTTTCCTCCTGGCTTAGTCTAACAAGGGTCCAGCCTCCTTTCTGCAGAACTGTGGGGATTTGAACTCCCTGCCGGCGATCTGAAGGCCGTCATGGGGGGCTCCTGGCCACTTCGATCACCTCATACCCAGAGTGGTGCCCAGGACTCAAACGCCCCAGAAGTTGCCACCAGGGTCCAAGGAAGAAGAGCTGTCCACTCACCAGGCTGCTGGGGCAGACACACCGCAAGGCCCAGGAAGTCTCTGAATCAGGTTTGGATCCATGGTAAAGCAAGGCCGCCAGGTGGGGGGCAGCCTGGGCCCTCCCATGCCAGGCATGGCCAGCGCTCTCCGGCCTCAGGGCTGTGGGGAGGGAGCATCCGGGCCGCTCTCTCCCCCCTCCCCTTTCCCAAGGGTATTCTGTATGACTTAGAATAAGTATCAGGTCGGGTGGATTGTTACCATGGCAACTGGAGGCTTAAATAAAAATAGTGTTACACCCTTCCCCTCCCCGCCGCCCCCCTGCACCCCCTGCAGCCCAGAGTCTGTCGGTGGGAAAATGTGTCTAGAGGTAACGAACGGCTGGTGGCAGCCGTATCCCGGACTCTCCTCCCGGTACCCCCTCACCCCTTCTTCCTGGAGGGAAGGTAACTGCTCATCGGATGCAGAGGGCTGGGCTTCCAGGTTCTTTCTGGAAGGAGAAAGGTAGGGAAAGGAGGGGGGGGGCTTGGATGGGCAATTTTTTCCCCTCAGCCAGCCAAGGGGGGGGCTTTGTACCCACTTACTTCCTGCCCTGATTACAGAGGGAAGCTGAGGTTTCCTAAGTCTTCGTGGAGTGAGTGTGTGTGTGTGTGTGCACGCGCGCGCACCATTCCTGGGGCTCGAACTCAGGTCCCAAAGCGCTATCTTTGAGCTCTACCCCCTTTTTTTGGGGGGGTCCGGTCGTGGGGCCTGAACTCTGGGCCTGGGCGCTGTCCCTCAGCTCTTCAGCTCAAGGCTAGTGCTCTACCATTTGAGCCATAGCACCACTTGCGGCTTTTTCCTTTTTGCTTATGTGGTGCTGAGGAATCGAACCCAGGGCCTCATGCATGCAAGGCAAGCGCTCTACCATTTGAACCATAACGCCACTTCCTACTTTTTTCTTTTTGCTTATGTGGTGCTGAGGAATCGAACCCAGGGCCTCAGGCATGCAAGCCAAGCACTCTACCACTGAGCCACCTTCCCAGCCCACGAGCTCTACCCCTTGAGCCACAGCCCCACTCCTGGCTTTCTGGTGGCTCATTGAAGATAAGAGTCTCATGGACTTTCCTGCCCAAGACTGGCTTTGAACCACGATCCTCCGATCTCAGCCTCCTGAGTAGCTAGAATGACAGGCGGGAGCCACCGGCACACAACTGTTTTATGTACTTTTTTTTTAAACTTAGTTGTACAAAGAAGTTTCAACTCAGCATACCACTGTATGAATACAACTCACCTGCCCGATCTCGCCCCTTCCACCCAACTCCATCCCCCTCTCCCAACGCCTCCCAGCTTACCTGGTTCCATCTTCAATTAAGTACCATAAGCATCATAACCGTCTCCTGCGCTCTCCACTCACCAATTATTCAACATTCTCCTTCAACTCTTTGATGAGCCCAGAGCCTCGCACCGCACCATTTCTTAGTAGCATCTGTTTCTATCCCTTGCAATGGAGAGGGCTAACCCTAGTGGATCCTGATTCCCTTTGGAAGGGGGAAAAAAAATCTTGAGACCCTCAAGCTCCACCAAAACCTGTCACTGCTATTTTGAGCAGAAGGAAGAAATGTATTATTAGCATCTTAAAAAAAAAATCACCAGAGGAGCTCATGAAAAGGCGAGGGGGGAGGGGCAAGAAGCTAAGAACAGAAAGAGTCAGATGCCTACGGAATGTAAAAATGGAAGGGAGCCGAGTGCCGGTGGCTCACGCCTGTCGTCCCAGCTACTCAGGAGGCTGAGATCTAGAGGATCGCAGTTTGAAGCCAGCCAGGGCAGGAAAGTCCGTGAGACTCTTTTTTTTTTTTTTGTCGGTTGTGGGGCTTGAACTCTGGGCCTGGGCGCTGTCCCTCAGCTCTTCAGCTCAAGGCGAGCGCTCTACCACTTGAGCCACAGTGCCACTTCTGGTTTTCTGGTGGTTTATTGGAGATAGGAGTCTCACGGTCTTTCCTGCCCGGGCTGGCTTTGAACCGCGATCCTCAGGTCTCAGCCTCCTGAGTAGCTAGGATTACAGGCGTGAGCCACCAGCGCCCGGCTCCGTGAGACTCTTTATCTCCAAGGAACTACAAGAAAACCAGAAGTGGTGCTGTGGCTCAATGTGGTAGAGCACTAGCCTTGGGCCTGAAGAGAGTTCAAGCCCCATGCTGACCAAAATAAAAAGTTCCGAACAGGGAGAACTTCCACTTCAAGTCTTGGTTTGGGATGGAAGTGGCGGAGTCCTGGCTGTCTGCTGGGCATAGTCATTAGCCTATAATGCTCAGTTTCCTGAATAGCTAGGATTCTAGGTATGAACCACTGACTCCTGGCTGTATTGTGTGTCAGTACTAGGATTTGAACTCAGGACCGTAACACTTGCTAGGCACCCTGCACTATCATTTGATCCACACTCATCCCCCCACCCCTTGGTTTAGATGTTTTTCAGGTGAGGTTCAGGTCTTTGCCTGGAGCCAGCGATGGAGACCACGCTCTTCCTACTTACACCTCCTGTGCCGCCGGAACTACAGTCATGCGCCACCATGCCCAACTTGGAGGGCTGGCCTCAAACCACATCGTTCTCCAGCTCTACCTCCTGAGTAGCAGGTATTACCGATGTGACCCACAGCACTATCTCATTGGTCTACCTTTCGTGAGGTGTCTACGCAGGTCTTGGGCCCATTTAAAAGTTGAATAGTTTGTTGTCTTGAGCCATAGCTCCATTCCTGACTTTTTGGTGGCTCACTGGGAGATCAGTCTCACAGACTTTCCTTCCCCTGGCTGGCTTTGAACCGCGATCCTCAGATCTCAGCCTCCTGAGAGCTAGGATGGCGGGTGTGAGCTGCGCACCTGGTGCTAGTTTGCTCCCAGATAGCTTGCCACGCGTGCGGCTTTTGTCACGGTAGGAAATGTTTACGTTGTAACAAGAAAGAACAAACTGTTTCTCTCTCTGCAAAGAGGATTCTAAGGGAAAATCACGCAGCCAGTACATCTGTAGTCGGTGCTACTTGAAACAGTTTTGGCTCTTGAGTAGTGTTGTATCTCCTATTGTTTTCTGTCTCTAAATATCCACAAGTACTCCACACATCCCCGCCTCTTCCTCTTGACTCAGGCCCGAGGAAACAACCTGGAAGGTCTCATCCTGAAGAACATGAGTTATATATCTTATCTATCTAGATAGATAGATAGATATGTATCTATATATATGTATCATATGTCTACCTATATGTATATATTGTGTGCATTCTAGAGCGGGAACTCAAGGCCTTAAACTCATGTTTGTCTCTTTTATCTCTTGAAAACTCCAGTGCTTGAACCATGCCACCCCTTCCAGCTTTTTTTTGCTGTTGAAAGGAAGAGTCTCACAGACTTTTCCCTGACCCCGGGGTTGGTTTGCAATCAATGATCCTCAGATCTCAGCCTCCTGAGTAGCGAGGATGACAGGCCTGAGCCACCGGCGCCCAGATTTGGAGCCTTTATAAGGGATGGTTTCTCACTCCCAATGCTACTGCCCTAAGCCCAAGGTAGAAGTTGCCCAGGCGGGAAAGTCTTGTGAGATTCTTCTCTCCAATGAAGGCACCAAGAGACGAAGTGGAGCTGTGGATGAAGTGGTAAGAGTGCCAACCTTGAGAGAAAGAAAAAGAAAAAGGTAAAGAGGCAGCATCCGGTCCTGAGTTCAAATCCCAACACTGGTGCACCCAAGTTACCCAAAGCTCAGTAAAAAACCAAAATGTGACCGTTGCTACACACGTCATTCACAGAAACTTTACATTTACTGAGAATTTTTTTATTTTTTAATGAATTGGCAGTCCTGGGGCTTGAACTCCGGGCCTGGGCGCTGTCCCTGAGCTGCTTTTGCTCCAGGCTAGCACTCTGCCACTTGAGCCACAGCACCACTTCTGGCTTTTTCTGTGTCTAATGCTACGAGGAATCGAACTCGGGGCTTCCTGCATGCTAGGCAAGCAGTTGACCATTAAAGACACATTCCCAGCCTTAGACTTTGTTTTAACCTCTTTTTTTTTTATTATTGTCTTTAAGTAGTTGTACAGAGGAGCTGCAGTTGAACAAAGACATTTCTGAACACAATACATCTGGATCAATGTCCATCCCTTTCCCAATCTCCCCCCTCCCTCATCCTCTCCCATTTTCACCCACCTTTTTGTGATGCTTGCGAACCCAGATCATGCTGGGCAAGCGCTCTACCACTAAGCCACCTTCCCAGGACTTCATTTGAAGTAGCTAGCATGCTACAGGCAGGTCACAGAGAAGGGGGCGGCTGAGTCAGGCGCCGGTGGCTCACGCCTGTCACCCTTACTACTCAGGAGGCTGAGATCTGAGGCTTATGGTTCGAAGCTAGCCTGGGCAGGTTAAGTCTGTGCGTCACTCAAATGGTCCAGCATCAAACGTGAGCCAAAATAGCTAAGGGAGAATGCCCAGGCCCTGAGTTCAAGACTCAGTCCTGACACATACGCACAGTAGTGGACAGGCTGCATTCTCCTCTCTAGCGGGTAGCTTCCTCAGACATGAGGATGAAGTGGTTGTCTGTGATGCCTGATGCATGCTGGGAAATCATAGTGCGGACAGAACAGCTAGGGTGATGAGAACTGGGGATAGGAGACTTCCAGGATTGGGCTCCCCAAAAGTTACATGGGATTGTGTGTGTGTCGGGGTGGGGGACACTCAGATCTGTCTCTGGAGCCTTTCTTTTCCCTTTTTTAGGTCCAAGACCAGGACTCAAACTCGGTATCTGCCGCCTCTGCTCACTGGCTGGCGCTCTACCAGCTGAGCCACGCCTCCAGCCCCTGTCTCCAGAGTTTTGACCTCTGGCAGGTTGCCAGTGCTAACTGCAGAAGGATTTCACAGGTTCAACACCGAAATTAATTAGGGCTTCCTCTCAAGTGCTTAAGCTCATTCTCTCTGGATGTGACCCCATTTTGTGTGTTACACATTTTTAAAATCAGGTTCCATTATGAAGTGCTTGAAACAAGGTTAGAATCTAGACTTTTAAACAATTAGCACCAAAGAAGAGGTCCTTTGTTCTTCTTGAGTTTTTGTTTTCTTTCTTTTTTTTTTCTTGGCTGGTCCTGGCGCCTGAACTCTGGGCCTGGGCCCTGTCCCTCAGCTCTTCAGCTCAAAGCAAGTGCTCTACCACGGAGCCACAGCACCGGTTTTCTGGTGGTTCATTGGAAATAAGAGTCTCAAGGCCTTTCCTGCCCCGGCTGGCTTTGGACCACGATCCTCTAGATCTCAGCCTCCTGAGTAGTTCTCTCCGATTCTCCGTGCTTCCAAAAGGTTGGTTGGCAACACTGCTACCCTGTCTTAAGAATCCCTCCTGGACTCTGAAATCTTAGGTTAACATGATAATATCTGAGTCTGGATCTATCTCATCTTTGGGACCCCAGGTAGTTTTCCAATTTGGCAGGGTGTCCCTGGCTCTGAGAACATGGGAAGCTGTCTGCGAGCACAGGGGACAAGAGCAGGTAGTCATGTGCCGGAGAGAGGCTGGAGTTTAAGCCGAGGGTGTCAACTCCTAGTGAGTTTCTGGCAGGAAATGTCCAGTTGGGTGGCTCTTTACCCCCACGAAGGACCGGCAATCCCATTCTCCCCGTGGGCAGTCTGTCTGGGAGCCCGGCGGCGGCGACAGGCTCTGTCAGAGACGAATAATGTTTGTCACGAGTGGCTTTTGTTTTTCCTTTTCAAGTGGAGCTATTTAGGTTGGGATAAACAGGAGCCTGGGGGAAGCAGAGAGCCGTGGGCCTTGGCGGGGGGGGGGGGTGTGCTGGTCTGGTAGGTATGGAGGTGTCTTCCTCTCGCTATCTCCCTGTGGGCCGGTGGGCAGTGTCCCTCGATGGTCATGATGCCCGAGCGCTGCCCGTGGTACAAGGCGACCCTGGTGTTGTGAAGTAGCCGGTCTTTGATTGGCGACGGCCTGATTCACAACACCAGCTGCCGCCACTGCACCAGGCCACAAGGTTTTGGTGGTGGTGATGGTGCTATTTCAGGGCTGACCTCTGCCACGCTGCTGCCAGAGAGAGAGAAGGAAGCAGAGAAGAGCATGGAGCATCAAAGGTAGGACGGAAGATACGCACACAGATCGGACATGCCCCTCCCGCTCATCTCCCATCCAGTAGACTCTTTGGTGGGTGGGACCTGGGTTTGAACTCAGGGTTTGAACTCACGGTTGCTAAGCAGTTAAGTGCTCTACCGCTTAAGTCAGGCCCCAGCTTTGTCAATTGTGGCTCAGAGCCTGAGTGCTGTCCCTGAGCTCTTTTTAATTTTTTGCCAGTCTTGGGACTTGAACTCAGGGCCCGAGCACTGTCCCTGAGCTTCTTTTGCTCAAGGCTAGCGCTCTACCACTTGAGCCACCATGCTGCTTCTGGCTTTTTCTGTGGATGTGGTACAGAGGACTCGAACCCAGGGCTTCATGAATGCTAGGCAAGCACTCTACCACTGAGCCACCTTCCCAGTCCTCCCTGACCTATTTTGCTCAAGACAATAGCACTCTACCACTTTGAGCCACATGCACCACTTCCAGTTTTCTGGTGATTAATCCGAGATGTGTTTCACAGACTTTGCTGCCCAGGCTGGCTGGCTTTGAACTGTGATCCTCAGGTCTCAGCCTCCTGAGTAGCTAGATGACAGGTGTGAGCCACCAGCGCCCAGCATCCTGCCTTTTTTGTTCCTTTTAAGACAGGATCTGTCACTTTTTTGGGGGGGGGTACAGTAGTGGGGCCAGAACTCTGGGCCTGGGCACTGTCCCTCAGCTCAAGGCTAGCACTCTACCACTTGAGCCACAGCACCACTTCCGGCTTTTTTCTTTTTGCTT